>NC_092717.1:213479246-213791220 GCF_047496885.1 Scyliorhinus torazame | reverse complement strand
ATGCCAGCATTGCCAGGTTGAAGTCGGAGCCTGAGTCTGCAGCTTTGCACAGCAACCGCTTGACAATATGGACCCCTTTCTCGGCCTTCCCGTTTGATTGCGGGTAGTGGGGACTGGAGGTAACATGACGGAAGTTGTAGGACTGTGCAAACTCAGACCATTCTTGGCTGTAAAAGCATGGACCGTTGTCGCTCATTACCGTGAGCAGTATCCCGTGCCTGGCGAACCTTTCTTTGCAGGCTTTGATGACCGCCTTCGACGTGAGGTTGGACAGTTTCACCACTTCTGGGTAACTGGAGATGTAGTCGACCAGGAGTACGTAGTCACGCCCCTTGGCGTGAAAAAGGTCTACACCTACTTTGGACCACGGCGAGGTCACGATCTCGTGCTGTTGCAGTGTTTCCTTGGGTTGAAGCGGTTGAAACTTCTGACAGGTGGGGCAGTTGAGGACCGTGTTGGCAATATTCTGGTTAATGCCCGGCCAGTAAACCGCCTCCCGAGCTCTGCGTTGGCATTTCTCGACTCCAAGGTGACCCTCATGGAGTTGACCCAGCACCATAGCCTGCATGCTTTGAGGAATAATGATCCTGTCGAGTTTCAGAAAGATTCCCTCCACAACCGTCAGCTCGTCTTTAACATTAAAGAATTGGGGACATTGTCCCTTCTGCCAGCCATGGGTAAGGTGCTGCATCACACGCTGCAGTAAAGGATCCTTGGCCGTTTCCACACCAATTTGCACCACCCATTCGTCAGAGGCTGGGAGGTTGGTGGCACACAATTGCACTTGCGCTTTTATGTGGCAGATTATGTTTCCTTGTTCACACGGTGTGGTGATGGACCGGGCGAGGGCATCTGCAATGATCAGCTCTTTGCCTGGCGTGTAGACAAGTTTGAAGTCATAGCGGCGGAGTCGAAGAAGAATTCGCTGTAACCGAGGTGTCGTGTCATTTAAAATCCTTCTGGGTTATGTGGACTAGAGGCCTGTGGTCCGTTTCCACCGTGAATTTCGGCAGGCCGTAAACGTAGTCATGAAACTTGACTATTCCTGTCAGGAGACCCAGGCACTCCTTTTCGATCTGGGCATACCGTTGCTCAGTGGGCATCATGGTCCTGGAGGCATATGCCACTGGAGCCCAGGACGAGGAGTCATCTTGCTGGAGGAGCACCACCCCAATGCCGTCCTGGCTTGCATCAGTTGATACCTTGGTTTCCTTGCTTGGGTCGAAGAAGGCTAGAACTGGGGCTGTGGTGAGCTTTGCCTTCAGCTCACGCCATTCCTCTTCATGTGTGGGCAGCCACTGGAATTCCGTTGATTTCTTGACGAGATGGCGGAGGGCCGCGGTGTGGGATGCCATATTGGGAATGAATTTCCTGAGAAAGTTGACCATCCCGAGGAAGTAGAGGACTGCCTTCTTGTCCTCCGGGGTCTTCCTGGCATTGATCGGCAAGACCTTGTCGGCGTCTGGCCGCCACCCTTCCGCGAGATGTGGTCACCTAGAAACTTTATATCAGATTGACCAAATGAGCACTTTGCCCTGTTGAGCTGGAGACCATGTTCATGAATTCGCTGGAAGACCTGCTTGAGGCGAGCGATGTGTTCCTGGGGCATTGTGGACCAGATGATCACGTCGTCCACGTATACTCGTACCTCCTCGATGCCCTCCATCATCTGCTCCATGATGCGATGAAACACTTCGAAGGAAGATATGATACTGAAAGGCATGCGGTTGTAATAGTAGCGGCTGAACGGGATGTTGAACGTACACAGCTTGCGACTGGACGCGTCCAGCTGTATTTGCCAAAAACCCTGGGAGGCGTCCAGCTTAGTGAAGAATTTGGCATGAGCCATCTCACTGGTTAACTCTTCACGCTTCGGGATCGGGTAGTACTCCCGCATGATGTTGCAGTTTAGATCCTTGGGATCAATGCAAATGCGGAGCTCCCCTGATGGCTTCTTTACGCAGACCATGGAACTGACTGTGGTAGTATGTATTGGGGGTCATGTGGGACTGGAAGCCCTAATGTCATTGGCTGACAGATCCCGGGTCCTGGTTGGCCGTTGACCTCAAGCTCCGCCCTGAAGGCGGAGTATAAGAAGCCGGAGTCTTCCCCCGCAGGCCAGCTTACTATCGAGCTGCGGGGGAACAGACACGCTTAATAAAGCCTCATCGACTTCACTCTATTCGTCTCACGGAGTCTTTGTGCGCTACAATTTATTAAGCGTGCCTAAAAAAAAAGGACTATGGAGCTCAGGATCATTCCGGAATGCCTGAGGATCAGCCCCCACGCAGTGAACGCGGCAGCAGCCTTCAAGCACTGGCAGACTTGCTTCGAGGCCTACCTCAGAACGACCACCGGCCGAGTCTCAGAAGACAAAAAACTGCAGGTCCTGCACTCGAGGGTGAGCACGGAGATTTTCTCCCTCATCGAAGACCCGGACGATTTCCAGACGGCGTTCGCAGCACTGAAAAGTCTCTATGTCCGCCCTGTTAACCAAATCTACGCTCGCTACCAGCTCGCGACGAGACGGCAAGCTCCCGGAGAATCGATGGACGAGTTCTACGCCGCGCTGCTGATTTTGGGACGAGCCTGCAGCTGCCCGTCGGTGAACGCAAACGAACACACGGACATGTTAATGCGCGATGCTTTTGTGGCAAGTATGCAATCCTCCCAAATCCGCCAAAGACTTCTAGAAAAAGAGTCGCTAGGACTCTCAGAGGCACGGGCCCTAGCAGCCTCCCTAGACGTGGCCGCGCGTAATACCCGCGCCTACGGCCCCGACCGCGCGGCAACCCATTGGGCCCCGTACGTACCCGTTGCGGCAAACCCCCTACCCCCCCCCGGACACCCCACAGGCTTGCGCGGTCCAAACGCCGAGTTGCACCGGGGGCGCCCGCTGTTATTTCTGCAGCCAGGCGAAACACCCCCGACAGCGCTGCCCGGCCCGCGCAGCTATCTGCAAAAGCTGCGGGAAAAAGGGCCATTATGCGGTTGTGTGCCGGTCCCGCGAGGTCGCCGCCGTCCCGGGAGCACAGGGAGCCCTGCAAGCAGTTTACGCGCCCCAAACCCCCTGCACGCCATGTATGACCCGCAGGCGCAGCCGCTCTGGGTCCCGACCACCGCGGTCCCGGGAGAACTGGGAGCCCAGCACGCCACCTACGCTCCCCAACCCCCCTCCCCGCAGCCCATGTATGACCCGCCGCCGGCGCTACCGCTTTGGTCCCGGCCAACACTCTCCACGGAGAGGAGGGAGTTTTCCGCGTCCCTAATGCCACCCTAACCCCCACCTCGCGCCCCACGCCTGACCCGCCGGCGCCACCTACTTGGGCCCCGACCACCGCTGTCCCCGGTGAGGGAGCTCCGCGCGGTCCTAGCGCTCGCGGTCCTAGCGCTCCCCAGCCCCCCCAGCACACCATGTGCGACCCGCAGACGCCTCCATTTTGGGTCCCGGCCACCACGAGGGGAGGAGGGGCGCCGATGTGCGACCCGCAGACGCCGCCATTTTGGGTCCGGGCCACCACGAGGGGAGGAGGGGCGCCGCCATCTTGGACCGCCCCAGACCTGTACGACGCATGGGGGCAGCCATTTTGTCCACCCCCGCCGCCATCTTGTGACCCCCCAACCACGTGCGATGTATGGGGGCGGCCATTTTGTTCATCCCCGACGCCATCTTGGACGGCAACAACGGACCCCACTCCACTACTACAACCACGGCTCGTTTCGATTACGCTCGATCAAGCTCGGCCCCGGACACTCCAGACGACGACGACAACGGTACTAATAAACGGCCACGAGACGCCATGCCTAGTTGACTCCGGGAGCACGGAAAGCTTTATACACCCCGACACGGTAAGATGCTGTTCTTTGACCACCTATCCCAGCGCACAAAAGATTTGCCTCGCTGCAGGATCCCACTCCGTACAGATCCAGGGATTCTGCATAGTTACCCTAACGGTGCAGGGGAGGGAGTTCAAAAACTACAAACTAAACGTCCTTCCCCAACTCTGTGCCCCCACCTTGCTGGGATTAGATTTCCAATGCAATCTACAGAGCCTTACGTTCAAATTCGGCGGACCCATACCCCCACTCACTATCTGCGGCCTCGCAACCCTCAAGGTGCAACCCCCGTCCTTGTTTGCGAACCTCACCCCGGATTGCAAACCCGTCGCCACTAGGAGCAGACGGTACAGCGCCCAGGACCGGACCTTCATTCGGTCCGAAGTCCAGCGGCTACTAAAGGAGGGCATAATCCAGGCCAGCAATAGTCCCTGGAGAGCGCAGGTGGTAGTAGTGAAGACAGGGGAGAAACAAAGGATGGTCATTGACTATAGCCAGACCATCAACAGGTACACACAACTAGATGCGTACCCTCTCCCCCGCTTATCCGACATGGTCAATCGGATTGCCCAATATAAAGTCTTCTCCACCGTAGACCTCAAGTCCGCCTACCATCAGCTCCCCATCCGCCCAAGTGACCGCAAGTACACAGCCTTCGAGGCAGACGGGCGATTATACCATTTCCTAAGGGTCCCATTTGGCGTCACAAACGGGGTCTCGGTCTTCCAACGGGAGATGGACCGAATGGTTGATCAACATGGGTTGCGGGCCACGTTCCCGTATCTCGACAATGTAACCATCTGCGGCCACGACCAGCAGGACCACGACGCCAACCTCCAAAAATTCCTCCAGATCGCCAAAGCCTTGAACCTCACGTACAACGAGGACAAGTGCGTTTTTAGCACCGACCGGCTAGCCATTCTGGGCTACGTAGTGCACAATTGGATAATAGGCCCCGACCCCGAACGTATGCGCGCACTCATGGAATTTCCCCTCCCGCACTGCCCAAAAGCCCTGAAACGCTGCTTGGGGTTTTTTTCATACTACGCCCAGTGGGTCCCCCAGTATGCAGACAAGGCCCGCCCCCTAATACAGTCCACGACCTTCCCTCTGTCGACAGAGGCTTGCCAGGCCTTCAGCCGCATCAAAGCGGATATCGCAAAGGCCACGATGCGTGCCATCGACGAGTCCCTCCCCTTCCAGGTCGAGAGCGACGCCTCCGACGTAGCTCTAGCGGCCACCCTTAACCAAGCGGGCAGACCCGTGGCCTTTTTCTCCCGGACCCTCTACGCCTCTCAGAAATCCGCCCCTCTTCAGTAGAAAAGGAAGCCCAAGCCATAGTGGAAGCTGTGCGACATTGGAGGCATTACCTGGCCGGCAGGAGATTCACTCTCCTCACGGACCAACGGTCGGTAGCCTTCATGTTCGATAGTGCACAGCGGGGCAAAATTAAAAACGGCAAAATCTTAAGGTGGAGGATCGAGCTCTCCACCTTCAACTATGAGATTTTGTATCGTCCCGGAAAGCTGAACGAGCCGTCCGATGCCCTATCCCGCGGCACATGTGCCAACGCACAAATTAACCGCCTCCAAACCCTCCACGAGGACCTCTGCCACCCGGGGGTCACTCGGTTTTGCCACTTCATCAAGTCCCGCAATCTCCCATACTCTTTAGAGGAGGTCCGTACAGTCACAAGGGACTGCCACATCTGCGCGGAATGCAAGCCGCATTTTTTTCAGGCCAGATGGAGCGCACCTGATTAAGGCTTCCCGCCCCTTTGAACGCCTCAGTCTCGATTTCAAAGGGCCCCTCCCCTCCACCGACCGCAACGCATATTTTCTTAATGTAGTGGACGAATACTCCCGCTTCCCTTTTGCCATTCCCTGTTCTGACATGACAGCGGCCACAGTCATTAAAGCCCTGAACAGCATCTTCACACTGTTCGGTTACCCCGCATACGTCCACAGCGACAGGGGGTCCTCTTTCATGAGTGGCGAGCTGCGCCAGTTCCTGCTCAGCAAGGGCATAGCCTCAAGCAGGACGACCAGCTACAACCCCCGGGGGAACGGGCAAGTAGAAAGGGAGAACGGCACGGTCTGGAAGGCCGTCCTACAGGCCCTACGGTCCAGGAATCTCCCAGTTTCACGGTGGCAGGAGGTCCTCCCGGACGCTCTCCATTCCATCCGGTCGTTATTATGTACGAGCACTAATCAAACGCCTCATGAGCGTCTCCTTGTCTTCCCTAGGAGGTCCTCCTCTGGAACGTCGCTGCCAACCTGGCTGGCGGCCCCAGGACCCATCCTGCTCCGAAAGCATGTGCGGGCACATAAGGCGGACCCGTTGGTCGAAAGGGTTCACCTCCTCCACGCGAACCCCCAGTACGCCTACGTGGAGTACCCCGACGGCCGACAGGACACGGTCTCCCTGCGGGATCTGGCGCCCGCCGGCAACACGCACCCCCCCCCCCCGACACCATCAACCCAACCCCCCCCCTTCCTGCCACCGCCGCACCCCGCGACCGCCCCCTTCCCAGGAGGATCGGTTCCCCTCCCGTCAGCACCGACCAAGAATCAAACCCGAGCTGAAACGGTACAGCTCCTGGAGGCGACAACACTGGTACAAGCACCACCACCACCGCCGGGGCCGAGGCGATCGACACGGACGACCAGACCGCCCGACCGACTCGTGGCGTCGATGTAAAACAAATATGGACTGTTCACAAGAACATTTTGCTTTTCTTCCTATACCCTCTGTAAATAGTTGCAATAGGACAAAATTGTCCAATACTGTATTGCCATGTGAATGTTTTGTCCTCCCAGGACCAGCCCTGTAAACCCTTACCACCATACGAAGCATCACCCCGCCGGGTTCATTTTTGACAAGGGGTGAATGTGGTAGTATGTATTGGGGGTCATGTGGGATTGGAAGCCCTAATGTCATTGGCTGACAGATCCCGGGTCCTGGTTGGCCGTTGACCTCAAGCTCCGCCCTGAAGGCGGAGTATAAGAAGCCAGAGTCTTCCCCCGCAGGCCAGTTTACTATCGAGCTGCGAGGGAACAGACACGCTTAATAAAGCCTCATCGACTTCACTCTATTCGTCTCACGGAGTCTTTGTGCGCTACACTGACCCAGTCTGTTGGCTCCGTGACCTTCGAGATGATGCCCTGGTCTTGGAGGTCCTGTAGTTGCTTTTTCAAACGATCATTGAGGGGCGCCGGCACCCGGCGTGGTGCATGGATTACAGGGGTGGCGGTCGGCTTGAGCTGTATTTTGTATCGGTACGGGTGCGTGCCCATTCCATCGAATAGAATTTAGAATTGACAGTGCAGAAGGAGGCCATTCGGCCCATCGAGTCTGCACCGGCTCTTGGAAAGAGCACCCTACCCAAGGTCAACACCTCCACCCTATCCCCATGACCCAGTAACTCCACCCAACACCCAGTAACCCCACCCAACACTAAGGGCAATTTTGGACACTAAGGGCAATTTATCATGGCCAATCCACCTAACCTGCACATCTTTGGACTGTGGGAGGAAACCGGAGCACCCGGAGGAAACCCACGCAGACACGGGGAGGATGTGCAGACTCCGCACAGACAGTGACCCAAGCCGGAATCGAACCTGGGACCCTGGTGCTGTGAAGCAATTATGCTATCCACAATGCTACCGTGCTGCCCGTGAATACACAGTGGTACTGCGTGATAATGTCGTCTATGTCGTCTTACAAATTTCCATCGGGCGAGGCCGTCGCCGGTGACGATACCATGGTGTGGACTCGCTGAACCAGGTTCAGGAGCTTGCAGGCGTGAGCACTGAGCACTGAGCAGGGACACCCTGTCAGGCCTGACAATTTCAAATCGTAACGTTGCCTTGATCGCCTTGTTGGATACCCCTAGTTGTCACGAGCCACTGGCAACTATGGCATTGCCATTGTAGTGAAGGAGCTGGCAGGCCGGTGGAAGAATGCTTGGTCGGGCCCGGATGGTGCCGAGGTCGGATTGTGAGATGAGGTTCGCAGACGCGCCGGTGTCCAGTTTAAATCGGATGCGAGCCTTGTTAACTGTGAGGACAGCACACCACTCATCGTCAGGATCCACACTGAGGATCGAGAGGCATTGCGCAGGTGTGGTGGAGGCCAGCTCATGTGTGGTTATGATGCCCACCAGATATGGAGACTTGAGGCAGTCAGCATCAGGGTCCGTTGGGCTGTCAGGATCAGAATCTGGCATTCCTTGTTGTATTGAGCAGATACTTCTGCGCCGCGGCTGGGATCGCTGGCCGCTGAGCGGTGGAGCGGATCTGCAGAGGGCTGCGTAGTGGCCAAGCTTGCCACACTGGAGACATCGGCGTCCTCTTGCCGGAAATTGCCTCTTTAAGTGGGCGGAGCCACAATTCGGACACGGCATGATGCGCTGATGTCAGCACGATCCGTGCACCATCGCGCAGGCGCAGTGCGGTCGGCCGACGTACACACCTGCGCAGTCAGGTTTTCGGTCTCGACGTCCACTCGGTCGTGGCGCGCATGCACAGGGATCCGAGAGAAGCGCGCGAAACGGCCACTCTCCTCGATGCTCAGGCCCTGCATCTGTGCAATGGCCTGCACCCTTTCTGCCTCGTGGGAGGCCAGCTTTGCAGTTTCTGCCACCCTGATGTGGGAGTAATGATTCTTGGGATGCTCATGGACAACGCACGTCTCAATAGCGACAGAGAGGGTCAACTGTTTGATTTTAAGGAGTTGCTGCCGCAGGGAGTCAGAGTGGACCCTGAAAATGATCTGATCCCGGATCATGGAATCAGCCGTCAAGTCATAGTTACATGATTGCGCTAGGATGCAGAGATGGGTCAAGGACTGAAAAGGTTCATCCTTACTCTGAAGCCTCTGCTGGAAGATGTACAGTTCAAAGCTCTCATTCACCTCAATGTCGCAGTGGCTGAGGAACTTCAGCAGGACTGTTTTGAATTGCGTTTTGTCTTCGCCGTCGGCGAACGTAAGTGAATTCTAGATGCGGATGGCGTGGTCCCCCGCGGTGGAGAGAAATAGCGCGATCTTCCTGGCATTCGATGCTGCCTCGAGGTCGGAGGCCTCGATGTACAAGAGGAACTTTTGCTTGAAGATTTTCCTCTTGGCGCCGAGGTTGCCGGAGATGCGGAGTTGAGGAGGAGGCTGGATGTTTTCCATTTCACTGGATGGCTGCTTGCTGGTCGATGCTGATTCACTCGAGGTAGGTCCGTCAAGATCAATATCACTCTGGTATCATGATATGTTAGGCAGGTTAGTTCGATATGGACTGCACTCGATGCAGGGAAGTTAGAAACAGACGTCTAACACAGGAGAAGATCCAACACGGTTTTATTCAACTAGATGAACTGCTGTACATATTCAGCTGTGGGTCGACACTATACTGATCTGACTAGTAACCTTGTAGTAGCCTGACCAGACTTACTAGTTACCGGATGGTGTTTGTGCTTGCTAGCTCGTGGACTCTAACTGTCTCAGTAGCTGTGTCCCGAGAGATGAGAAACTTAGTGCCCTCTGGCTTTATAGTGGTAGTGTCCTGTCTGGTGATTGGCTGTGCTGTCACGTATGCTTACTGGTCATCCTATGTGTCAATCACTGCCTGTCTGCACCTCATTCTCTACATGAGTGGATATTATGACAACGGGAAAACCCATTGACTGTGGCAAAACCGGAAGATCCCACTGCCAGACCATGGTGAGTTGCCTGTGCTGCCGCAAAACATGCTGCGGTGAAATTGGGGGGAGAGATCTCATCATTTGTTCCTGCCTCGTTGATTTGGAATTTTGATCTCCAGACTTTCATGGAGGATTAAAGGTGGGTCGAGTTTCCCACTTCTGTTGGGAGCGACGCTTACATCCCCGAATGCTCGTTAGAATGGCCAACTCGCCGGAATTCTGTTCCCCCTCCAAATTAAGCACCTCGCCAGTGCCTGGCAGGCTTAATTTCACCCTCAATTTTGAAGTCAGCTGATGCTGCTTCTGCCTTCCTTTAAATCTGCTCATGTGAAATATCGGGTGCCTGTAGCACAGGCTGCACCAGAGCTGGGCACGGGAGGCACGACCATCGGGGAGGGTGACATGGAAACAGATGGAGGCAGGACTTGGGGAAATGGGGGGAACATGGTCGGGGAGGGGTGATATGGAGACAGGACTAGAAGGTTGGCACGTAACAGAGTGGAAGACTGGGGGCAATAATCACACGCTGTCGGAGTATATTGAAGAAACTGGCTTGGGGATGAGGCGACATTGTTAGGGGCACATTGAAGAGGTGTCCTCAGGCTGTTGCTCCACTGTCAAGGACATATTTCGGACCACGCTGTTGCGAACATATTCAGGGACTGTCTTGGGGCAGTACTGGTGATGTTAAAGGGCTCTGCATGGATCGCATGTCTTGGTCCTCGTCTCGAACTATGGGAGGCCTCTGTGACCAGTGTCAGTCATGCCCAGAATTCTGTATAGGGTGTGGTCAGTTACCTGAAGCATCTGGTCCTCAGGGTCTGGTCATGATAACGTGAGGCGGAGGGCGCAGTAACATTTACGGGAAGCATCTGGATCCTGTATGCTGGTAGCTGAATGAATGGTCTCTTGGAAAGTTGCTGAAAAGTAAGTGTGCATGTGGCTATGGGCACATTGCTGGAAAATGGCATTAGAATAGATCGGTCTTGCTGGCTGGCGCTGACATGGTGGGCCAAAGAGCCTCTTTTTAATGCTGCAAAATTCTGTGACTATGAAGCGTTCAAAAGAGAACAGGAAAATCAACATGAATAAAGATAGGGTCAAGGGTGACATGGGGTTGCTGGATAGTGACATGAGGAATGGGAATTAGGAGGCAGTGACTACAGAGGAGAACGGAAGGAACTTGGTGGGTGATAGGGGGAGGTTGGAAGCTGATCTTACAAAAGTTAAGAGTATAATTTTCGCAATCACTGAAGAATGACAGTTTGAAAAACAGCTTGAAAAAATCCATCGGGAATTTTGGACTGTGAGAGGAAACGGGAGAATCCGGAGGAAACCCCCGCAGACACGGGGAGAAAGTGCAAACTCCACACAGCCAATCACCCGAGGCTGGAATTGTGCCGGGGGCCCTGGAGCTATGAGGAAGCAGCGCTGACCACTGTGCCACCCAACAGTTCGAAATGGGATGGCCCATAGTCACAAAACTCTGCTAATTTGCGCAATTACATCAAAAATGTGGTAACAGACTCCCCTGGGGTTCTCTCGGCCCTATTAAATTGGGTACCTCTGTACGATAACTGACGGCTTGGGGTCATAGTGTTTGCCATAAACGCCACAAGATCTTTGAATGTTTTGGAGTCTGAGGCATGGGGTACGCTAATCCATCTAGCCTGCGAATCTTTGGCTTGTGGGGGCGAAACCCATGCAAACACGGGGAGAATGTGCAAACTCCACACAGACAGTGACCCAGAGCCAGGATCGAACCTGGGATCTCAGCTCCGTGAGGCAGCAATGCTAACCACTGCGCCACCGTGCTACCCGGCCAGACCCTTTATGATGATGAAAGGCGGTCAGAATAATTACCATCTGCCGATCAGTCCTAGCGATAGTGTTCACCTTAAAAAATAGCACAAAGGCTCTGCATACTCAGTCCCGTCGTCTACAACCTAATTGAATACATCGAGTCTGCCAGAGTGGCATTTACAAAACAGTGCAAACCTTATTCCTTTGTGAAGAGAGGTGACTGCGCTACAAATGGTTAGCAGCATTGACTGTAGTGCCGCTTTATCCTCATCGCCAATTTAATAGTCATGGAGGAGTCTGCAAAGGAGAGTCAAAAAATGGTTTATTTCCAAAGGGAAAGTATTTACTAGTAACAGTCCCAGTCCCTGTCAGGATTACTCTGCAGTTCCGCTCCTACCTGGGCCAACTTTGATAGGACTGAGTTAACTATCCCGCTGATGGGCCTCCGCCCCTCAACAGGGGAGCTTGTACGCCACAAGACTCACGGGGAGATCAATCGGGTAATCCCTGTGGGTGTTGTGGAGGTTATAACAGGTTATACTCTCTCCTGAACCCTCCCCACCAATTACAACCTCGACCTCTCTCCCAATCCCAGCCTCCACCCTGAATCACCATTGCTACCCCCTTCCCCCTGGCCGCTGTTACCCTATTAGGCCAATTGCAATCCTTCATGACCTACTCAACCACTTCCCACTGTCCTGTAATGCCCTTTGCAGTCAACAGTTCACCTCGCCTTTTATTTTTCATTATCTCTATGATAATGAAGCTTGGGGGCTCAATATCAATTGTACATTGGGTCTATCCATTCAGGTGTAGGGACAGAGCCTGGAGTCTCATTTTCTTCGGCATATTTGAATTTCTGGGCTACCCTGTTGTCCTCTGTGATTCGGTGAAACAGCATGATTACCTTTTCCTGTTAGGACTTGTAAATATTTGAATGGGAAGACCTTGAAACACTTTACTTCGGACCAACAATTCCTCTGGTGTCCACTTCAGTTTGTGTCGGTGCGATGCACCGTGCCTGTAATTCTGCCTTTTATTCATTTTCATAAATTATTTAATGCGTCAGTGGCGTTTTCCTAAAAATTATCCTCATGTTTCAATGGGGTTTGTAGCCGTTCCACATTGCCTTCAAACAGGGAAAAAGCGGCTGATTCATTATCGGAAGATGAGATGATTCATTTCCTGTTGTTTAATTGGAATGATTATATCTCGCATTGTAGCATTCTAATGGATGTCTAATTTACACTTGACATCAAATTAGAATAGGGAACAGGGAGTCTAACTGGCATTAGTACTGGCATACTAATTTTAGGAAATTACTGCACAACTCCTGCATAAGTGATCTCAATAGCTATACAGAAAATTATTCTGCTAACAATCTTTTAGCAGATGGCAGTCTTTAGAAGTAACATCCCACAGGCTGTCATGCCACAGTGCGGTCAAATAAATAGTGTCCTACTGCCACGCCCAAAGCCAGATAAAATGGAATTTGATTTCTCCCTCACAGGCTGCCAAGTTTGACGTAATGACCAATAGTTTATGATTGATTCTGTTTGCATGAAAAAGAAACCTGATAGTACAGCATCCTTGTGACTGGACTGTGATATGCTCACTGCAAATCCTTAATTTCATTTTCTGTTGATTCATTCATCTGGTTTTAGTCAATTTTAGGATGCTACACAGGCAGTTTTAATAGCAATCTCAAATGGCACTTCTGCTGAATTTCTAATTTATTAAATTAGAATGATCACAAAGCTCCAATATTTACACATTGAATCCGAATTTGATTTGGTAAAAGTGAATGTTGTCGTGTTGGGTGTTCCGATACACAAACGAACCAACACGGTTGCAGATGGTACAACTCTGTTTTATTATTCTGTACAATAATAACTATTAACTTCTGGCTGCGGTTTGTACTTCACCAGCTAACCTGTGGACCCAGCCCTAGCACTGTCTTAGTGAGGCACTCAGCACATGGTGTATGTCTGAGTGGCACGCTGTGAGCTCTGTGCTCTGAGCTATCGCCTGGTAGAATGAGCGGGAACTGTGGTGTTCCCTGTTTTATAGTGTGTGTGCTCTCACTGGTGATTGGCTGTGATGTTGTGTGTGTGTTGGTTGGTCCAACTACCTGTCCATCAGCGTGTGTGTGATTGCACCATGATATGCTAATGTGGATATCATGACATCCCCCCTTTTCACAAGAATATGTGCCTACATGGTAATAAATATTGGTGTGTGCTGAGTGCAACTGAGTATGTGTGTGCAATATTTACAACATGTACATGAGGCTATATACACAGGAAGGTGTCAGGTGCAACAGAGCAACAAGGTTGTACCACGAACAAAACAAGTGCAAACAGCAAAGAACCTCTGGAATGACAAGAAAGAAACACGTTAACAGTATTGCACAACAATTCAGAGAGTCCAATGTGCAAACAGGCTCATAAGTCCAATCTAGTAGGTGGGCGACAAATTCGGGTTGACCGCCTCAAGGGTGGGTCAGGATCCATCGGCTGAGGAATGGGCCTGGCCACGGGCGAGAGAGGAATAGGCAGAGTGGCAAGAAGCTCAACAAAGCCGACATCAGTGACACCAGGGCGTGGCACCGGTGCATGATCATGTAGCGAGCGCAGAAGCAGCCGAAGGGCCCGCTGATTACGTCGGCGAATGGAGCCATCAGGCATGCGAACCAGGAACGAGCGGGGAGCCACGCGGCGGAGAACCTCGGCAGTTGCCGACCAGCCACCCTCTGGTAGGTGTATGCAGACATTGTCTCCAGGCACCAGGGCAGGAAGATCAGGTGCCCGAGCGTCATGTGCCACCTTCTGCTGAGCACGCTGCTGTCGCATCCTTCGCAGTACTGGAGCATGGTCGGGTTTAGGAACATGAATGGACGGCACAGTGGTCCTGAGGGTGCGACCCATCAACAGCTGGGCTGGTGAGAGGCCCGTGGATAGTGGGGCCGAGCGATAGGCCAGCAGGGCTAAACAGAAGTCAGATCCGGCATCAGCAGCCTTGCAGAGGAGCCGCTGCACGATATGGATGCCCTTTTCCGCCTTGCCATTCGACTGGGGATGCAAAGGGCTGGACGCCACGTGTGTGAAGTAGTACGAAGCGGCAAAAGAAGACCATTCTTGGCTCGCAAAACAGGGCCCATTGTCGGACATGATGGGGAGCGGGATGCCATGGCGAACAAAGGTTTCTTTGCATGCTCTGATGACAGCTGATGATGTCAACTCGTGCAGACGTATGACCTCCGGATAATTTGTAAAATAATCGATTATGATGACGTAGTCCCTGCCGAGCGCATGAAATAGGTCCACACCCACCTTTGCCCAGGGGGACGTGACCAACTCATGGGGCTGAAGTGTCTCAGGGGGTTGCGCTGGCTGAAACCTTTGGCAGGTGGGGCAGTTGAGCACCATGTTGGCAATGTTGTCGCTGATGCCCGGCCAGTACACAGCTTCTCGGGCCCTCCGTCTGCACTTTTCAATTCCGAGATGGCCTTCGGACAAGCCGGTGCATGCTGTGTGGGATCACAATCCAGTCCAACTTTAGGAGGACACCATCAACGACGGCCAAGTCATCCCGGACATTGTAGAATTCTGGGCACTGCCCCTTGAGCCACCCTTCCGTCATGTGGCGCATGACACGTCGTACAAGGGGGTCAGCCGCAGGCTCACAGCGAATGTGGGCCAGACGTGCATCAGTAGCCGGCAGATTGGCCGATGTGAAGGCTACTTGTGCGTCGACCTGACAAACAAACCCCTCCAATTTGGGCGGTGTGCTCACTGCTCTGGACAGGGCATCCGCGATGATGAGGTCCTTTCCCGGGGTGTAGACAAGTTAGAAGTCGTACCTCTGGAGCTTGAGCAGAATGCGCTGGAGGCGAGGGGTCATATCGTTGAGGTCCTTGTGAATGATGCCGACCAGGGGGCGATGGTCGGTCTCCACAGTGAACTGCGGAAGGCCATACACATAATCGTGGAATTTGTCGATGCCGGTCAACAAACCCAGGCACTCCTTTTCAATCTGTGCATAGCGCTGTTCTGTGGGGGTCATGGCCCGCGAGGCATAGGCGACCGGGGCCCATGATGCAGTGTCGTCCCATTGCAGGAGTACCGCCCCAATGCCGGCCTGGCTGGCATCAATCGAGATCTTTGTGTCCCGAGTAGTGTCGAAGAACGCCAATACCGGGGCGGTGGTGAGCTGGATCTTGAGCTCCTCCCATTCCTTCTGGTGTGCGGGCAGCCACTGGAATTCCGTTGTCTTCTTGACCAGGTGGCGAAGAGCCGTTGTGTGCGAGGCAAGGTTGGGAATAAACTTCCCCAGGAAGTTGACCACTCCGAGAAAGCGTAGCACTGCCTTCTTGTCTGCTGGCTGCGGCATGGCATGGATAGCTGCCACTTTGTCGGCATCCAGCCGCACCCCTGACCGGGATATGTGGTCCCCCAGAAACTTTAGCTCAGTTTGGCCAAAAGAGCACTTGGCTCGGTTGAGGCACAGGCCCTGATCTCGTATCCGTGCAAAGACACGCTGGAGACGACTGATGTGCTCCTGTGGTGTGGTGGACCAGATGATAACGTCATCAACATATACTCGTACCCCTTCGATGCCCTCCATCATCTGTTCCATGATGCGATGAAACACCTCGGATGCCGAGATGATGCCAAACGGCATCCTATTGTAGCAGTATCTGCCAAAGGGAGTGGTGAAAGTTCACAGCTTCCTGCTGGACTGATCCAGTTGAATCTGCCAAAAAACCTTTGAGGCATCAAGCTTGGTGAAAATTTTAGCGCGGGCCATTTCGCTCGTGATTTCTTCCCGTTTGGGTATGGGGTAGTGTTCCCTCATGATGTTATTGTTCAGGTCTTTCGGGTCGATGCAGATCCGGAGCTCGCCGGAGGGCTTTTTTACGCACACCATGGAGCTGACCCATGGCGTTGGCTCCGTGACCCGGGAAAGCACTCCTTGGTCCTGCAGGTCCTGCAGCTGCTGCTTGAGGCGGTCCTTGAGTGGTCCTAGAGCTGGGACTCTACGAGGTTCGTGAATGACTGGGGTGGCGTCCGGTTTAAGCCGTATTCTGTAAGTGTAGGGCAGTGTGCCCATGCCCTCGAAAACCTCCTGGTTGTGCGTGAGGAGTGAGTGGAGCTGTGCCCTAAAGTCTGCATCCGGGAAATCGGACGTGCCTTCTGGAGACAGAGTGTGTACCCGCTGAACGAGGTGGAGGATCTTGCACGCTTGTGCGCCTAACAGAGTCCTTCGAGGATCCAACTATCTCAAAAGACAGTGTGGCTGTATGTGAATTGTGTGTAACCTCGAACTGGCAGGACCCCATGGCCGGGATAATGTTTCCGTTATAATCAAGCAGCTGACAGTGGGATGGCAGAGTCGGTGGTTTAACCTTCAGGATGTGGAAGGCTGACCATGCAATGAGATTGGCGGAGGCACCAGTGTCTAAGCGGAATGTAATTGTTGATCGGTTGACGGTTAGGGTGGCACACCATTCAACGCCCGGATTAATGCTGTACACTGACATCGGCTGGTGGGTCCGACTCGGAGACATCCGGTTCTTGTTTATTACCGCAATGCGGAAGGGTTCCCGGTCGTCGGTATCACCGGTCTGCATGTCGTCAGGGTATGACTCGGTGTATGGGGGCTGATTGGCCCGCACGTCCCTGCGAGGCTGGCGGAATTGTGGAGAGTTGGCAGGTTGAGCTGCTCGACAGCAGGCAGCGTAGTGGCCCATCCTGCCACAGCGGAGGCATTGTCGCGCTTTGGCCGGACATTGCCGCTTTAAGTGTGCAGATCCACAGTTGCCGTATGTCGTGACGTCATGGCGTTTGTAGCGCCACCGCACATGCGCGTCCTGTACCTCTGCGTCGACGTCCCCTCTTTTGGCGCGTACAAGCGCGGGTGGCCTCGGAAAGCATGCGAAGTGGCCGCCCTCGTCCGGGCCGCGAGCCGGGAGGAACTCGATCGACTGGACCCGCTCGGGCTCGTAGGACCCCTGCCGTGCCGATTCGGCCACCTGGAATTGGCAGTACCGGCTGGTCACGTTTTCGTGGAGGACGCCGGTCTCGATGGCGGTGGCTAAAGTGAGGCGCTTTATTTTTAGGAACTGCTGGCGTAGGGTATCCGAGGTGACCCCAAAAACTATCTGATCCCGAATCATGGAGTCGGAGGTGACCTCATAGCCGCAAGACTGTGCGAGGATACGGAGGTGTGTCAAATAAGATTGAAAAGGCTCATCCTTACCCTGCAGGCGCTGCTGGAAGAGGTACCTCTCGAAGTTCTCATTAACTTCCACATTGAATTGTTCCTCAAATTTCAGAAGGACTGTCTTGTACTTCGTCTTGTCCTTGCCTTCCGCGAATGACAGGGAGTTGTAGATGTGGATGGCGTGTTGCCCTGCCGTGGAGAGGAGGAGGGCGATCTTCCTGGTGTCCGATGCATTCTCCCTGTCTGTGGCTTCTAGGAAGAGTTGGAAGCGCTGTTTAAACAGCTTCCAGTTGACGCCAAGATTTCCAGCGACCCGGAGCGGCTGCGGCGGGCTGATGGTTTCCATGGCGCAGGATGGCAGGTTTCTGAAGAGGTGCAGGTAGGTCTCACAGTCACTGGCGAGTTTCCAGTCCTGGTATCATGTCGCGTTGGGTGTTCCGATACACAAACGAACCAACACGGTTGTAGATGGTACAACTCTGTTTTATTATTCTGTACAATAATAACTATTAACTTCTGGCTGTGGTTCGTACTTCACCAGCTAACCTGTGGACCCAGCCCTAGCACTATCTTAGTGAGGCACTCAGCACATGGTGTATGTCTGAGTGGCGCGCTGTGAGCTCTGTGCTCTGAGCTATCTCCTGGTAGAATGAGCGGGAACTGTGGTGTTCCCTGTTTTATAGCGCGTGTGCTCTCACTGGTGATTGGCTGCGATGTTGTGTGTGTGTTGGTTGGTCCAACTACCTGTCCATCAGTGTGTGTGTGTGATTGCATCATGATATGTTAATGTGGATATCATGACAAATGTGACTGGCAGAAGCTTCTGTTGTAGAAATACATCCCAGTATTTAAATAAAGCAATTGAGATTTCATAGCTGGGTAGCACAGTGGTTAGCACGGTTGCTTCACAGCGCCAGGGGTCTCAGATTTGATTCCCGGCTTGCATCACTGTTTGTGCAGAGTCTGCACGTTCTCCCCGTGTCTGCGTGGGTTTTCTCCGGGTGCTCCGGTTTCCTCCCACAGTCCACAGTGCAGGTTACGTGGATTGGCCATGCTAAATTGCCCTTAGTGTCCAAAAAGGTTAGGTGGGGTTACTGAGTTACGGGGATAGGATGGAGGTGTGGGGCTTAAGTGGGTGCTCGTTCCAAGGGCCGGTGCAGACTCGATGGGCTGAATTGTAAATTCTATGTTCTATATTGTACATAGGCAAAATGTAAAGAGTTTTGAAGATCAATCAGTTTTGTTCCATGGTAACCTTCAGTGTTTAGAAAATTAGGTGTGGCTTATCACCATTGATATAGCAATTACCATTGGTGCAATTCCCGTACCAGCCTCCCTGAAGTGCCAGAATGCGGCATTTGGAGTGAGTTAGAATGCAGGAATAGCTTGTTGACTCGTGTTTACAGATGTTGCAGGGAGGAGGCTGGCGAGGGGTGCATTGGAATAGCCAGGTCTAGGGGTAACAAAAGTTGCAAAAAGAGAATCGTTGATGGATGGTGTTACAGAGAAGGAAGTAAGTAATTTTAGTGGATATTTGGAGTTGAATTCCAACTTTAGCGACATCAACAATTCTTCGAATCAGTTCTGACCTGTCTGTCTCAGATACTGGATTACTGTTGCTGCACAAAAGATATATGTAGCATTGAAATTCCACTGCCAACTATGTTATCTTGCAGCCATTTTGCTTCTCTCCTCTCAATGAAGGTTGCACAACTCCCAAACACAGATTTTAACTCGCTAGAGTTGGGCGTTAAGTACCAGCAGCACCTTACGAGCACAGTAAGCAGCAGAACTGATCTTATGGGAGTTTTTTCATAAATGTATTCCTGGCACAATATTTCTGCTGCCTCATTAACAGCCCTAATAACCAAATGGTTTCATAGACCATCTAAGAAGGTATTAAAAATAGACTACAGATTGGGAAGAATCTTATTCAGATGGTCCAGGAGGGGGGTGTTGGGTTTTGGGTGCGGGGTCTCGCCTGTTGGTTGGAGAGCCAATGAAAGACCTACGGTACCTCTTTGCTGGGAAGCTCGCTGAAGCACAAGTCAATCAGGCAGTGGCAAGGCCAGAAGTGTGTCTACACCTGGAATTAAGACCCGAGGGGTGGACGATCCACCGAGCGTAAGTTGCCAGCCAATCAGAGGCCGACGCCTCTTGTGCTCAGCAGTTATTCCGGCTGCCGGAAGGATATCCCCCTACCCCTAGATTCTCAGGATGATGGAGGACCCAGACTACAGGAAAGTAACATGGCAGGTGGCTTCATGGGGTGAAGGATAGGGGGGGGCAGGGAGGTAGGAAGTAAGGGAGGGATGTATCTCCCAGCAGAACCTCACCTCCCCCACTCCCATTTCTATGTCTAATCTCTCAATCAGGTATTGAGTGCCACTGAGGTGACAAGCAGTCCACACAGATTTGCCGGTTGTACACATCGCAAGGCAATAGGCCCGCTTGTAACTGGGTTAATCATAGCGGTGTTGGGATGAGTCCCTTAAGTGATCATTAATTGGTTCCTTAAGGGCCTCAATTGGCAGTGGGACAGGAAAGTTGGCCATGGGCCTTCCTGTCCAGAACTTAATCCTGGTAGAGGTGGAAAGGTGGCACGCTTCAGGCCCCCACCGTGCCCTTCCTGCCTCCAAGCTCACCACCAGTGAGAGCCCAAGGTACCGACTAATGTGGCACTGAAGCCAAGTGCCTCAGCTGCTTGGCTGTAGGAGATTGAGTCTTTTCCCTGAAGGACATTTAAGTGGTTTATTTGTGACAATCTATTGCCATATGGTTTGAACTAACAAATCACCAGATCAATTTTATTCAATTTCACTATCTGACCTGGCGAGATTTGAACTCATAAACCTTTTAAGTTAGTTTTCTCATAGCAGAACCATTACACTACCATAATCAGCGACATTTCCATTATTAACCTGGATAACATGAACACAGATCATACAGTTTGTTGAGTGCAACAGGCTTTCAGCAGCAGATACTTGCTTCCCTGTAACCCAATTACGGTAGAGCCTAAGCTATAATAATCCATGTACATCTCCTGCTGCCTCTTGCTAATGCCTTCCAGCCACACTTATCTCAATGGACAGAGTTTTTTGAGGAGCGAGGCAATGGATGGTGGTGAAAATTTATGAGCACAACTTTTGTAGGTCTGTGTATCGGTCACCTTGAACCTTTCTCTTTTTCTACTTCATTGAGAACTTTTGCTGAACTGTGGTCAGGTTTGTGTTGTGAGGAGCCAAGTGCTTGGGGCTAGTTTGACACCGGTCCAACAGAAACCTACAGAACCATATTAGTCACAATCTTACTGAAATTAAAAGTTGAGAAATATTAGCAGGAGAAGGCCATTCAGCCCCTCTAACCTGCTCCACCGTTCAATAACTGATTTGATCGTGGCTTCAAATCCATTTCCCTGCCTGACTCCCCTCCATAACCAATGAGTCACATTGCAAGTCAAAAATCTGTCTTAACGCAGCCCTGAATATATTTGTTCATCTACCCTCCACTGATCCTTGGCGTAGGGAAATCCAAAGCATGCTTCTGGGGGCTTGAGAGGAAGGTGGGGTGGAGGGATGGAGGGGGGGGGGGGCAGGGGGGAAGTGGTGGGGGTGCAGGGATTTTCTCATTCAAAAGCGCTCAATGCCTGCTCGAGGAATCCAGCGCAGGAAATGGGGAGCCATGCTGAGAGCTACCCCCAGCCCTTCGTGCTGACCACCTTTCCTCCTTCTCTGCGAGCCCCACCCCATGACAACCCTTCCTCTCCCTCCATCCGGCCATCTCCAACTCACATGTGGCCTGCAGTCTTTGGTGTTCCTGCGTTGGGTGGACGCGTTGCCAGCAGCTGCCACTGCTCCCACTGGCGCTACTGAGACAAAGAATAAAGAACAACAAAGAGCAATACAGCACAGGAACAGGCCCTTTGGCCCTCCAAGTCAGCGCTATTCACATGTCCCATCTCGACCAACCAATGTATCCTTCTATATCACGTCTATTCACGTGCCTATCCAGATAAGTATTAAAGGTCGCTAAGGTATCTGCCTCAACCACCTTATTTGGCAGTGCATTCCAGGCCACCACCACCCTTTGTGTGAAAAACGTCCCCCACATATCTCCACTGAACCTATCCTCCATCATCTTGAACTTGTACTCCCTTGTAATTTTCAATTCCGCCATGGGAAAAAGCCTCCAACTTTTCACTCTATCTATACCCCTCATAATTTTATAAACTTTCTATCAGGTCACCCCTCAGCCTCCGTCTCTCTGGGGAGAACAATCCCAGTTTATTCAATTCTCCTCACAACTAATACCCTCCATACCACGCAACATACTGGTAAACGTTTTAGATTATCATAGAATTTACAGTACAGAAGTTTTCTGTACTCTCTCCAAAGCCTCTATGTCCTTCTGGTAGTGTGGTGACCAAAATTGGATGCAGTATTCCAAATGTGGCCTAACCAACGTTCTATATAACTAGAACATAATTTGCCAGCTTTTATACTCAATACCACATCCAATGAAGGCAAGCATGCTATTTGCTTTCTTTACCGCCATTTCCACCTGTGCTGCCACTTTTAAGGATCTGTGGACCTCCACACCCACATTGCTCTGTGTCTCTATGCTCCTGATGGTTCTGCCATTTATTTTATAGCTCCCACCTGGATTGCATCTATCAAAATGCATCACCTTGCATTTGCCCGGGTTAAATTCCATCTGCCATTTCGCTGCCCAATTTCGCAGCCTATCTATGTCCTGCAGTATTATCTGACATCTTCATCACGATCCGCAACTCCGGCAATCTTAGTATCATCTGCAAACTTGCTATTCAGATCCGCTACATTTTCTTCCATGTCATTTATATATATTACAAATAGCAGAGGTCCCAGAACTGATCCCTGCGGAACACCACTAGTTACAGAACTCCATGAGTAGCTGCCATCCTCTGATTGGGCGGCAGCTTTTGAGGGGGATGAGATTTCCACTTCAGGGGTCTTTGATTCTAGTGAAGGCCGGTAAGTGCCTGAGCGATACTTAATTAAGCAGGACTTCCCAAAAGAAGGCAACATGGGGCTCACGCTGGCTTTCCATTTGGTAGATGATACCCTCGTCACATCCATTAAATACTATCCAACACTTCATCCAAAAAAGCCCTTTGGCGATACCTATTGGAAATAATGCTATGTCCGGCACACCATTTGCTTAAATCTTGTAGATCAGTTTGAAGCTCCCCACAGTCGGAGATGTGTCGGCTGAATGCTGGTGGAATCCTGGATAAAGTAAAATGAAACAATGCAATGTATTAAGATCCAACAATAGCAGACAAGTCCTATTCTTCAGACAGGTTTACCACAAATAACTAACATCAGACAAGTACTAATATTTATCTAGTAAAGTATTTAAACATATTGCATTATAGTATTCTCAGCAAATAGGATCCAACAAATTCTTGTGTTTTCTTTCAGTCCTTTCTCAGACATCAGACACCTTACGCAGCACAATCTCTTCTAACAGTACAAATTCTGTCATTTGTTTCATACATGCAGACAGCAAGATAATGATTGAGGTTAGGATGTGAGAAAACTTAAAAGATGTGGAACAACAGAGTTTATCCTAAATGTATGGCTCAATGGTACACTACAGGAAATCAAGTGAAATTTAACAGGAAAGCCCAAGAGGGCTTCTTTTAACACACATCTCCCAACATGGTTTGTAGTTGAAAGACCTTTGGAATTATGAATAATAGCTTCATAATTCTCAGGTGAGAATCACAGATGCAGGAATTTGTCTGCTTAACGGCTTTGTCAATACTGAGCTCCTTGAAAGCCTTGCGAAATGTGACGTTTCCTTCACAAAACCCAGTTCCAGCCAGGATGTTACAAACAATGAACCGCTAAGGGTACCTTGAATTAGATTTGTTAATTCATATAGATCTTTCCCTGAAGTCCTTGAAGATCTTTTGTTGATTCTGCCTGCAGGCGAACACTTTTCCTCCTGAACCAGCATGAAAAATTGTATTTGAATAGCACCTTATAAGAGTCTCCTGAGTGACTGGGCCATCCTCTGCAATGCCTCGGCAATGTTCATCTACCATGAGGACACGTCCATTAGTGGCTGGGGCATGATGTCAAGGCCCGCAGCCACGGTCGTCACAAACTGAGCCATGCTTTGAACATCGCCACTCAACATGCAGGTGGCATGTATGGGCACTGCTCCTGGGCATGAATGGGTTATACTAGTGGGTGCTCGGGGTTCTGAGGAACAAGCGAGAAGAGCAGATGTGGGGAGGGTGCGAGCTGTCAGCCAGTCAATCAGGGGGTGGGAGGAGTTTTTTAAAAAAAACGAATTTGAAGGGTGGCAGGCAGAACTCGCGCCAGGAAAGAGGTGTTAACTTATCCTTACAACTCGTTGGAAGTCTTGGGGTGGGATTCTCTGGCTGCATTCGCCCAGCCACCGAAGAGGCCAATGAATTTTTCCATTGTCGGAGTCTCATCCGTGGCATTCTTATGGCGGGCGGGGCAGAAGAATCTAACCATTGGTTTTCTTTCGACATTGGATGGCAGTCTGCCTGGTCATGCTGCCCGCACTGACAACCACTGACATTGTCTCCCAGGCTGCTTTGCTCATCCTGCTGGTCCTCTTCCCCCCTCGGGGGAACAGAGCGTGAGGTCTGTTCGGGGTCTGTTTGAGGTCGGGGGAAGCCTTGTGAGGTCAGCATCCCCAAAGTGAGGAGCAGATTTGCACGCTGCCACGCTTGCCATGCTGGGAGTGAGTGGTGAGGGAGCATTTAACAGCAGCTCTCCCTTGTTAGCAGTGAGCAGCTGAGACAGGAGTTGGGTGAATCAGACGGTGAGGGAGCCAGTAATGTTGAGAATCTCGTGGCTTCACTTTTGGCACGAAGTGTCGTTGAATGCGTGCCACGATCTTGCCAATGCGGCCTTCGCAAAATTCCCTGCCAAAACCGGACTTTAACTTTGGTTAATGTCATGTTATGCAAACATGCAACCAATGGACACTCAGAATAGGACACAACCAATGGGCAGCCAGGGCACTCAGAGATGGCATCACCACAAGGGGGCATGACATAAACACTATAAAAGGGATGAAGCACTCACACCTGCCTCTTTCCACAGACAGACATCGAGAGAGTTAGACAGCGTGATCAGCAGCATCACACCCCAGCACGTGGCTTAGAGCAAGCTGGTACAGTTAGACTGAGTTACTACAGTTAGATTAGCAGAGAGTCGAACTCATTTGAGAACTGTGTTAATAGTTCAATAAACACGTTGAACTCATTTCAGAGTCTGGAACATCCTTTAGTGAAGACTGCATCAAGTAGCAGCCTGTGTTATCCGAAGCAGCATAACACAACAGTCCACTGAATTGTATTACTTTGGGCGGGTTTGGTGGGGTGTTTCCCGTAACTTTTTCGAAAAGATACAGACCTGGATTCACCCACACTTAGGAATTTATTTGGGCCCTGGGGAGTTTTTCTCCATTCTAGCCCACACTTAGAAATGTTTTCATTAGTGGGGAGCTGAACTCCCTGGTGAGACCGGCTTCTGAGAGATCAGGGCGCCATTTTGAAATCTCTAAATGCACTTGAGGATCCCCCCCACCCATCCACGGACAATGCCACTCCCCTCAGACATGGACATTACCCCCCCCCCCCAAAGATGAGCACACACCCCCATTTCAGGCCCTCCATACCTCCTTTTAGGAACCCCCCCTTTCGACCACCCCTTTCATCCCCCCAACCTTAATGAAGCCCCACGGGGAGCTTGTTTCCACTGGCGGGTGAAAGCAGAACTAGGGGGCATAGCCTAAAAATAAGGGGAAGTAGATTTAGGACTGAGTTTAGGAGGAACCTCGTCACCCAAAGGGCTGTGAATCTATGGAATTCCCTGCCCAGTGAAGCAATTGAGGTTCCTGCATTAAATGTTTTCAAGGTAAAGATAGATAGTTTTTTGAAGAATAAAGGAATAAAGGGTTATGGTGTTCGTGCGGGAAAGTGGAGCTGAGTCCACAAAAGATCAGCCATGATCTCATTGAATGGCGGAGCAGGCTCGAGGGGCCAGATGGCCTACTCCTGCTCCTAGTTCTTATGTTATTATGTTCATACCCCCATCTTCAACCCCCCAAACTTCACACCCCCTTTACCCCGCTCCCGCCTTTCATGGGCATGGCCCCCCTTAGTGTCTGACCCTTGACAGTGTCGGCCTGGCACCTAGATACCTTGGTACTGCCAGCCTGACACCCAGGAAGTGCCCCAGGCACCCGGACAGTGCTAATCAAGAACCCTGGCAGTGTCAGGTTAGTACTGCCAGGGTTCCCTGGTGCAAGGGCAGTGCCCGGGAGCTGATCTCCTCTGCCCCTACCAAAGGAACTTTGTTCCCTTTTGGGAGAATCACGCCCTCTGTCTTTCAGGGAAGACTATATAGGCTGGGCCCCAGCCCCTTGGAATAGTGACGACTAAGGGATGACCTGACAGAGATCCATAAAATTGTGAAAGAGTTTGATATGGTCTGTTACGTGGAATCTTATCAAATGCCTCTGGAAGCCCATATAAATATCTGGGGTTATTGAAAACTTGCTCAAAGATAACGGTTCTTCTGTGGTGTTAACAGATAGAGATTCTCATTGGGCCCATCAGACCAGAGGACATAGGAGCAGAATTAGGCCACTCGGTCCATCGAGTCTGCTCCGCCATTCAATCATGGCTGATATTTTCTCATCCCCAGTCTCCTGCCTTCTCCCCATAACCCCTGATCCCCTGTTGTCCCTCCCCAATTTCTGCTGTCACCAACATGTTTTCCAAGTCCCGCTCCCATTGTCTGCTCCTTAACAATCAACTGTTTTAGGCCTTTCCATCCCGAACATGCTTGGCTGTTCCAACTTCATCCAAACCCAAAAGGAAGCCAAACGCTAATGGAGGTTGGTAAACTGATGGAGCACATTGCTGGCTCATAACTCAAGACAAATAACATGATGGACACTGACATTGTGTCACAGTTGTGATTTTCTAAATTCTACAGGAAGTAAGACACATTCTACATCAAGGCATTGTAAATCATGCCAGTTGTGAACCGTTCAGATATTTCAACACCAGATAGCAACTCCTTGCACTCACCAGAAGAAACCCTAACGCACACACCATCTTGCAGTCCACTGACCCAGACTAATTACCAATTAACCTCCCACTGCTGTCACCTTGGCAACCTCAGAACATAACTACTACAATATCTTCAGGGACCCCATCTCAAAGGAGTGAATCACTCTGAACCAATCTTACCAGCAAGTCTTGCAAAGTTGCCAGAATGCATGAAAAAAACTGATTTCATATCAAATTCCTGTTGCGACAAAAAGGCTATTTTTTAAACACTAAACCCACTCGGTCGGTTTAAATATCCACACAAGTTTGGAAAACCTGCACCTTTTTTTCTAACTACTAAACAATGTAAAATTATAGAAAGGTATAACAGATCAAATTGGGGTAGGAAATCTTTGGTACGAGATTGTTTTTTCTACATCAATGGCAACATTAACCTCCTCTTTGAATTGGCTGAACACGGTGAATTCTCCGCTGGTAGGTATCTCTGTTCTGCCAGCAGCGCATTCCTGCCTGTGGGTTTCCTGGCAGTGTAGGGTGGCTACTATTGGCCAGCGGCAGAACGGGGAATCCCCCGCCAACAACGATACGCCACCATGAAATGCGTGGCTGGGGAGGTGGAGATAATGGAATTTCACGCAAATTATGTTTGATTGATGATGCCATTTCAGATCATAGTGCAGCATTAATTGCTGCTATCTGTAATCTTTGTTTCTATCTTTTCGATCGATAGACAATATGGATTGAACTGAATGAACTGACTGAAACATATAGAAGAAAAACATCTCCGTAAAAGATCATCTTGACTCACACAATCCTGATTTTTTTTTCCCCTTTGATCTTTCACAGGATGTGGGCATCACTGCAATTACTGCCCATCCCTGAGGGCATTTAAGAGTCAACAACATTGCTGTGGATCTGGAGTCACATGTGGGCCAGACCAGGTAAGGACGATAGATTTCCTTCCCTGAAGGACATCAGTGAGCTAGATGGGTTTTTGCAACAATCGACATGGTTCTTGGTCACCTTTAGTCTTTTTTAAAAATTCCAGATTTTCACCGAATTTAAATTTCACCATCTGCCATGGCGGGATTCGAACGCTGATCTCCAGAGCAAGACTGTGTCTCTGGATTACTACTCCAGCAACAATACCACTATGCCAATGCCTCCCCTTTGAGAAGGTGGTGCTGAACCACATTGTTGGATGCTGCATTCAATGTGGTATAGGTATACCCACAGTGTTGCAAAGAAGAGAGCGTGAGGATTTTGATCCAGCACTAGTGAAGGAACAACAATCTGGAGGGGAACTAGCAGGTGGGTCTTAAGTTACCTTTAAGACCCATTTGCATTTATTTACATCCCCCCACTGGCGCGCGGGCATGAACCTCGATCATGCTGCCAGCAGGGGTCAGTATCACATTCTGATTGATGCCCGCCAACACCTGGTGCTGATCCCAATTTTCCGATTCTCCGTCGAATCAGCGACCCCGCTTCCGGTGACGGAAAATCCATCCCATCACATCAGGAATCTGCCGAGTGAACCTTCACTGAACTGCTTCCAATGCAATTATACCCTTTCTTAAGTAAGGAGACCTAATGTGATGCTAGATGTGGTGTCAACTATTTCAACACTTCCCCCTTCAATAAATGCCAATATTCCATCTGCCTTCCTAATCATTGTTGAAAGATCCTTGGTAAGTTACTGCAGTGTATCTTTTATATATATATATATATATATATAATATCCGCTGCTGTCAGTGTGTTGGTGGTCAAGGGAGTGAACGTTGAATGTGGTGGACGGGATGCCAATCAAGCATGCTGCTTTGTCCTGGATGGTGGTGAGATTCTTGAATACTGCTGGAGCTGAAGTCATCCAGGCAAATGGAAGGGATTTCCTTACATTTGACACTTGTAGATGCTAATGAACAGGCTTTGGGGAGTCTGGAGGTGAGTTACTTGTCACAGAATTCCCACCCTTTGCCCTACTCTTGTAGTCACAGTGTTTTGATGGTTAGTCCAGCTCTATTTCTGGTCAATGGTAATCCCCAAAATGATGATAGTGGGGATTCAGTGATGGTAATGCCATGGAATGAGGACATGATTAGATTTTCCTGGCATTTGTGTGGCATGAATGTTAATTGTCACTTATCAGCCTAAGCTTGAATGCTGTTCAGTTCTTTCTGCACATAGACAATGACTACTTAAGTATTTAAGGAGTCATAAATGGTACTGAACATTGTGCAATCATCAGTAATTATCATCACTCTGACTTCATGATGGAGGGAAGGTCTTTGATGCAGTAGCTGAAGATGTTTGGTCACCACGTTGAGGAACTCTTCCAGAGATACCCTGGAACTGAGCTTATTGACCTCAAACAACCATAATAATTTTGTTTTATGTGATGTATGACACAAACCAGTGGAGAATTTTCCATTGACACAAGTTTTACCAGAAGACAAACTGACCACACATCAATGGGAGTATAAGTCTGAATATGCAACCTCCTGGTCAAGTGCGCACATCTCAACTATTGAAGGAGAAAACTAGGAACGCACTAATGAACAGAAACCAAAAGCAGTAAATTTAATTTGTTTTACTTTTGGTGCAAATAGGCTATTCAACATGTTAGGAACTTTTCTGCACTTTATCCTTATTAAGATGTTTGCAATTTTATTCCAGCCCTATCAAATCCATAATTACACCCTTGTTAACAACCATTACATAAACCTTTACCTTCCTGTTCTTAACTATCACAGAGTCAAATGTCAACATTCTGGATAGACGCATCAATGGTTTATTTTACCGATGAGGAAAATCCATGAGAAAATTACTGGAGAAAGATTATGATCAACAATTAAATCAATGTTTTATAATGCAAGTTAAGCATAGAACAAAGGCGAACGCAATCTCTTCTAATGAAAACAGCAACAAATGTCACATTGTGTTTTGTACTTGTCATTCCACATATCAGGCAGCATCCTGGAGAGTCTCCTCTACCCTTTATTGCTTTAATATCCTTCTCACAGTGTAGAACTTAAAAATGCATGCGGCACTCCAACTGTGACCTTATGCAGGTCTCATACAGATTCACCGTTACATCGTGACTCTTATATTTTATGCCTCTTGCAGTATAGCCCAATATTCTATTAGGCTTTTTAATAGCTCTATTTACAAAGTCCTGCTTTTATTGTCTTGTAAACCTGAAGGCCCAAATTGTTCTGTTCTTCAACCTTCCTTCCTGTTGCTTGATTGCCTTGGGGAGTCAAAAAGGAACTTTTCAGAATTCTTCTTGAAATTGGTCATATTTTCCTTTTATATTATGAATGATTGGGAGGGTGAGCATTGATAAGCCTCAAGGCCATTTCTATTCATTTCTTAGATTCATCATATTGCGTTACTTCATGCTTCCATTGGCTGAATCGGAACCTCTGACATCATTATCCATAGCTCCAGGCGACAACATGGATGTCAAGGTGCACGTTGCCACAGCAACGTGGACCCGTTGGGGGTGGGTGGGGTGGTTGGCTAGGTTGGCTGGACACAGGGGCAGCACGGTGGCGCAGTGGGTTAGCACTGCTGCCTCACGGCGCCGAGGTCCCAGGTTCGATTCCGGCTCTGGGTCACTGTCCGTGTGGAGTTTGCACATTCTCCCCGTGTTTGCGTGGGTTTCGCCCCCACAACCCAAAGATGTGCAGGGTAGGTGGATTGGCCACGCTAAAATTGCCCCTTAATTGGAAAAAATGAATTGGGTACTCTAAATTTATAAAATAAAAACATTGGCTGGACAGCCCGCATGATTCAGATTAGTGCCAAGAATGCAGGGCTTGATTCTCCGTTCCGTAGGGGTATATTCTAGACGTGCCTCCTCGCCCTACCTATGTTGATGCTGTGGGACAGATCTGCCTTCAGGCCATGAACTCAAGAAGAGGATAAATAATTATTGCATTCACATAAAACATGAAAGTCACACAAACTATGTAAGTATTCAGTCACTGATATTGTTCGCATGGCTTCTTATGTTGTGGTCCTTCAAATGTTTTAAATCATGCATGTCATGGAGTTATAGAGTATTTTTCAAATAGCTTGCGGTATTTTCTCTCAATCTGTGTCGTATACCAACTCTTCTTCTTTACATTTGAGATAAATGAACATTTGGTATCGAAACTGGAATTTTTAAATATTCTTTTTTTTTTACAGGATTTGGGCATCGCGGCTAGGTCAGCATTTCTTGCCTATCCCTAATTGCCCTTAGAAAGTGGGGGGGGGGGGCTGCATTCTTGAACTGCTGCAGTCCATGAAGTGTAGGTACACCCACAGTGCTATTAGGGAGGGAGTTCCAGGATTTTAACCCAGCGACAGTGAAGGAACAGTGATATATTTCCAAGTCAAAGTGTTGAGTGCCTTGGAGGGGAACATCTCAGCTGTGGTGTTCCCATCTATCTGCTGCCCTTGTCATTTTATATGGTAGTAATCGTGGGTTTGGAAAGTGCTGTTTAAGGAGCCTTGGTGAGTTTCTGTCGTGCATTTTGTAGATGATACACACGAGTCTTCCTGAGCATCAGTGGTGGAGTAAATGAATGTTTGTGGAAAAGGTGCCAATCAAGTGGGATTTTCTGTCCTGGATGGTGTCCAGCTTCTTGAGTGTTGTTGGAGCTGCGCTCATCCAGGCAAGTGGAGAGTGACTTGTGCCTTGTGGGTAGTGGACAAGCTTTGGGGAGTCAAGGGGTGAGTTTCCGCTGCAATATTCTTAGCCCCTGACCTGTTCTTGTAGCCATAGTATTTACATGGCTAGTCCAGTTCAGGTTTTGGTCAGTGGTAACCTCCAGGATGTTGACGTGGGAGGTTCAGTGATGGTAATTCCATTGAATGTCATGTGGCGATTGTTGGATTCTCTCTTATTGGAAATGGTCATTGCCTGGCACTTGAATGGCACATGTCCCAGGTGCAGATGAACATTGTTGTAGCGCACCAGAGCTTGGCCCATTCACAAAGGCTCATGGCAGAGGGCATCTTGAGAATTGGCTGGGTGCTGACGGACCTTAGTCAGTCACAGAGGGGCATGACTAAGGCAGTGAGGGGCATCACAGGGGGAAGGACACACATTGTAAACAGTCACAATTAAACATTTTTGCACCACCAGTCCGGTCTGCCTCGCGGACATGAAGGAGGAGCTGAGTTTTGTGCGGTGGCTGAGTGCGCCGGGGGTGATGGGGGGAGGAAAATGGGAGTGGGAGCAGGACACCCATGACACATGAAAGAGCCACATGCTCATTCCCTCACCGAGACGTGGCAAGGCACGGGAGCAGCAGTGTGAACCCGGCTTGTATGATGGCACCCTCAATGTTTTGGTCCTAACCGTTCACCCTCTCTCGCAAAATCCCTCCCCCGCTTTGAGATTATGTAGTCTGCACTGTATCCCTGTACCCATCAGCTGACCTGTTATGTGTGGAGTCTCTATCCTCACCACCCATCCATGCAAACTGGAGTACTGGTGGCTTCCACATTCAGTGTAAGCAATAGGCTCTGTGGCCCCTGTCCTGTTTCCCACTATGGGGCCTACTGTGGGTTTCATCACTGGGTGAGTCCTGTGCTCTCTACCAAGGAGGGTGCAAACTGGCTGTACGGTGGACAAGTTCATACTGTGTGCTTGTAAACACTTACACTAAATCTCACCAGCGTGACTCCCAGTTGTGAGGGATGGAGCGTCACGGGGGGGGGGGGGGGGGGGGGGGGGGGGGGGGGGTGGCGTGGACGGGAGAGTGCTGTTGGAGAATCGGGCTTCGAGCCCATTAATTAAGATTAAAATGCAAATCGGAGCATTGCAAGGATTTGACGCCTCATTCTCCCCCTGATCGGGAAACCTGATACCGGCACCCTGTGATGGAGAATCCAGCCCACAATGTTTAGGCCTCAGTTTCTTTCTCTGGCAGCGACTCCCACAGACTCACTACTCTCTGGATGAAGAAATGTCTCCTCACCTCAGCAGTGAAGGGGTCTTCATGAAGGGTTGGTTAGTTCAATTGGCTGGGTGGCTGGTTCATGCTGTGGAGCGATCTCAACAGCGCGGGTTCAATTCCCGTGCCGGGTGAGGTTACTCATGAAGGTCCATCCTTCTCAACCTTGTCCCTTGCCTGACATTTGGTGACTCCTGGTTAATCACCACCAGTCAGTTCTGAAAGGGGACAGCATCCTCTGGGACTGTGGTTACCTTTACTAAAATAACTTTACACAGCGTTCCACAGAGGAAACCTTTAACACTATCCATCTTAATAATTTATGGTTAAAAATTAATGATAAGATTAATAATAAGATGCCATTAATCAAATGGTGATTACTTTGATTTCTTTAGATTTTAACAATTGTGACGGACCTGGCCACCTCACCTCAGTTCATAAAATCTAACTTAATGAGCTGATTTTATACATCCTTCTATAGCCTGTGCAATATTGCAAATACTCTGACGAAGTGTCACACGCTATGACACATTTATTGTGATGATGCATTCAAAGGAATGGGGCTACCAGTTACCAGATACTACAGGGTAATGTTTAGTGTAGCAGAAAATGGAAATTAGAAGGTTCTTCTCAGCCTTCAAGGCTTGCTGTTTGTCAAAGTTGTCTGCACTTCAAATCATTCATCATGGCTGTTAGATATCAAGCCAGAATCAGAACCCCTACTGTGATAATGGTAGCAGAGAGCATTTACTCCGGAAAGTGGAGCAGGGGTTCTCTTTCCTCACCATCTTTCGAAACTCATCTAGACTGTGACGTGAAGAGAAATGGCGGCATTCCAGAAAATACCTCACTGGAGGTGAAGTCTCACCTTAATTATCTACCCAAGAGGGGCAAGGTGGACCAAGCACATCACATCTCTTGTTCATGACCTGATACAATTCCAGCTACCATAATCCGTAACCTCCAAAACAAGATTTTCTTCATCCTAGCCACACTTAACTATGAAATCCCATTACAAATCGCAATGTATATTCTGACAAACTCCTTCACTAGCACTCGCCTCTTCTACACAAGCAGGATCAGAACTTTTTAAAGGTAATAACTTCCAGATCATTGCCAATGGGATGATGTTACACAGACTCTGGGAAGGTGGAATAGGGTAGTTGTGGAGGTGGGGGGCGGGGGGGGGGGGGGGGGGAGGTTCGAGGAATGGGGGGTAGAGGGGCAGGGAATGGGGGGAGTTGCATGAGGAAGGGGGTGAGATGATGGACAAAGACTCGTCCTATGAAAAGTAGGCAAGCGTGAGACCCTCCTTGGCTCTCTGGGCATGCCATACCCTCACCGTCTCCTGTCCTCCATCCTCCAACATTCAGCATATAACCAAGAACAAGGCTCTGTCCTTGAAGTGATTGGTGCACAAATAGGCAGCCACTGTAGTTGCACCTGTTATGGCTATTCACAATATTGGAGGATGGCTTGTAGGCCCCACAGACGATATGTCCCTTAGCCCCCCAAGCCTAGGGGCGACGCCTGACCTATGACACCCAGCCCCCCGACCAGGGCCATCCCCCTCTGCAGATCCCCCTCACCACCCATCCCGAGAATGCATGCCGGGGAATTGAAGTGACTACATGTCTCCTTAGCTCCGGTTTTTAAAAAGGAGTGCTAAAGAAGGGCCTTGTGACCTCTCGCTGGGGAGCCGATTAGCTACCGGGGGACCGTTAGTTTGGACTTACACCTCGCCAATGAGATTAACATTGGTCTTAATTGGTGTCAATGGGTGTCTCACCACATTTGGGCAGGATCTGGAGGCCACTATTGGGAGCTGGCCTCTAAGATGACCTACTGATTCACGCCCAGCACGGATACCGATTTTGGCCTCTCCTGTTATTTAACCAGTGGCCGTTAAATCAATCTAAGATCTTGGGCTGGATTCTCCAGTCGCCAATGCCAAAATCGCATTCGGCGATCGGCCGGAGAATCAAAGTTCTCGATCAAATCAGGGGTGGCGCCGCTTTTGCGGTGCTCCGTCCCCTCTGAAGCGCGCCACATATCGACGGCCTCAGGAAATTTCCTGAGGCCCGCACCTGATGCTCTGCCCCGGACTGGCTGAGTTCCCGATGGCGTCGGTCGTGTGTGGTCTCACCCGTCGGGAACCCGACATGGCGGCTGCGAACTCAGTCCAGCGTCACCACAGTTGAGGGAGGGCCGATCCGCGGGCAGGGGGGGACTTTATTAGGGGCTGGGGGCACTGTGGGGGGGGGGGTCCATAGCCCACGAGCCGGCCAAAGTGGGGGACTATTTCGCGGGTCGAGTCCGCGAGCAGCCTCCGCCATGTAGCACGGCGCGGCCATTGCAGGCTGCCGCCGTGCTCATGTGCGGTCATGGACTGCCAATTCTCCGGGCCTAAGCGACAGCTAGAGCTGGGTGCTCTACATTGCCTGCATGCTAGCCCCCAGCAAAACGGAGAATCGGTGCCTGTATTACGCCATTTAGTCTGGTGTAAAACGCCACCATTCCCATGCCGGCGTGGGAATATAGTCCCAGAATCGGAGAATCCAGCCCCTTATTCATTATTATCAGTCAATACTAAAATTGGATGGGGCACTAAATCGAGACAAGGAGAGGTGTTAGATCCAAGCTTGAATTACTTTGCTGGTGTTGCATATTCTGAGAGCTAGCATCTTAATAATGATGAGCATGTTGACATGCTCTTTAGTCAATATTGCATAGCCCATTTCGGAGGCTAAATTTCCCTCTCAAGTAATGGTAGCAAGCAAAAGGTAGTGTGGATGTAAGATTATCAACGAGAGGGACTCCACTCCCGAGAGAAATTACACATTAATGGATCTGCAAAGTAAATTGATTTAGTGAATTACACAAGCCATTTGAAGTAACAAGTTTATTAATAGCTTATGTTACTGAGAGCTCTGTCAAGTATCTACCATAAGTGCAGTGATCACACAGACTGTAAGACAGCTGCAATCCTGACCTCAATGTTCTGTTTTCTGACTGATATTCATAATAACTTGTGACAGTGCGAGTTTCAGATCTGTACCCCTGGGTGTAACGGAAAGAATATGCGGGATGTGATCAAACATTCCTTCGTGTTTCCTGTCATCCACTAAGTTGACTAAAAAGTGTTTCTTTGATTTTAGGCATCAAATGCTTCAGTGTGTGATCAGGCAGACAATGTTTGCCAAATAACTGTTTGTTATTGAAATTGAACTTGAAACACTTTGAGGCAAAATGTTTGAGTTTGTACTGTTATTACTGTTTAATACCACGAGGGGCTCCTTCGACTTCACCTTTTGGAAGCAATGGGATCAACACCGAGGGTGATGAGGGAAGGCCGTTCCACAGAGCCCATGGCAGGAGCAACCAAATGCAGGTTATTGTGCGTATGGGACATATGCTGGACTTGGCTCTCCATGGTGGTCACTAACATCTCCATGGCAGAATGCAAGGCTTACATGAACCCCTTCGTCATTCATGCATGGCTGTGCACAACCTCTGGTACCTCCGCCATATGCTCCCCTACCTTTTGTTGCATTGTCCAGTAGGCTTCTTTTGGCTGCTACCCAAGGTCTTTCATCAGTCTGACGCTCACAAAGGGGCCCAGCAATCCTCTCAATGTTGGGGGCCTCGGCTACCACAGTCTCCTTCAGCTGGTGGGACGTGTCTGTGGTTGCTAGATTGCTAGATTGTACTCCCAATTCTAACCCTCCATAATCCACATGATGGAAGGTGTGGAAGAGGCAGGCGATAGTGCATCCTCTCAGTCAGTGGTGTCATCATCCCCAGGGGTGGAGTCTTCACCCCCTGCTGTGACTGGGATCTAGGCTCAGGATTGTGACGAGCTGCAATGGAAGAGCCACATTAAGGATCAGCTTAATCTATGAGCATAGCACATTTTCTCACGTGCCTCCTGTTTGTCCAGATGTCCACACCAGAATACAGTTTCACGCTAATGCCTGATCAGTCCAGCCTCGCTGTCAGAAATTAATCAGCCACTCTTCTCACCTGTTGTCTGAAGTGCCTCTTCAGTGTGGGAACCTTCAGATTGGGCACTCCTCCTCTGGTCCTTGTCCTGTCCTTTGAGTTGTGGGTCTGCCTCTCCTGCATGGCAACATGCAGACTTAGTGACATGTCGAGTGACACCTAACCTCCTTGTCTGCATGCATCCACATGACAACATTCACTCCCTCCACCGCCGACACACAGTGGCAGTGTGTACCATCTATAAAATTCACCACAGCAGCTCCAAACCCCTACACCTAGAAGGAAGGGCAGCAGATTTACAGGAACACCATCACCTGCAAGTTCCCTTCCAAATGTCAGGTGGATGTACCTTTACGAAATGGATGTTTATCAAATAGCTGCAGTGATGTCATTGTGTGGATGGAGCTGGGTTCTGCTCTGCTTTTACTTTCGTTTTGAGCTGGCAGCTGCAGTGTGTTTCATTTCGTTTTCAGAGTTGGAGAGCTGCATTCACAGCAAGATGATGTTATGATCTCTCTCTGCAATCTAAAGAATGTCTCCAAATCACTTGATGATTTCAAAGTAATACGTGTTTATGTAGAGAATTTAAACCTGCTGTCTTTATTTAAAAAGGGTTTAACTTATGGAGGTTGTAGGGAAAGTTATTAAGGGTTATCTAGAGTATTGTATCTGTGGGGTTACGTGTGTTGGTAGTTGATAAGATGTTTACTGTGCATTTATAAAATGTTAACTGGATTCATAGAATAAATATTATTTTATTTTAAAAACACTTTTTAGATCTCTGTTGCATCGCACCTGTAAAATGGACCTTTGTGCTCCTCATAACCAAAATCTATTAAAAGTTGTGGGTCAGGTGAACTCCATGATATACTTTGGAGTTTTCTCAACCCTGGCCCGTAATTCAAGCTGCATACAATTCTTTCTTGGAACTATATCGTCGTTCCTTCACTGTCACTTGGTCAACATCCTGGAACTCCCTCACGAACAGCACCATGGGTGCAGCTGCACCACATGGACTGCAGTGATTCAAGAAGGTGTCTTATCACCATTTATTTGATGACAATTAGGCATGGGTAATTAATGCTAGCCTATAATCAGTGATGCTTACATCCCATGAAAGAAACCATGGTAAGAAGAACATAAGAACCTCAGAACTAGGAGCTGGAGTAGGCCATCTGGCCCCTCGAGCCTGCTCCGCCATTCAATGAGATCATGGCTGATCTTTTGTGGACTCAGCTCCACTTTCCGGCCCGAACACCATAACCCTTAATCCCTTTATTCTTCAAAAAACTATCTATCTTTATCTTAAAAACATTTAATGAAGGAGCCTCAACTGCTTCACTGGGCAAGGAATTCCATTCACAACCCCTTGTGAAAGATTCACAACCCTTTGGGTGAAGAAGTTCCTCCTAAGCTCAGCCCTAAATCTACTTCCCCTTATTTTGAGGCTATGCCCCTAGTTCTGCTTTCACCCACCAGTGGAAACAACCTGCCCGCATCTATCCTATCTATTCCCTTCATAATTTTATATGTTTCTATAAGATCCCCCCCGCATCCTTCTAAATTCCAACGAGTGCATTCCCAGTCTACTCAACCTCGCCTCGTAATCCAACCCCCTCAACTCTGGGATTAACGTAGTGAATCTCCTCTGCACACCCTCCAGCGCCAGTATGTCCTTTCTCAGGTGAGGAGACCAAAACTGAACACAATACTCCAGGTGTGGCCTCACTAACACCTTATACATTTGCAGCATAACCTCCCTAGTCTTAAACTCCATCCCTCTAGCAATGAAGAACAAAATTCCATTCGCCTTCTTAATCACTTGTTGCACCTGTAAACCAACTTTTTGCGACTAATGCATTAGCACACCCAGGTCTCTCTGCACAGAAGCATGTTTTAATATTTTATCATTTAAATAATAATCCCTTTTGCTGTTATTCCTACCAAAATGGATAACCTCACATTTATCAACATTGTATTCCATCTGGCAGAGCCTAGCCCATTCACTTAACCTATCCAAATCCCTCTGCAGACTTCCGGTATCCTCTGCACTTTTTGCTTTACCACTCATCTTAGTGTCGTCTGCAAACTTGGACACATTGCCCTTGGTCCCCAAATCCAAATCATCTATGTAAATTGTGAACAATTGTGGCCCAACACTGATCCCTGAGGGACACCACTAGCTACTGATTGCCAACCAGAGAAACACCCATTAATCCCCACTCTTTGCTTTTTATTCATTAACCAATCCTCTATCCTTACCCTTACTACTTTCCCCTTAATGCCATGCATCTTTATCTTATGCAGCAACCTTTTGTGTGGCACCTTGTCAAAAGCTTTCTGGAAATCCAGAATGTGTCATCAATGAATCTCACATGGGCTCAGTAAGCAATGGATCTATCTGGGTGGATACCTAGGCCAGGTATCTAAACATGTGATCAGCCTCAGTAGTGCCTGGCAACTGAGGCCCAACCATGTGACATGGATTAGCTTGAGCGAGCGATTGGATCCAAACTACCACTGACGAGCCAATGCATGTAACTTCCCCAGACTAACACCTCATTGTTAGGTCTGCCTGGTGCAGATTATGGTTGAGTACAATTCTGCTGCTGCTGATGGCCCACAGGACCTCATGGTTTCCCAGTTTTGAGTTTCAAGATTGGTTCCAAATCCATCCCATTTCACACAGCAGCTGTGCCACACAACTCGATGGAGGGTCTCCTCAGTGTGAAAGTAGGAATTTGTCTCCACATGGACTGCTGTGTCCTGTGTGGTGATGAACTACCTCAGTGTTGTTGGAGTTGCATTGATCCAGATAAGTAGAGAGTATTCCATTATCCTCCTTACATGTGCCTTGAGTGTGGTGGGCACTCCTACCATTACTATCATGGACAGATGTATCTGTGACAGGTAGATTGCTGAGGATTAGTCAAGTAGGTTTTTGTTGGTTTCCTCACGTCCTGCTACAGACACAGTTGAGTAGCTACATTCTATCGGACTCAGCCAGCTTTGTCAGTAGAGGTGTTACCTAACCAGTCTTGGTGAAGGATTCTGAAGTTCCCAACCAGAGTAAATTCAGTGCCAAGGCCACTCTCAGTGCGTCTTCCAAGTGATGTTCAACTTGGACGAGTACTGAGTCATCAGCAGAGAGGTAACAGTAGATTACAACCAGCAGGAAGTTTCCTTGCCCATGTTTGACCTGATGCCATGAGACTTCATGGGACCCTAACTCATATGTTCATATGTTTGGATTCAATGGTGAGGGCTCCCCAGGCTACTCCATCTCTAGTAGGTCTGTCCTGTTGGTAGGACGGAACCCAGGGATGGTGATGTTTAGAATACGGTCTTTATTGTATGATATTGTGAGTATGACAATGTCAGGCTGTTGATTGACTAATCTGTGGGACAACTCTTCCACTTTTGGCACAAACCTCCAGATATGAGTAAGGAGGAGTTTGCGGTGTTGACAGGGCTGCATGCCATGTTGTTGTTTCCGGTACCATGGTCGAAGCTGGTTTCATTCCTTTTTTAAGACTTGGTAGTGGTTTTGATACAACAGAGTGGCTTGCTAGGCAATTTCAGGATCAACCACATTGCCGAGTCACACGTAGGCCAGACCAGAAGAGGACAGCAGGTCTCCTTGCCCAAAGGGTGTCAATAAACAGATGAGTTTTTATGACAATCAACAGCGGTCTGATGGTTACTGTAACTGAGACTATTTTTTGTATTTCAAGATTTATTAAATGAATTTAAATTCCACCTAATGTAGTGGTGGGTTGTGCACTCGTGTCCCAAGGACGAAGCTTGGGCTTCTAGATTACTAGTCCAGTAACATTACCACTATGCCACCGCATCCCCTACACTGCCCGATCAGAATAGGCTTTGACCCTCTTCCTGCACAGGACCCAGGATCTTTGGTGGGCCCCACAGTTGCTTACCTCCCCTGCGATCGCTGGCCAGATTGCCTCAGTCGGGTGGGGGTGTCTTCTCTTGTCATCTGTGGGAAATAGAAAATCCTGTGGTTCCCCGATGCCCTGCAGGAGCATCTGCAGGGAGGCATCACTGAAAAGCACTTGGCAGCATGATAGCACATTGGTTAGAACAGTTGCTTCACAGCGCCAGGGCCCCAGGTTCGATTCCCGCTTGGGTCACTGTCTGTGCGGATTCTACACGTTCACCCTCTGTCTGCGTGGGTTTCCTCCGGGTGCTCTGGTTTCCTCCCAAAGTCCTGAAAGACATGCTGTTAGGTTAATTGAACATTCTGAATTCTCCCTTCGTGTACCCGAACAGGCGCCGGAATATGGCGACTAGAGGGATTTTCACAGTAACTTCATTGCAGCGTTAATGTTAGGGCAGCACGGTAGCACAAGTGGATAGCACTGTGGCTTCACAGCGCCAGGGTCCCAGGTTCGATTCCCGGCTTGGGTCACTGTCTGTGCGGAGTCTGCACGTTCTCCCCGTGTGTGCATGGGTTTCCTCCGGGTGCTCCGGTTTCCTCCAACAGTCCAAAGACGTGCGGGTTAGGTGGATTGGCTATTCTAAATTGCCCTTAGTGACCAAAAAAAGGTTAGGAGAGGTTATTGGGTTACGGGGATAGGGTGGAAGTGAGGGCTTAAGTGGGTCGGTGCAGACGCGATGGGCCGAATGGCCTCCTTCTGCACTGTTTGTTCTATGTTCTATGTTCTATGTAATGTAAGCCTACTTGTGATACACTCATAAAGATTATAAAACCGGAGGGCTAGACTTTCTCTCCAGGTTGAGACAAGTCCAAGGTGCAGTTGAAGAAGCTTTAACATGGGTTATGGGTTATGGCAGGAGCGAGAAAAGTAATAATAAGGGAGGGAGTAATGGAGGGAGAAGTTTTAGTGGGGCAGAGGGTGATAAAGAGGAGCAACAGCAAACTTGTTGCATATTTGTATCAATTCTCATTAGTCCTCGTGAAGCTCTGTTGTATTAATGAATTCACTGGAAGTGATGTCATCAGTCCTAGCATGGGAAACAGAGAGAGAATAACAGCCATGCAAGAGATAACAAACGGTAAATAAACCTCTGTGCTCCTCAGTATCACAACTCCAAAACACAACATAAAAACCGACGATGAGGACTACGAATGTGCACTGTCTAGTCACTCAAGAAGGAGAAATTTACAGAAAAATGGTGGGAAGAAAAGGAAAGTTAGCAAGGAAATTTTTTTATTCAGCGCGACACGTACTATGGAGAACTAACGAGCTATGTAGACATGAATAACGATAATCTGCCTGTAGAACAGATTAGACAGCTATCTGTGATAAATAAGAGGTTGAAGCTTGGGTTGTTGCTTTGTATTTGAGGGAATCGAGGTAGCTGCTGAAAACATGCCTGGGAAGTGTGCATACTGGAAACCTCCGTCAGAAGAAAAATGGTGGATGTTTTCAGCACCATGGAACCCTTTGATGAAAATGTGGAGCGAAGGAGCTCATATACTGAACATTTTGCGCAAGCAAACAAAGTGGCAGAAGATATTATGGTGTCCACTTTCCTGAGTGTGATGGGGGAACAATGTTTAATCTCCTCCATAGTTTAGTGAAACCTGAGAAGCCAGATATTAAGGTATACAAGAAGATCGTAGATATTTAGCAAACACATTTTTCGCTGAAACCCTTGGTGATTGCAGAGCACTTTATATTTCATAAAAGAAACCAAGAAGAGGGGGTGTCAGCTGCTCAATTCGTTGCTGTGCTTAAAAACTTGCAGAATATTGTGAGTTTGGACATGTGTTGAATGACACTATTCGGGACAGATTGGCTTGTGGTCTACGCAGCAAAGTGATTCAGAAACGTTTGTTAACTAAGCACAATCTTACTCCATGGAAATCACTGTTTGAATGGAGCTGGTTGCAAAGGAAGCTCAGCAATTGAGTTTGTGTACTGGAATATACAATATCGTGGTGATAGGCCAAATATGACTGGAGAACATTTGACTGAACTGGGCCGAAGTCAACTTAATGATCAATGGAGAATCCGGTCTCGCAAAACAGTTTAAAAAGCTCACCATTGTGTTCAATGGTGAATTAGGGAGCATAAAAGATATCACAGTTAAACTGATATTTAAAAAGCCAAGAAAAATGCTTGAGGCAAGATCTGTACCATATGCTATTAGGCCAAAGCTGGACACTGACTAAGACCAATTTGTGAAGTGCAAATTCCTGTAACCTATCAGGATCAGTGAATGGGCCGTGCTGATAATCCCAGTCATTAAGAAAGATGGAAATGTAAGGATTTGCAGGGACTTCAATGGTCACGACAAGTCCAGTCTGAAATGCTGAGCAGTGCCCATTAACTCACATTGATGATTTGTTTGCAGGATTGGCAGGAGGCTAACATTTCAGTAAAAGTCATCTGAGCCAAGCTTACTTTCTGACACGTTAAGGCTTGTTCTGGTACCGAAGATTGTGCTTCGGTATAACATCAGTTCCTGTATTGTTTCAAGGAGCAATGGATCAGATCCTGAGTAGACTGAGTGGAGTCCATTGCATCGATTTCAACAACTTCAGATGATTAGCTCTACCCCACCTCGACCCATTTGTTTTCATCCCATTTCATTTTAACTGTCTTTTACCATTTCTTTCTTTCTTGTCTTTCTTTATATATATTTACCCCACCCCCCACCCCCATCTTATCCACGTTTCCTTACCCTTTCTCTCCTTTGCTTCCCCTTCCCCTCCCCCACATGTACATCTGTTACAGTTTACCCTCTGATGTTAATTTCTCTGCTGTTTGGCCTTTCACACCTTTTGTTCTCTCTGGGGACTGTCATTAGCACCCTTTCCACTTAGTTTCTGTGGCTAATAGCACCCCGTTTCCCTGGGTTTCTCGTGGCTATGACTCATCTTTCATTCTCACTCCACAGTATAAATATCTCCCACTTTCTCTGTCTTTTAGCTTTGACAAAGGGTCATCTGGACTCGAAACGTTAGCTCTTTTCTCTCCCTACAGATGCTGCCAGACCTGCTGAGATTTTCCAGCATTTTCTCTTCGGGATCAATGCAATAGCCTTATGTGCAAGCCAAAGAGACATTACTAAAATCTGAAGTTCTCACACACTTTGATCTGATGTTACCCTTACAGTTAGCTTGCGATGCATCTCCTTATGATGTAGAAGCGATGGACTCTCACATCATGCGATCGGGTGAAGAAAGACCCATTACTTTTGCTTCTCGAACTTGAGCAAAGCTGAAATTAACTCTGTCCAGATTGAATGGGAAGCATCAGGGATCATGTTTGGAGTAAAGAAATTACATCAATTCCTATATGGGGGAAAGCTCACATTGTTGACGGACCATTGTCCATTAACTACCATTTATGGGGCAAACACAGGCATTCCATCACTTGCAGCAAGTAGGATTCAAAGATGGGCATTGCTTTTGTCTGCACATACTTAGACCATTAAATACCGACAGTCAAGCCTACATTGTAATGCCGATGGACTTTCAAGATTACCATTGCCAGGTAGTTTGTCAGACTGATACAATGGGAATATCCTCCACTTTGGACAAGTGGACAACACACCAGTCACTTCTAAACAGGCCCCGAACAGGTGCCGGAATGTGTGACTAGGGGCTTTTCACAGTAACTTCATTTGAAGCCTACTTGTGACAATAAGCGATTTTCATTTTTCATAAACAAGTGAGGATATGCACTCGGAGCGATCTGATACTCCCAGAAGTGATGGATATGATATTATGAGAGAAGATATCGGAACTAGCACCTAACCTGAAACCTTACTACTTCAGGAGATTGGAGCTTCAGTACAGTCAGGATGTCTTTTCTGGGGGCTCAGGGTGATTATTCTGTCACCATTGAAGAAACTGGTGTTGGAGAAGCTGCATGAGGGCCATGGCAGAGTCATACGCAAGAAGGAAATCGTGACACGTTATTTCTGGTGGTTTGGACTGGATGCTGAAATTGAAGAGAAAGCTACAACGTGTTCTTCCTGTGTGAAGGTAAGAAACCTGCCACCCTTCGCACTGCTACATCTATGGGAATGGCCTGAAGAGACTTGGCAAAGCATGCGTGTGGATTTTGCAGGACCTATTGAAGGACATAAATTCTTGGTAAAAGTGGATGCGCACACCAAATGGCCAGAGGTTACTGTGATGAAATCTACCTCATTAGAGAAGACTACTGAGAAACTAGGAAAAGTGTTTCATCCCTTTGGATTCCCTGAACAATTGATAAGTGACAACGGACCTCAACTTGTCTCACAAGAACGCTTTTTACAAGAGAATGGTATCCAACATATTAAATCCGAACCGTTCCATGGACTAGCAGAATGTTTTGTCCAAACCATGAAACATACCTTGAGAGCAACCAGGGAACAAGGTTTGCATATCAAATGTCTTAACAAGTTGCTACTGTTGTATGGGAATACCACCATCCTGCATCACTAATGAGGAAAAGGCAACTACGTTCTGATTCAAATCTGTTGAAACCTCCAAAAACTGGCAGAGGTAATCAGCGCTGCCAGTCTCACCAGGAGGAGACAGCTTGTGATCCTGTGGGCTGGGGTGACTGGTGAGGCCTCTGCCCTGAGAGGGGCAGAGAACCAGGGAGGGTTCCAAAGGTTAAAAGCAAATTACAGCTGATGCGGGAATCTGAAACCAAAGAGAAAATGCTGGAAAATCTCAGCAGGTCTGGCAGCATCTGTATTGAGAGAAAAGAGCTAGCGTTTCGAGTCCGATGACTGTTTGTCAAAGCTCACAGACAAAGTGGGAGATATTTATACTGTGGAGTGAGAGAATGAAAGATGAGTCATAGCCACAGAAATCAAGGGAACAATGTGCTAATAGCCACAGACACCCAGGGAAATGGGGCGCTAATAGCCACAGAAAACAAGGGAAAGAGTGCTAATGACAGTCCCCAGAGAGAACAAAAGATGTGAAAGGCCAAACAGCAGAGAAACTAACATCAGAGGGTAAACTGTAACATATGTAGATGTGGGGGGAGGGGAAGGGGAGAAAAGGTAAGGAAAGGGGTGATAAGATCGAGGGGGGGCTAAATATATATAAAGGAAGACAAGAAAGAAATGGTAAAAGACAGTTAAAATGAAATGGGATGAAAACAAAGTGGTCGAGGTGGGGTAGAGCTAATCATCTGAAGTTGTTGAATTTGATGTTGAGACCGGAAGGCTGTAGCGCAATGAAAACAAAGGGGTCGTGGTGGGGTAGATCTAATCATCTGAAGTTGTTGGATGAAAACAAAGGGGTTGAGGTGGGGTATGCTACTCCATGCTCTCATCCGGACCTGGAAAAATTCATCAACTTCGCTTCCAGTTTCCAGCCCTCCATCACTTTCACCTGGTCCATCTCAGACACTTCCTTTTCCTTCCTTGACCTTTATGTCTTCATTTCCGGCAACAGACTATCTACTAGTATCCACTACTATCCCACTGACTCGGACAGCTATCTGGACTACAGCTCTTCGCACCCGACACCCTGTAATGACTCCATCCCTTTCGCCCAGCTCCTTCACCTCCGTCGCATTTGTCCAATGATGCCACTTTACAAAATGGTGCTTGGAAAATATGTTGCTTCTTCCTCAACCGTGATTTCCCACCTACAGTTGTTATCAGGGCCCTCAACAATGTGCGATCCATCTCCCGCGCCACTACCCTCGCCCCCTCCCCTCCCTCCCAGAATAAGGATAGAGTCCCCCTCGTTCTCATCTTTCACCCCACCAGCCTCCGTATGCAAAGCATAATCCTCCGCCATTTTCGCCAACTCCAGCATGATGCCACCACCAAACACATCTTCCTTTCACTCCCTCTGTCAGCATTCCACAGAGACTGTTCGCTTCAAGATAGATAATCAGGATAAGTAACAGCACCTCCTCCACAATAGTCCTCAATACCGTGGCCCCGCAAGGTTGTGTGCTCAGCCCTCGACTGGACTCCCTATACACACACAACTGTGTGGAAAGATTCAACTCCAATTCAACATATAAGTTTGCAGATGATACGACTGGTGGGTCATATCTCAAACAACGACAAATCAGAATACAGAAGGGAGATAGATCACTTAGTTGCATGGTGTACTGAAAACAACCTCTCTCTCTAAATGTTGGAAAGACCAAAGATCTGAACATCGAATTCAGGAAGCATAGTACGACACCCCCACACTCCCCGTCTTCATCAATGGCTCCGAAGTGGAGATGGTCGTTGCTTTATGTTCCTGGGGGTCACCATCACCAACAGTCTGTCCTGGCCCACGCACGTTGATGCAACAGTCAAGAAAGCCCAACAATGTCTCTACTTCCTACAGAAGCTAAAGAAATGCGGCATGTCTGCATCGACTCTCACAAACTTCTGCGACATAGAGAGCATCCTATCCGGCTGCATCACAGCCTGGTATGGCAGCTGCTCGGCCCAAGATCGCAAGAAACTGCAGAATGTGGTGAACTCAACCCAACGCATCACAGAAGCTAGCCATCATCCTATTGATTCTGTCTACACCTGCCGCTGCCTCATGAAGGCAGACAGCCTTGTCAGTGACCCCTCACACCCAGCCTTTGCCCTCTTCCAGGCGCTTCCATCAGGCAGAAGATACAGAAGTCTGAAGACCCACAGATCCAGACATAGGAACAGGTTCTTCCCCACAGCTACTAGAATCCTCAATGACTCTCACTTGGACTGATCTGTTCCCTGTTGGAACACTATTCACGATGCCCTATGCTGATATTGTTTGGCCCTTGTTCTGCACTGTAATCAATCACTATTTGTTGATGTACTGTCATGTGAGAGTACCTTTAAGAAATGCGTGTTTAAGAAATGTACCTTTAAGAAATGGAGCTGCTCATGTTACTGGAGTGAGGCCAGAGTGGGGGTGGAGCTGAGCTCTACTTCTGCTTTTTAGTTTCAGCTTGAGAAAAGCTTGGGTGTGTCTGTGTTTTTCAGGGAGCTGCATCTGAAGTCTGCCATCCAAAGACTACCTTAATCATTTTGTGAATTCAGAATTATAAATGATTTCAGCATTGAATGTAAACCCTGATGTGCTTCTGTTTAGAGGTTTGTTAAGTCTTTGGATGCTAAAAGAACAGCATACAGATTACTTAGTGTTGTATTCTTTAGGGGGTGTTTTTGAATTAATGATTGCTAAGATATTCACTGTTTGTTTAAAAAGGTTAACTTGAGTTCATAGAGTAAACATTCATAGATTATCATAGAATTTACAGTGCAGAAGGAGGCCATTCGGCCCATCGAGTCTGCACCGGCTCTTGGAAAGAGCACCCTACCCAAGGTCTACACCTCCACCCTATCCCCATACCCCAGTAACCCCACCCAACACTAAGGGCAATTTTGGACACTAAGGGCAATTTATCATGGCCAATCCACCTAACCTGCACATCTTTGGACTGTGGGAGGAAACCGGAGCACCCGGAGGAAACCCACGCACACACGGGGAGGATGTGCAGACTCCGCACAGACAGTGACCCAGCGGGGAATCGAACCTGGGACCCTGGAGCTGTGAAGCAATTGTGCTATCCACAATGCTACCGTGCTGCCCTACATTGTTTTGTTTTAAAAAATACCCGTCCATTTCTGCTGTACCATACCTGTAGAGTGAGCCGTGTGCTCCCTCTACTACAATCTATTAAAAGTTGTGGGCCAGGTGAATTCCATGATACACTTTGGGATTCTCTAAACCCCGACCCATAACAGTACCATTTGTCAAATGTACTCTGTCAATTATTCTTTTGTCTACCATGTACATACTGTGTATAGATTTCATAGAATTTACAGTGCAGAAGGAGGCCATTTGGCATATCGAGTCTGCACCGGCCCTTAGCAAAGAGCACCCCACTTAAGCCCATGCCTCCACCCTATCCCTGTAACCTAACCTTTCTGGACACTAAGGGCAAATTATCATCGTCAATCCACCTAACCTAGACATCTTTGGGAGGAAACCGGAGCACCCGGAGGAAACCCACGCACACGGGAGAATGTGCCTACTCCACACAGACAGTGACCCAAGCCGGGAATCGAACCTGGAACCCTGGAGCTGTGAAGCAACTAAGCTAACCACTATGCTACCGTGCTGCCTTGTGTGCTACCGTGTACGCTCCCTTGGCCGCAGAAAAAATATTTTTCACTGTACTTCGGTACATGTGACAATAAATATCATTCAATCAATCCACTCCTCCACCATACCCAACACCTCTCCCATCACCCATGGGACCTTCCCATTTAATTGCCGAAGGTGTAACGCCTGGGATGCTTAACATCCCAGACCCAAAACACTCATTCCAGGTTCAGCAGCTTTCCACTTGCATCTCTTTCAATTTGGTCTATTGCATTTGCTTTCCCAATGTGGTCTCCTCTATATCAGAGAGACCAAACACAGACTGGGTGATCGTATTGCTGAGCACCTTTGGTCTATGTGCAATCGGGACCCTGACCTTCCTGTTGCTTGCCATTTTAACCCAAGACCCTGCTCCCATGCCCACATGTCTGTCCTTGGCCTGCGGCAATGTTCCAGTCAAGGTCAACGCAAACTGGAGGAACAACATCTCATCTTCCGGTTCGGCAAGCTACAGCCTTCCAGTCTCAATATTGAATTCAGCAACTTCAGATGATTAGCTCTACCCCACCTCAACCCTTTTACTTTCATCCCATTTCATTTTAACTGTCTTTTACCATTTCTGTCTTTCTTGTCTTTCTTTATATATATTTACCCCCCCCCCTATCTTATCCCCCCCTTTCCTTACCTTTTCTCCCCTTTGCTCCCCCTTCCCTTCCCCCCACATCTACATCTGTCACAGTTTACCCTCTGATGTTAGTTTCTCTGCTGTTTGGCCTTTCACATTTTTGTTCCCTCTGGGGACAGCCATCAGCACTCTTTCCCTTGTTTTCTGTGGCTATTAGCACAAGGTTCCCTTGGTTTTTGTGGCTATGATTCATCTTTCATTCTCTCACTCCACAGTATAAATATTTCCCACTTTCTATGTCTTTAGCTTTGACCACGGGTCATCTGAACTCGAAACATTAGCTCTTTTCTCTCCCCACAGATGCTGCCAGATCTGCTGAGATTTTCCAGTATTTTCTCTCTCGGGTTCCAAAGGCAGGTGTTCTCTGGTTACAGTGAGCTCTGCTGATCCCCTGCTTCTCCTGCAGTGGGGCACCACTTCTGAGGAGTGTAAACACCCGGAGGACCCCTGATTGAGTTTGGCCATGCCCAACCCCCTGATGAAGCAGCTGGGGTCTGAGGGTCCAGAGGGGCAGCCTGAGGGGGCTCCCACATGACCAGAGGCTCCCAGAGCTTTCAAAGAATACAGGCAGCACTCAATATTGTTCACAGCCAAGAGCCTGTAAGTAGCACTAGACGGGTGCATTTGAAACACATACTACAGCAAAGGTGATCTGAGCCAGACCACACCGATCCTGAGGGGGACACCCGGAATCTATGAGCTTCGCACCAAGTCATTCCCCGCCACTGCCCCAGCCAGGTTAGCCACCCCCAGCAATTTTTGAGGCTTTTTCTGAGTTTCTGTAGCCTGCCACTCCCTTCCCCAACAGCCAAGGAGCCCAGTCCCGGTTTGTAAATACTTACACTAATTGGCGCTCGCGAGACTTCCACTGAAGAGAGGCAGAGCATCGCGGAGGGGTGGAGCATAAAGTGTCCAACCCACTAAGATGTGGGCTACCATTGTTCATTGGTGGTGGAGGGATTGAATGTTAATGGAAGGGGTAACAGTCAAGCGAGATGCTTTATCCTGGATTGTTTTGAGTTTCTTAAGAGTTGTTTGAGCTGTACTCACCCAGGCAAGTGGAGAGTATTCCATCACATTCCTGACATGTGCCTTGTAGAAGGGGGACAGGCTTTATGGATTTAGGAGATGAGTTACTCGCCATAGGATTGGACTGACAAATGGCAAGTAACATTAATGCCACATAAGTGCCAGGCAATGATCTCCAACAAAAAGGAATCTAACCATCGTCCTCGGCAATGCCATCACTGATTCCTCCAGTTTCAACAGCCTGGGGTTTACCATTGACCAGGAACTCAACTGGACTCACCATATAAATACTGTGATTACAAAAACAGGTTAGTGGTTAGTAATCCTGTGGCGAGTAACTCACCTCAGGACTCCACAAAGCCTGTCCACCATCCACAATGCACAAGTCAGGAGTTTTATTGAATACACTCTACTTCCTGGATGAGTGCAGCTCCAACAACACTCAAGAACTTGACACCATCCAGGACAAAGCAGCCTGCTTGACTGGCACTCTGTTTGTTTGACATCCTTTTCACAAACATTCACTCCCTCCACCACTGACAAACAGTAGTAGCAGTGTGTACCATCGACATGAAGTACTGTGAGAACTCACCAAAACCCCTTAGGCAGCACTTTCCAAATCCATCAGCACTCCCATCTAGAAGGATAAGGGCAGCAGCCACATGAAACACCTCCACCTGGATGTTTCCCTCCAAGCCAGTCACCATATTGACCTGAAAATATCTCGCCATTCCTTCATTGTTGCTGGGTCACAATCCTGGAATTCCCTCCCTCACAGCACTATGTGTGTTTCTACACCCCAAGATTGCGACGGTTCAAGAAGGTAGCTCACCACCACCTTCTCAAGAACTATTAGGGATGGATAATGAATACTGGCCAAGCCAACACAAGCCCACATCCCTTTAATGAAGTAAAAGAACCCTCCTTGCTTTTGTACTATTTTTCTATTCTTCTATGAACAAAGCCAATTAGAATCATGGAATTCCTACAGTGCAGATGGAGTCCATTCTGCCCATCCAGTCTGTACGACCCTCTAAAAGAACACTGTATCTCGACCCTAGACACACTTTCCCGCCCTATCCCTGTATTTCCGCATAACCTTTCGACACTAAGGGGCATTATAGCATGGCCAATCCACGTAATGTGCACATCTGTGGACTGTGGGAGGAAACCAGAAAGATACGGGGAGAACGTGCAAACTCCACACAGTCACCCAAGGTCGGAATTGAACCCGGGTTCCTGGCGCTGTAAGGCAGCAATGCCAACCACTGTGCCACCCATGTTTATCTCATAGTCTTCTCAGCATGACCTGTTGCTCTCGAGTGTTTGTTCCTGTGCGCCATTTAAAAATACACCATTTAGTTGATATGCCATCTCATTCTTCTTACTCGAATGAATCACTTCACTTTTCTCTCTAATTAACTTCCTGTGCAATGCAGTCTGCCCATTTCACCAGTTTCTCTATGTCCTGCTGAAGTCTGTTGATATTGTCCTCAGTGTTCATTGCATCCCAAAGTAGAGTATTAAAAACCAACTGGAAAGGAAGAAGTTAAAGTAAAATACTGTGGATGCTGAAGATCAGAAATGATAACAGGAAGATCTGGAAAAGCTCTGGCCTGGTAGCATCTGAGGAGAGAGAATCACAGGTAGCTCGCAAATTTTTTCAATTCTTGTTCAAAATGTTGTCTCGGGTAGGAGAAGTGTAGGACACCCTGCCCAGCTGCTTTGCCGAGTTTTCCTACACTTTGATAAAACAAGTTAAGAGGTGGGTCCCATGACGACACGCTGGTGGAGTGGCTGTGAATGAGCCCACCTCACTTGCAACATCAGCTCCTAACAGATCAGGACGTCAATTTTAAAGGATCTGAAAAATTAAAAAAGGACCCCCCTTCCCCGACTCCATGGACACAGACCCTCTCCCTGACAGGCAACCAACATCCTCCATGGACAAGGGATTCCCTTCAGGGAAAACCCCCCTTCCCATGGCACAGGATATCTCCCGAAGGAAACCCTCTCACAAACATGGGACCCCCACCAGGAAAGCCCTCTTTACTACACCAAACATCCCCAATGGAGTCCCCCACCCCAGCACTGCCCCCGGGGGTGCCTCCTGGAAGTGTCAGCGGGCAGTGCGGGGGGCAGTGGACAAGGATAGTGCCCAGGCATGGCCCGCTCCCCTTTGCGGACAGTACATCCCTGTGCGCACCCAACGCATTCTGTTCAGCAGTTCCCCATCTTATTAAACTTGTTCCAAACCCGGCCCACGTGATGTCATGTCGCGGAATTCCCTTCATGGGGGAGGACGTGGGTAAGCCGGCTGAGTAGATGTAAACCTCTGCCAATGGGTTTTCTGGCATATCATGGTGGAAATCCCTTTAAATCATTGGCAGGGGCAGGGACAATCTCAATGGGAAATCCTGTTGGCGCCACAACCGTTTTGGGTCTCCCGCTGGATCCTCTGTCCCCCTCCACCATTCCCACCCACCAAAAACGGGGGCGGAAAACCCCTCCAATGTTTTGAATCCAAAATGACTCTTCTGAAGCCTCTTTCTCTGTTTGCAGGTGCAGCGGACTTGTTAAGTTTTTCAGCATTTTCCGTTTTATTTTCGAAAGGCAGAAGGGTCAATTCATACACTGGAAGACCAGGTTAGGTTAGAACGATGAGCGCCAAGCTGGCTGTGGTAATGTGGGAGGCAAAATTGGCACACAGGGTTGTCAAGCAAGAGTAGGCAATCTTTAGTGGATATTGCAAATGTAGAGAATAAATATATTCCATTAGAATAAATTACCAGGAGCTTCAGGACATGTTGAATAAATAAAGAGGTTTAAGTTGAAGAAGACAGCCAATGAGGGCAATAACATTAATGATAAGAATATATCCCAACTCCAATCTCTTCACCAACAAGGATCATGACACTTCTTCTCTCACCCTTGGAAATGATCACTAAAATCCTACATATTTCTCCATCTATTCCTGCTTTGAGTAACCTTGTTGAAATAAATGCATTAACCATGTTTTTGCTGTGAGATATCTGCCATGTTTAAGACACTGCTTAAATGGAACTGCTTGTAGCTGGTGACAAAATGGGGATTGATAAAGCTTTTGCTTTTCAGCTCATTACAGTGACCAGAAAATGCTCAACGAGGAATTAAGCAGGATCTTTCCTCACGAGATTGAGCTGGGGGGGATTGAGTTGACAACAGGGTAGGTCATTCATGAATGGAGATTTCCTTGGGTGCACTGTCGGCAGAGTGCGATAGGTATCGAGAAATTGGGTAGGTGGGATCACAAACTTTTAAAGGAATCTGCTGAACATCCCCACCATTTCAATGCTATGAAGGAACAGCAGACAGGTTAGGCCTGCGACACAGTTTGCAAGATTATCTGACAGTCATTCTGCACACATTATCCAATATGGCCATGTTCTTGCCCAGATTAATCTTCCCTGCAATCTGTGAAGGGAAGTATGTGTGGGCTGAATCTTATTTCATGCTCTCATCATGAACAGGTTCAGCTTCAACACAGCGCGTTCAGTGTGTTTTATTTTTCTTTAACCAGGTTTTCTCCAGACGAACAAAACATAAATGTATTCTCGTAATCCTGCTTAAAATAGGCCATACTGCCGGAGGCTGGGGTGAAACACATCTATCTCAATTGCTGCAAATTTGCATGTTGTTGTCTACCATTATAATTATGCCATTTTCTGAAGATGTAAAATTCACCCAGAACTCGATAATTGCATTATTATTCATGAACTGAAAATGTCGTGAAATTATTCTTTTCGAGCATTTAAGAATTAGCAGTTAGCAAGTGAGCTGTGTTTTATCGTCATGTGCGCTCACGCCTGCACCCTGGATTTAGTAATTGTAAATCATTTTAATGAGAATACTTTGAGCAGCAAGAAACTATAAGGATCAATGCTTACTGTAAATATGCTACTGCCTAACAGTATGGTGCATGAGAGCAGTTAATTTCGCTCTACTGTTTTAATCGAGGTATTCACCTTTCGAAAATAAGCATAAGGGCAGAAGAAATATGACGAGTGGACCATTCTGCTTCTCGAGCCTGCTTGATCATTCAACACAATCATGGCTGTTCTTCTACCTCAATTCCAATTTTCCACCCCATCCCCATATCCTTTGACTCCCTAAGAGTGAAAATTTTAAATATATTCAACAATGGAGAACCCCCCAACCCTGTGGGAAAGAGAATTCGAAAGATCCACAGCCCGATGAGCCCTATGAATTTATACTCATTTTAGTCCTAAATGATCATCTCCTTATCCTGAGACTGTACTTCCATATTCTAGATTCCCCAGACTCCATAAACAACCACTCAGTGTTTACACAGCCAAGCAGCTTTGGAATCTTACATGTTTCAATAGATCCTGAGCACGATTCACCCACAAAATCTCTATGTCCGGTTTTGGGAGGGCCACGAAGAATCCAGCACGAGTTTGTAAATTCAAACTGAAAGTAACTTTATTTACAATTATAAATAATAATAAACTTTTATTATTAACTTTGCTGATGTTAATGCCATTACATTCCGGATGTTTATTATCCCTTTTGTTTGCGCTCCATTTCTGGAATGCAAATTGTGTCTCCCGCTGTGAAGGCAGACGCAGAGGGGGGATATTTTGCCTGGCAGGTCCAGACATGGAGGGGAATGGTAGGGGGTGGAAAAGTCATCCAAGCTGCTGTATTCTAGTATCTTAACATTATCCCACACCCTTCCGCCTTTCCCGGTGTGGGTAGGGCGTACTTAGGTAGGAAAGCAATTAAAGTTGTTAATAGAATTTACAGTGCAGGAGGAGGCCATTCGGCCCATCGAGTCTGCACCGGCTCTTGGAACGAGTACCCTACCCAAGGTCAACACCTCCACCCTATCCCCATAACCCAGTAACCCCACCCAACACTAAGGGCAATTTTGGACACTAAGGGCAATTTATCATGGCCAATCCACCTAACCTGCACATCTTTGGACTGTGGGAGGAAACCGGAGCACCCGAAGGAAACCCACTCACACACGGGGAGGATGTGCAGACTCCGCACAGACAGTGACCCAAGCCGGAATCGAACCTGGGACCCTGGAGCTGTGAAGCAATTGTGCTATCCACAATGCTACCGTGCTGCAATTGAGAGGAATTTTGCACTTAGATTCCAGGTTTCCTAACACCAGAGCTGTGTCTCCATCCGGGCAGGTTAGAGAAGGTGAGGACATTGCAGGAGTAACTTCCGCATTAAAACTGGCACGCTGTAAAGACTTTGATCAGCTACACTGAAGAACCGAAGACCTGGCCAGATGACTGGCTGTTGTGCAAAGCACTCCTTTTACCACAGAGTGTAATCACTGTGCGGTGGTGTATTACCAGCTCCTTGAAAGGTACTTTACCCGAGCAGTACCTCAGCCATAGAATCATAGAATCTCCACAGTGCAGAAGGAAGCCATTTGGCCCATTAAAGTCTGCACCGGCCCTCCAAAACAGCACCCTACCTAGGCCCACTCCCCCACCCTATCCACGTAACCCCACATAACCTGCGCACCTTTGGACACTAAGGGGAAATTTAGCATGGCCAATCTATCTTACCTGCACATCTTTGGACTGTGGGAGGAAAGTGGAGCACCCGGAGGAAACCCACGCAGACACGGGGAGAACGTGTAAACTCCCAACAGACAGTCACTGAAGGCCGGAATTGAACACAGGTCCCCTGGTGCTGTGAGGCAGCAATGCCACCGTGCCACCCTTCAGTTGCACTTCCCTGCTACCAGTCTTCAGAGTGACATGCAGGTCAACCCTCCACCTTGACGGAGAGCCTAGAGAAGGGTGTTTTCCATCTCCACATGTTCCAGCTGCAGCAGGAGCAATGCCAGCAGGGCAACAAATGCTGGCCTAGCCAACGAAGCCCATATCCCATAAAAAATTATTTAAACAAAAATAAGCACAGAGTGTCTTCTCCTCAGCCACATGTACCTTTGTACGGGAAAGAGTGTTCACCACCAATATAGAGCTGGAAGGAGGCAGGAACACCAAAAGTCAAAGGAGGTCAAGCTATCCTAACGTATGCAAGCACCAGTGCCTTAGGAGGCTCAGGCTAGTATAGCAGCTCGTGTCTGACACATGCATTCTCATGGTGGTAGACCACCGAAGGACCAGATGGGCACAAAGTAACAGTGGTTGACAGGTGCCTGTCACTGGAGACCCACCACCTTCGCCTTAGCCAACCATGCATCTCTGCCCCTCACACAATTGTATGCATGTAGAGAAAGCAGGGATATGTGAGTGGCATCAATGGTTTATGTGCACAGGAGTGAAGGTGAGATGCTCTGGAGGAGGCATGGCTGCAAGATGATGATATGCTGAGGATATGTGAGAGTGTTAGCGCTCAGATGGCAATGCTAGTTGCCCACGGGAGGAGGAATGATTCGAGCTGCATGGTGTTTGACGTGAGGCGTGACGTGGAGGACGATGCTGGGGAAATCAGAGCAAAGGGCTTGGCACATGTCACGCCCTCTTCAGGTCCTGGATCACCTGCTGCACTGTCTTCAGACTGGAGGGAGCACACCCTGAAGGCTGATTTGCCCCACCCTTTCCATCCATACCTGCTAGGTGGGGGAGAATATCCTCTTCCTCCAGTTCTCGGGAGCACTTTAACTGCCTCAGTTGGACCTCCAGGTGAGAGTGGGAGATCTGGCAAGCAGTCTGCCTAGTCTCCTCACCATTCCTGTGGTTGCTGCCATTTAAAATAAAAAAACAACTGTTGGCAAGCTTCTCAGCAACATGCCATTTCCCTTTAAGCCGACAAACTGCCCTGGAAATCCTGCCCGTCTTCAGATTTGGTCTGACAGCCTCTGATAGGCTCTTCATTGACCAATCTCTGGAAGTTCAATTATCCCTAAGCTTGATTCCTGGCTGAAAATTGGTCCCAATGTTCTGCCAATACCTGAGGCCACTCTATCTTACCTGCACATTTCTGGACCACTGCCAATACAGTTAGCCAACTGTATTCATTCAATTCTCTTTACTTCCTTATTTCTCATGATGTCTCCTGTCTTTGCCTTCAAGGGATTGAGGTTTACCTTAGCTAATCATGATCTACTTGCAACAACTCTGACAATCCATTTTCATGTTTCTGGCTAGTGTGCTCTCATTCTATTTTGTCCCTTTTTATCAACTTTTTTGTTGCTATTTTCTGGCTTCTGAAACTCTCACACTGCACAGCCTTCACAATATTAGCCTCTTTGTTCAATCTAATACTGTCCTTAGCTTCCCTATTAAGCCATGTATCGATCATTCAAACTGAGTTTTTTTTTACTGGAACATATTTTTGTTGTACATTCTGTGTTGTTTATTTAACTTCATCGCCCTTACTTAATTTTCTTAATCAACCTTTGCCAGCTCTCCCCTCTTACCTCTCTCCTCTGATGGAGTGATGCAAGAATAATAGAGCCTTTATAATGGGAGACTTGAATTATCTGTATATAGACTAGGATAGTAGTAGGGTCAAGGCCAGAGAGGAGAAAGAGCTCCCAGAGTGTGTTCAGGAGATTCTTTAATAGTTGTATATGTCCAGTCCAATAAGATAGGAGGCATTGCTGGACCTAGCTCCTGGGAATGAGGTGGGCGAAACAGGTTAAGTGTCAAGAGGAGAACATTGGGGACAGTGTATCATAAGGGCTAGGCTGACTGTGGAATAAGACAAGAAAAATTAACTGGTGGAAAGCCAACATCGATGGGGTGAGAATGGATCGATTGGGATCAAAGCTGGCAGGCAAAACAAGATCTGACTAAAGGGCTGCCTTTAGAAAGGAGATAGTTCAGGCACAAATGAGATCTATCCCCACGAAGTGGAAAGGCAGAGCAAACAAGTCCAGAGCTCCTTGCTAAAAGGGGTAGAGATTAAGATGAAGAAGTAGAAGTGGGTGCATGGCATTTGTTAGGTGGATAATAAAACCAAGAACCAGCCTGAGTATGGAAGATTGAGAGGGGAAGTGATGAAGCAAATACAAGGAGCAATGAAAGAGTATGAAAAGGGGCTAGGAGATCATTTCGGGAACAGTGATCATAATTCTGTACGTTTTAAGCTGCTTATGGGTAAGGACAAGAGTGGTCCTCAGGTGAAGGTGTTAGACTGGGGGAAGGCGAATTACAACAGCATTAGGAGGATCTGAGGAGTGTTGACTGGGCGAGGCTGTTTGAGGGAAAATCAACATCCGGTACATGGGAGGCTTTCAAATGTCAGTTGATTAGAATTCAGGACCGGCATGTACCCGTGAGGACGAAAGATAAGGGTGGCAAGTATAGGGAACCCTGGATAACGAGGGATATTATGAACCTGAGGTCTAAAAGACTGAGGACAGATGAAATCGTTGAAGAATATAAAGATAATAGGAAGAAACGTAAGGTAAGAGTTAGGAAGGCTAAAGGGGTCATGAAATGTCGTTGCCAAACAGAATTAAGGAAGATCCTAAGGTGTTTTACACACATGTAAAGAGCAAGAGGGTAGCCAGAGAAACAGTTGGTCCATTCAAGGATATTGGAGGGAATCTTTGTATGGAACTAGAGAAAATGGATGAGATACTCAATGAATACTTTGCCTCAGTATTCACCAAAGAGAAGGACATGGTGGATGAGGAGTATAGGGTAGAGTGTGTAGATATTCTGAGTCATGTTGATATGAATAAAGAGGAGGTGTTGGGCAACTTAAAAAGCATTAAAGTAGATAAGTCCTCGGGCCTGATGGCATCTACCCCAGAATACTGAGGGAGGTAAGGGAGGAAATTGCTGGGGTCTTGACATCTTTATATCCTCATTGGCTCCAGGTGAAGTTTCGGAGGACTGGAAAGTAGCCAATGCTGTTCCACTGTTTAAGAAGGGCTGCAGGGATAATCCAGGAAATTATAGGCCGGTGAGCCTTACGTCAGTGGTAGGGAAATTATTGGAAAAGATTCTTTGAGAGGGGTTTACTCATATTTGGAAACAAGTGGACTTATTAGTGATGGACAGCAGGTTTTGTGAAGGGGAGGTCATACCTCACTAATTTGATTGAGTTTTTGAGGAAGTGACAAAGATGATAGATGAAGGAAAGGCAGTAGCTGTTGTATACATGGACTTCAGTAAAGCCTTTTACAAGGTACCTCATGGTAGACTGGCACAAAAGGTGAAGTCACATGGATTCAGAGGAGAGCTGGCAAGTTGGATACAGAACTGGCTTGGGCACAGAAGACAGAGGGCAACAGTAGAAGGGTGCTTTTCTGAATGGAAGGCTGTGACTAGCGGCGTTCCACAGGAATCAGTTCTGGGACCTTTGTTGTTCATATTGTGCATAAACGATTTGGAAAAAAATGTAGCTGGTCTGATTAGAAAGTTCTCAGACGGCACAAAAAATGGTGGAGGTTAGTGAAGAGGATTGTCAGAAGATACAGCAGGATATAAACTGGTTGGAGTCTTGGGCGGAGAAAAGGAAGATGGAATTTAATCCGGGCAAGTGTGAGGTAATGCACTTTGGAAGGTCCAATGCATGTAGGAATTACACAGTAAATGGTAGAACTCTTGCGAGTATTGACAGGCAGAGAGATTTGGGCGTGCATGTCCACCGATCACTGAAAGTGGCAAAGCATGTGGATAAGGTGGTCAAGAAGGCATACGGCATGCTGGCCTTCATCGGTCGGGGCATTGAATATCAAAATTGGTAAGTCATGTAGCAGCTGTACAGAACCTTAGTTAAGCCTCATTTGGAATATTGTGTACAATTCTGGTCGCCACACTACCAGAAGGATGTGGATGTTTTGGAGAGGGTGCAGAAGTGGTTTACTAGGATGGTGCCTGGTATGGAGAGCATTAGCTATGAGAAGAGGTTAGATGATCTTGGTCTGTTCTCACTGGAGCAACGGCCGTTGAGAGATTACCTAATAGATGTCTACAAGATTATGAGTGGCATGGACAGAGTGGATAGTCAGATGCTCTTTCCTAGGGTAGGAGAGTCAAGTACCAGGGGACATAGGTTTGAAGTGCATGTGGAAAAGTTTAGAACAGATGTGCGAGGCAGGTTTTTTACACAGAGGGTGGTAAACATATGGAACGTGCCGCCTGGGGCGGTGGTGGGAGCAGGTACGATAAGTGGCACTTAAGGGGCATCTAGACAAATATATCAATAGGGTGGGAATGGAAGGATACGGACTCTGTAAGTGCAGACAGTTTTAGTTTAGGTAGGCGCAGGCTTGTTCTTTGTTCTAATCCAACAACAGTCTTCAATTGACAGAGTAGTAAAAGGAGCAATGGGGCCAATTAGGGATCACAAAGGCGATTTACGTTTGGAGGCAGGGGACATGGTCGAGGCATTACGTAATATAAGAACATAAAAAATAGGAGCAGGAGTAGGCAATTTGGCCCCTCAAGTCTGCTTCACCATTTCATAAGATCATGACTGATCTGTTTGTGGCCTCAACTCCACTTTCCTGTCTGTCTCTCATAACCAACATGGGGTGGCAAAGTGGTTAGCACCGTGGCCTCACAGTGCCAGGGACCCGGGTTCAATTCTGGCCTTGGGTGACTGTGTGGAGTTTGCACATTCTCCCTGTGTCTGAATGTGTTTCCTCCTGGTGCTCCGGTTTCCTCCCACAGTCCAAAGATGTGCAGGTTAGGTGGGGTTAAGGGGTTATGGGGATAGGGCGGGGGACTGGGCCTCAGGAGGGTGCCCGTTCGGAGGGTTGGTGCAGACTCGGTTGGCCCAATGGCACCCTTCTGCACTGTAGGGATTCTATGATTCTATGGCAATACTGTTGATGTGGCGTACATGGACTTTCATGAGGCATTTGATAAAATGCCACAGTACCACAGTCGCGACATGAACACAAAACTGTCTGAATGGCAGCAGACAGAGAATAGTGGCTAGTGGATGTTTTCAGGCTGGAGGAAAGTTTGTAGTGACGTTCCCCAAGGGTTGGTGTTGAGATCCTTGCTCTTCCTGAAATATTTTAGTGATTTGGACCTTGATGTAATGGGCACAGTTTCAAAATTAGCTTAATATAGTTCTTCCGAAGGGCATAAACCAATGGCGGAATGGGCAAGCAAGTGGCTGATGAAATTTAAATGCACCTTGCACCAGAAGTGTGAAGTCATTCAATTTGATGGGAAGAAAATGGAGAAGAGTCAATATAAAGCAAAGGATCCAATTTTGAAGGGAGTGCAAGACCAGAAGGACATGGGGATGTATGTATGTAAAATCATTGAAGGTGGTAGGAGACGTTGAGGACATAATTGACAAAACATACAGTTTCTTAGGCTATATTAATAGGGCATAGAGTAGAAAAGCAAGGAAAGTTTGTTAAGCTTGCATACCACAGATTTAGCCTCAACTGGAGTATTGCATCCAGTTATGGGTGTTACATTTTAGGAACAATGTTTCAGCATTAGAGAGCCTGAAGAAAAGTTCCACACGAATGGTCCCAGGAATGAAGTACTTCAGCTCAGAAGAGTGAATGGGGATTTGACTGCTTTCCTTAAAGAAGGGAAGATTGAGAAGTGATGCGTCAGATTCAAAGTCATGAGAGGTCAGGACAGAGGACATGGGGAGAAACTGACCCCACTGATGGAAGAGTTGACAACAATAAATTTAAGGTAATTGGTGAAAGAGGCAATGGTGAAAAACCTATTTGCGCAGTGAATGGCTATGACCAGATATACACTGCCTGAGAACGTGGTGTTGGCAGATTCAATTGAAACATTCAAGAGGCAATTGGATTATTATCTGAAAAGGAAGAATGCAGGGATTGAGGGATAAGGTGAGGGTGTGGCACGAGGTATATTGCTCCCATGGACAGCTGGCTCAGACACAAGGGGCCGAATGTCCGTCTCTTATAACAATAATAATCTTTATTGTCACAAGTGTGTTATGTTTCTTCATGTAGCATAAGCTGCTTCCTTGATGTATGCTTTGACAAAGGAAGGTTCAGACTTGGGGATAGGTTTAACACATTTATTGAACAGTTAACAATTCTCCTCTTGAGTTCGACTCTCCTGCTAATCTTGCTATAGTAACTCAGTCAAACTAACCAGTTTGCTCTAAGCCATGCGGTGGGTGTGATGCTTCTGATCTGCCCCTGTCCTTCTCTCTGAGTGTCGCCTGTGGAAAGAGAAAGAGCATGTGTGCCCTGTCCTTTTATATGGGTTGCCCCCTTGCGGTAGTGTCACCTATGGGTGTCTTGACTGCCCATTGGTCGTGTCCTATTCTATGTGTTCATTAGCTCTATGTCTGCATGTCATGACGTCTCTGGTGGTCCCTCTAGCGTTTACTTAGTCGTAGTGTATTTACATTAATCCCTTGTGCATTTACAGTGATGCATATCACCACAACAAGTAGGCTTACATTGCAATGAAATTACTGTGAAAAGCCCCTAGTCGCCACATTTGGCGCCTGTTCGGGTACACAGAGGGAGAATTCAGAATGTCCAAATTACCTAACAGCACGTCTTTCGGACTTGTGGGAGGAAACCGGAGCCCCCGGAGGAAACCCACGCAGACACGGGGAGACACGGGGAGACTCCGCACAGACAGTGGCCCAAGCCGGGAATCGAACTTTGGACCCTGGTGCTGTGAAGTCACAGTGCTAACCACTGTGCTACCGTGCTGCCCTCTTGAGCCAGAAGATCATTTGCCAATGGCAGCTCTTTCAGATTTGGTTCAACATCCCAGCCTTTTCCCTTGAACCCTGAAATTATTTTTAACGTATTGAATGTTTCATGAATTTACACACTGCCCTTGAGCAGGGCCCAGGCTAATCTGATTCCAGCAAATCCCATTCATTTATACCACTATGCTTGATTTTCTACCGATTATTATTTACAAATACAGAAAATAAAATACTTTCCTCTTAAATCTTCCTTTTCTGCCAAATTATTGCGTTTGATAAAGGTCTGTGAAGAAGCAAGCAGTTGAAAAAGGAAGTGCTCACTCAGAGATGATTTTCTAGAATTGCATTTCTGTGCTTGGTACATTTCACTAATAATGAAAAATTACATCTTGCAGATACTTTCAGGATGATGTTATTACCACAGAGCAAAGTGTGGCCTGCTCAATAAAAATACATTGACCACAATTTTATGTTGGCCTGGAGCAAGAGCTCACTTGGTGTGCCGGATATGATCTAGTCCAAATTGTTATTTTCATTCCTTTCTCTCAATCTTTTTCTTGACACTTCTGACCCTTCCTGGAGCCACCGGGTCTTGCAAGACGTCAGTACCTTGTCCAAATATATATTCTTCATGTGTGAGCTTTAGAAGTGAGTTGACAAATTATTTGCTTGTAGAGAGCATCACAGTTGAACCTTGTCAAATCCACACCCAATGTACGACCACACTTGTACTTCAGGAACATCAGGGAGAGTTTGCAATTTGTTTAACCGACATTGGGTTTGTTATCAACAAGCCTGTTTCATGAATGAAGAACAGGCTGTGTATTTCAGATGGAAACCTGTTGTAACCCAAGATTCTCAATGACAATGTAGCACAAGCTCATTAGAGATTTGGAAATTATTGCAGCTGAGAGGAAAGTTTCCGTTACCCTAATGTTGTGTCCCTTGATCCAAGCGAACTTTGATTAGTAAGTTTGCGGATGACACCAAGGTTGTTGGAGTGGTTGTTGAGGATCGTCAGAGGATACAGCAGGACATAGATAGGTTGGAGACTTGGGTAGAGAAATGGCAAATGGAGTTCAATCTGGACAAATGTGAGGTCATGCATTTTGTAGGTCTAACATAGAGGGAAAATATACTGCAAATGGCAAAACATTAGGAATATAGAAAGTCAGAGAGTTATGGGCATGCATGTCCACAGATCTTTGAAGATGGCAACACAAGTAGACAAGGTAGTCAAGAAAGCATACGGAATAATTGCCTTCATTGGACGGGGCATTGAGTATAAAAACTGGCAAGTCATGCTATAGTTTTTATACAGTTGTATAGAACCTTGGTAAGGCCGCATTTGGATATTGCGCACAATTCTGGTCGCCACACTACCAGAAGGTTGTGGAAGCTTTGGAGAGGGTGTAGATGAGGTTTACCAGGCTGTCGCCTGGTCTGGAGTGTGATAGCAATGTGGAGAGGCTGAATAGACTCGGACTGTTTTCATTAGAAATACAAAGGTTGAGAGGTGACCTGATAGAGGTCGACAAGATTATGAGGGGCATGGATAGAGTAGATGAGCAGGCACTCTTTCCCAGGGTGGAGGGGTCAGTCACCAGGGGGCATAGGTTTAAGGTCCATGGGACAAAGTTTAGAGGAGATGTTTGAGGCAGGTTTTTTTGCAGAGGGTGGTGAGTGCCTGGAACACTTTGCCAGGGGAGGTTGTGAAAGCAGATACATTAACAGCGTTCAAAAGGCACCTCGACAAATACATGGATAGGATGGATATAGAGGGATACGGCACAAGGAAGTGCTGAGGGTTTTGGCAAAGGTTGGTAACATGACCGGTACAGGCTTGGAGGGCCGAAGGACCTGTTCCTATTCTCTATTGTTCTTTGTTCTTTGAATAAAAATATCATGGTTCTAGGTATGTACGGTGAGACAGTGGCATTGCCCCTATGCCACTGTACTCGTAATCTGGAAGCCCAAACTAATGCTTTGGGGACATGGGTTCGATTCCCATTATGGTAACTGGTGGAATTGGAATGCAATTACAATATTTAATTAATAAAAATTTGGAATTGAAAGTTAATCGCAGTAATGGTGCCATGAAAGTAGCGTTGAATGTTATTAAAAAAACTCCTGTTCCTTAAGGGCTATTGGGGAAGGGAATCTGATATCCTTACCTGGCCTGACCTCCAGAACCATAGCAATGCGTTGATGCTTGCATAGCCTAACGAGGCATTTAGTTCTACTAAACTGCTGCAGAACAGCCCGAAGAGCATTGTGGGAGGACCCACACCAACCTGCAGTCATTCAGAAAAGCAGCATGCCAGCACCTTCTCAAGGTCAATTAGGGATGGGCAAAAAATGCTGGCCTTGCTCACATTCCATGAAAGAGTAAAAAAAGCAGACGCATTTTGTATCTTACTTTGTGACGTTCTCCTAAAGGTATGTTAACTTGGTTAAGGTGTGACAGATTTTGTGTTTCGTATAACTTACATTGCATTTGTTTTTCAATCTTGCTCTATTAATTGCTCTACAATCACAAAGGATAAACAACAACACCTCCTCCCCGATAGTCCTCAATACCAGGGCCCCACAAGGCTGCATACGTAGCCCCCTACTATACTCCCTATACACACATGACTACATGGCAAAGTTTGCTGATGACACAACCGTAATGGGTCGGATCTCAAACAACGATAAGTCAGAGTACAGAAGGGAGACAGGGAACCTAATGGTGTGGTGTAACAACAACAATCTTGCCCTCAATGTCAGCAAAACTGAGGAGCTGGTCATTGACTTCAGGAAGCCAAGTATTGTACACATCTCTGTCTGCACCAATGGTGTCAAGGTGGAGATGGTTAACAGCTTCAAATTCCTGGGTGTACACATCACCAATAACCTGTCCTGGTCCACCCAAGTCTACACTACGACCAAGAAAGCACAACAGTGCCTATCCTGCCTCAGGAAACTAAGGAAATTCGGCATGTCCACATTGACCCTTACCAATTTTTACAGATGCACCACAGAAAGCATCCTGTCTGGCTGCATCACAGCCTGGTATGGCAGCTGCTCGGCCCAAGACCGCAAGAAGTTACAGAGAGTCGTAAACACCGACCAGTCCACCAAACAAACCTGCCTCCCATCCATTGACTCTGTCTACACATGCCACTGCCTTGGGAAAGTGGGCAGCATAATCAAAGACCCCTCCCAGCTAGGTTATTCCCTCTTCCAAACTCTTCCATCAGGCAGAAGATACAAAAGTCTGAGAACACACACCTGTTACCAGACTCCTGAATGACCCTCTTAAGGAATGAACTGATCTCTCCATGCATCTTCTCTACTGAGTAATACTACACTCCGTATGCTTAACCCGATGTCTATGTCTACCTATTTACATTATATATTTAGCCAATGTCCTATGTTTTCATGAATGGAATGATCTGCCTGGACTGTACGCAGAACAATACTTTTCACTGTCCCTCGGTACACGTGACAATAAATCTAAACCTAAATCTAAATTACTTCTATGCTTTTTTTTAATTCTTTCCCTTTTCATCTCTTACCACTGCAGGAAGTTCAATTCTCTATTGAAGCATTCAAAGTTAGTAGGATGGACATTCTCTTTGTAATCATTCTTCCCCTCAAGGAGCAGGAGGATAAGGCATGAATCAACTGGGAGAACAGAAACAAGTTGCCCTGTGACTGAGGCAGTTTGCTTGAAACCACAATTGAATGAAGAGGTGAGATTATAGAGCATGGCATGATTATTAGGGCAAGTTTAAGGTGATCTGCCTCACCGCCTGCACTTCAATGGAAACACCGCCTTTGATGCTATCACTTTGCCAAGGACTAGAATAGCTACAGTCGCTGCTGCCTTGAACTTTGGCAGGGCAAAACAAGAAGAATGTTGTGCTAAACTTTCATAGACCTGGATTAGAGTGTTGATTTTAGCGCAGCACACTTCAGGAAGGATGTCACAAACTGCAGTGGAGATTTACTAGGATCGTGCCAGTTGTGCACAAAGAGTAGAGATGCTGGGATTGCTCTCCTTAGAGCAGATAAAGTTAGAGGACGTGTGGGCAGTACGGTAGAACAGTGGTTAGCACTGTTGCTTCACCGCTCCAAGGTCCCAGGTTCGATATCCGGCTTAGGTCACTATCTATGTGGAGTCTGCACGTTCTCCCCGTGTCTGCGTGGGTTTCCTCCGGGTGCTCAGGTTTCCTCCCACAGTCCAAAGATGTCCAGGTTAGGTGGATTACGCATGCTAAATAGCCCTTAGTGTCCAAAAGGTTGGGTGGGGTTACTGGGTTATGGGGATAGGGTGGAGGTGTGGGTTTGGGCAGTGTGCTCTTTCGAAGGGCCAGTGTAGACTCGATGGGCCGAATGGCCTCCTTCTGCACTGCAAATTCAAAAAATAAAAATAAACATGTTCAAAATTACGAAAGGTTTTGATGGAATAATGATGTGGAGATGCCGGCGTTGGACTGGGGTGAGCACAGTAAGACGTCTTACAACACCAGGTTAAAGTCCAACAGGTTTGTTTCGAACACTAGCTTTCGGAGCACAGCTCCTTCCTCAGGTGAATGAAGAGGTATGTTCCAGAAACATATATATAGACAAAGTCAAAGATGCAAGGCAATGCTCAGAATGCGAGCATTTGCAGGTAATTAAGTCTTTACAGATCCAGAGAGAGGGGTAATCCCAGGTTAAAGAGATGTGAATTGTCTAAAGCCAGGACAGTTGGCAGGATTTCGCAAGCCCAGGCCAGATGGTGGGGGATGAAGGTAATGCGGCATGAATCCCAGGTGGATTGATGGAATAAGTTAGGAGAAAAGCAACTTACTGCGGATGCTGGAATCTGAAACCAAAGAGAAAATGCTGGAAAATCTCAGCCGGTCTAGCATCTGTAGGGAGAGAAATGAACTGAAGTCTTACGTCCAGATGACCCTCTGTCAAAGCGAAAAGACAGAGAAAGTGGAAAATATTTATACAGTGGAGTGGGAGAATGAAAGATGAGTCATAGCCGCAGAAACCAAGGGAGAGTGCCCAGAGTGAACAAAAGGTGTGAAAGGCCAAACAGCAGAGAAACTAACATCAGAGGGTAAACTGTAACAGATGTAAATGTGGGGAGAGGGGAAGGGGGGAGCAAAGGGGAGAAAAGTTAATGAAAGGGGGATAAGATGGGGGGGGGGGGGAACATACATAAAGAAAGACAGGAAAGAAAGAAATGGTAAAAGACAGCTAAACTGAAATGGGATGAAAACAAAGTGGTCGAGGTGGGGTAGAGCTAATCATCTGAAGCTAGGAGAAAATGTTTCCAAAGGTTGGAGAGTTAGTAGCAAAAAAATTAGCTGGCAGGTTTTTGTGATCTGTAATACACTGCCTGGCAGAGTGAAGGAAGCAGATACAATTGGAATTTCATAAGGGAATTGATAGTATATTTTGAAAAGGAAACATTTGCGAAGTAGTGGATGTTATTGCACAACTCTTTCAAAGATTTGACATCGACACAGTGTGCTCAATAGGCTCCTACCGAATTGGATTACTCTTTGATTCTATCTATGGCCTCTGGAACTTCCTTCTCCACCGACCTATGGACTGGATTCTCCATTCCTCAGCCGTATGTTTCTCACCGGTGCAGCATTCGCTGGCGGCAGGATTCCATACTCCCGCCACTTGTCAATGGAATTTCCCATTGAAGCCACTGGAAACCCATGGGCAGGAGTGCACTGTGGGTGGGAAAAGTGAATCGCAATGGCCAGAGGATTCCAGCCTATATCGCTCCAGCCTCAAGACTCTCCTTATAAAACCTACCTCTTTGATCAAACTTTGGGCCCTCTGCCAAAATACCTCTCGTGTGGTTTGATGTTAAGTTTTATATGATAATAACTCCTGTTAAACACCTTGCAATGTTTTACAATGATAAAGGTGTACGGATACACACCGTAGTTGTTGGAATCAAATGAAAACAAATTTAAAAATCCAAGTTACATATTCTGATACTGTAGCAAAATAGGGAATAAAAGTCACCGGAGTCCGAGATTCTCTCCAGCTCTCTCTAAAGCAAACCAGTCAGTTTTATTGCCCCACTCTATTACCAAAGCCCTGCACATTTATTTCCTTCAAATGTCCATGCAATTTCCTGTTGAAATCATTGATCACCTCCACTTCTCCCACCCAAATGGACAGAAGGTTCCATTGTCACTGTTATATAAAAAGGTTTTCCTCATACTATCCTTCCCCTCTTGCCAAAAGCCTAAAATCTATGTCCTCGAGTACTTGCGCCATCAACCAATAAAAATGGGAAAAATTAATTTTTGCTTACCTAATTTAAACCTACCCTGACATTGTGTACCTCTATCAAATGCAGTACGTAACACAGTGGTTAGCACTGTTGCTTCACAGCGCCAGGATCCAGGTTTGATTCCCAGCTTGGGAATGCTTGGGTTTCCTCCGGGTGCTCCGGTTTCCTCCCACAAGTCCCGAAAGGCATGCTGTTCGGTAATTTGGACATTCTGAATTCTTCTGCTGTGTACCCGAATAGGCGCCGGAGTGTGGCGACGAGGAACTTTTCACAGTAACTTCATTGCAGTGTTAATCAAAGCCTACTTGTGACAATAAACCTTATTTTAAAAAAAGCTCCTTTGGGCCAAACAGGACAATCCAGCTTCTCCAGCCTACATGCTCAAGCTGTACTTGGGAAAAATAATTGTATTTTAGGTCATACTTTGTATCACCTAACATAGTTGTGCCCTGTATTTGGTTAATATAATTGTATTAACAATTTTTAAAAATCCATTTATGGGATGTGGGCATCACTGGCTAGACCGGATTTATTGCCTATCACTAATTGCCCTTAAGAAGGTGATTGTGAGCGTCTTTCTTGAACTGCCGCAGTCCCTGTTGTTAAGGCCCCTTGTCTTGTGCATGGTCAATTCCAGCCCCACTTGACCCAGAGTCACGACACAGGTAAAAACTGATCTAATATTAATACCTGTGGCTACGGTTGAGTTAAATTGACTACAATCACCAGGTTTGTAAATTTAAACACAGGTAATCTTTTATTATTAACAATAATTATAATTAAATAGGCAAAATTTACAACTGGCGAACCATTATCTGATTCCCAAATTCCCTTCCCCCCCCCCCTCCTAACTCCCCTCACCCTCTACACGCACACAGACAAACAACACAGATGGAAAAGGCTGGTTGATCGTTAAAGCAAATATAATAAAATAAAAGGATAAGGATCTTTGATTCAGATCGATATCTTCACATTCTCAAGATTAGGCCCACAGTTGGGTACTTTCTTCCCCTTCAGTTTGTAATGATCTTAATTGCAGGCTCACACAGACAGCAGGCAACCGAGAGCAGAGAGGGGGAGAAAAGGCAGCTCCTTCTCCTTTGAGGGTCTTGAGGCTTCTGGCAGGTTCTCTCTGCAAAAAAACACCTGGCACGAACCAATCACTGACTGTTGTGAGACAGAACACTGTCTCTGGCCAACCCACCATTTGCCACTTAGCCAATCGAACCAACTTCCTTCAAAACCTTCCTCCTAAGATTCATTCCTAAGATGTGTCTGGTTTCTCCTCTCCCAAATACAAAACCTAGGAACACGCTATCCTAGCCATCACCCTTCTGCTTAGAGGAACATATTATGGGTCAAACAAACAAAGAACAAAGAAATGTACAGCACAGGAACAGGCCCTTCGGCCCTCCAAGCCCGTGCCGACCATGCTGCCCGACTAAACTACAATCTTCTACACTTCCTGGGTCCGTATCCTTCTTTGGTCCATGGACCAAAAATAATGGGCAGGATTCTCCAAGCCTCGCCGGGTCGGAGAATCCTTGGGGGGCTGCGCGAATCCCACCAAGCCTTCCGACGCCGTCTCGCAATTGTCCGGAGAGCGGAGAATCGGCGCCATTGGCGCTGGCGCGGTTGGCGCTGCGCCGGTCGGGGGGCCGCTCTACGCAGCCCCCCTGGCGATTCTCAGCCCGGGATGGGCCGAGCAGCCGTACAAAAAAAAACGGGTCCCGCCGGCGCCATTCTAATCTGGTCTTACCCAGCGGGACCTTGGCGTGAATGGATCCGGGGGCGGCCTTGTGGCGGGGGGGGGGGGGGGGGGGGTCCGACCCCGGGGGGGACTTCCACTGTGGCCTTGCCCGCGATCGAGGCCTACCGATTGGCGGGCTGGCCTCTCGGGCTGGGTGCCTCTTTTTTTCCGCGCCAGCCCCTGTAGCCCTACGCCATGTTGTGTCGGGTCTGGTGCGGACAAGGGAGCCACCGTGCATGCGCGGCAATCGTGCCGGTCCCACTGCGCATGCATAGTCCTGTGGCGCCCATCTGATGCCGGGATCGGCTGGAGCGGCGTGGATCGCTCCAGTGCCGTGCTGGCCCCTTGTAGGGTTCAGAATCGCTGCTCCTGAGGCCACGTTGACGCCGTTGAGAAACGCGACGACGTTTACGACGGCGTCAACAATTAGCCTCAGGATCAGAGAATCCCGCCCAAATCAAATTGTAAAAGGTAACAAAGGAGTTAAACAGGAATGACTCTTACACTGTGGTGTAGGTTTTGCAAGCATGGGCTGATTGGGTATGGTCTATAACTAGCCCATTGCAAATACTGAAAGTGACATGCTGTTTGACACCATCTGCCTATCTTTGGGAGAGATGGCCTATATACCTCGCATCACACTGGCTCTGAAATCCGTATATAACATTACTCATTTATGTGACAGACAGAGCATCTTTTTAGCTTGGCGGAAGCATTATTTTGGTGGTGAATACCACCGGTGTTACAACTACACAGAAGCAGCATGAAACAGCTAGCTTCACGTGTTGCTCAAATGTCTCTTTTTCTTTTGGCAAAAAATTTGTTACTTAAAATTAGACTTACAAGGGCTTGAACTCTATTGCAAAGGCAGACTTTATGGATGATGGAAATTTGAAAGAAAAGCAGACATTCACAGAACTGGGAGCCCTATTAAAAGAAAGCGTTTTAGAAATAATCTTAGAAAGAATGGTGGGTTTGGGCTTGCTGTAATTAACATTTACAAATCCAGGAACGTGATTTTAAAAAACCTTGAGAAAGTTTGAACAGAATGAAGGATGGGTCATTGACAATGGGGGTGTTTTTCAGCACACGTTAGATAACAGTGAGAATGGCGGCAGGTGTGCCATGTGCGCAGGTTCTGGAGAGAATCGGAAAACGCAATTCTCTCTGGCCCGATCACAAAATATATGGGAGCAGAATTAGGCCATTTGATCATGGCAAATGGTCACTATGCCACCATTTGACCATAGGACGGCATGGTGGCATAGTGGTTAGCACTGCTGCATCCCAGCACTTGGGACCCGAGTTCGATTCCGACATCGGGTGATTGTCTGTGTGGAGTTTGCACATCCTCCCCGGGTGTGCGTGGGTTTCTTCCGGGTGCCCCGGTTTCCTCCCACAGTCCAAAGATGTGAAGGTTAGGTGGGTTGGCCATGACAAATTGCCCGGTAGGGTGGGGTTTCAGGAATAGGATGGGGGATTGGGCCTACCTAGTGTGGTCATTCAAACAGTTGGTGCAGACTCGCTGGGCTGAATGGCCTCCTTCTGCACTGTAGTGATTCTATGATTCTTTGACATATGTTTCTCATCTCCACTCTCCTGCCTTCCCCTGTAGCCCCTGATCCCCTTATTCATCAAGTAACCTACTTATCTCTGTCTTTTAAAAAAATAAATTTAGAGTATCCAATTATTTTTTTCTAATTAAGGGGCAATTTATCGTGGCCAATCCACCTAACCTGCACATCTTTCGGTTGTGGGGGTGAAAACCATGCAGACACGGGGAGAATATACAAACTCCACACAGACAGTGACCCGGGGTTGGGATAGAACCCGGGTCTCAGCACCGTAGGCAACAGTGCTAACCACCTCGACACCGTGCCACCTATCTCTCTCTTAAAAACATTCAGTGACTTGGCCTCCACAGCCTTCTGCGGCACAGAGTTCCACAGATTCACCACCCTCTGGCTGAAGAAATTCCTCCTCATCTCTGTTTTGAAAGAAAATCCCTTGAGTCTGAGGCTGTGCCCTTGCGTTCTAAGTTCTCCTGCTAGTGGATACATCCTCTCCACCTTCACTCTAGCTAGGCCTCTCTGTATTCTGTAAGTTTCAATGTGATTCCCCCCTCACCCTTCAAAACTCCATCAAGAACAGACCCAGAGTCCTCAACCGCTCTTTATATGACTTTCATCCCCTATCGCCGGTGGAGGAACACGATACACGTCGAGGCACCCTGAGAAACTAATTTTAATACATTAGCATGTCACTAGTGAGCACTAGCTCCAGGACTTTCCTCTTCCATATCCAACAACTTTGTAAAAATGTTAACCTGACGTCAGTCATTACTCTCCAGGGTGTTTAATGCTCAGCGTGCACCGGACAGGACATGCAGGACACTGATAAGTTCACCCCGGGGCAGGGCCTCACTCTCTCAATCCCGGGAGAAGGGGTCGGTCGCAGGTCTTACCTTCCTTCATTTTGTGGCGTTTCTTAGAAGTTGTGCCACACAGAGACACCCAAGGGTTCCAACGCTTCTTACTGATCATGAAAACCTATTTTGCTCAGTCATTACACTTTATGGCTCAGTAACCAGTTAGCTTTCTACCTAGTGAGATTACTGATAAAATAGAACACAATTACACCCCACTATATGAAATAATGATTTGAATAATGTCATGAACCCTGGCAGGAGAAAATCTTTCACTTCTACAGAATGTAAAGATCTCATGAAGTTTTTCGAGGTCACAATATTAATTTTCCCTCCAAATGTGAATTTTTGTCCATTCGTGCAATGTGCAGACCTATCAATGAGGGCTGAGGCAGTCACTAAAATTCATGTTATCATTAGTTTTACAAATAACCAATGGGATATTTTCCTGTCAAATTAATAACACTGCAGTAAAATTTGCACTCTCAGATTTGTTTAATTAATGTGGCGCCATCAACTAGATAGTGAGCACAAACAAACGCTGCATTATATTGTTGCAGCTCATGATAGTAATAACCCATGCTGCATATATATCAGGTGATATTTGCAATCAGATGCCAACAATTTTGCTGGCACCTTTCTGTGCTTGGTTGGTAAAATTCAAAAGGGGAAAAAGTATCATGCATGATTGAAGGGGAGGATTAAAGAGGCAATGGGGGAGGAGGGGAGAGGGAATAATGGGATTGGGAACAGGAGAAGAACTAGGACCCATGATTTCTCTCCCTGACCCTGATCATCAGTGTCCAACCATCATAGCAAAATCAGGGATTTAAAAAAAATAAATTTAGAGTACCCAATTATTTTTATTTCCAATTGAGGGGCAATTTTGCATGGCCAATCCACCTAACCTGCATATCTTTTGGGTTGTGGGGGTTGTTGCTCTCTTTGGTTGGCTCTGAATATGGCAGTCAATATGGTCGCCTTCCTTAATCCTAATTAGGTTTGCTCTAGAGTCAGCAGGTATCTTTCGATACCGCCGCAAGGTTCAAGCTCGAATACTGATCAAAGAGCCAATACACCAGTTAGTTAGTTCAAAGTCAATACTATTTATTTACACACACAGTAATAGCTACTCATGCACAAAATACTAAAGACTAAACTATCACTACTGCTAAAGCCTATACTCAGCTTCGGGCGCCCACTCAGTCAGAGGAACAATGGCCGTTGTTCGGATCTGAGGCTTCTGGGGTCGAAGTGGTACAGGAGAACAGCTAAGGTCGTCCGGCTGGTAGCGAGCGTTGACCTTGGACTTATTTGATTCTGGTGCAGCTGGTGGACGGGTCTCTCCGCTGTGAGAGCCAAATCCAAGAGAGCGATTCTCTCTTGGGGCCTTCTTCTTATACCTGAAGGGGGCTTCGCGCACTTTTGGGTGGGCCTTGAACTTGGCCCCAATTAATTGGACCGTATCTTGATCATCCGCATTGATCCTGACCAATAAAGGGGTGGGTGCCCTGATGTCTGGGCGTGTCCGAGGTCACCGTTGGCCTTCTTTGCTTTCTGCTTTCAGTTTGGGGAACTGGCACCGCGAGGTCTGGGGCCAGATCGGTTACTTAAGTATCTTCCTTTGTTCCCGGAGATGGGCCATCCATATGCTAATGGGCCTACAGTTTCAGTCTTGTCTGGGAGCTACGGCTCCAATATGCAGACAGGCTCTGTGCCTGCTTGCTTTCTTAACATTGTCCATTTTTCCCTGCAATCTTTGCAAATGTGCATTTTGTATTCTGGAAGTGGCCATCCCAGATGGCTACACACCCTCCTTGTGATCCTCAATGCGAAGCGTGAAGGATCAAATCACTGCGTCATCTTCGTTCTCCTCCCAAGTTGGGCACCCGTAAACACTTCATAGGCTCTACACTGCTCTGTCCTATGAATTGCAACTTTTACCTAAATTATTTATGTACATACATCATTATAAAATTCTACGGTGTGCTATGACATTCAGGCATGCATTACAAAATAAAAAAACTGGAATCTCTAACAATCCTTGACTAAACTATCCTCACTCAAACAATCAAAAGAATTTACAGCATTTTAAATTGTACAAATAGCAGCAACACAGGTCTCTCTGGCTTGGCAGTCAAGCACAGAGTTTTACATTTCTTTTTATTGGAACGAACAAAACACACACACAAAAAACAGATGCACTTTAATTCACTTAAAGGGGTTGGGGGGTTTGTTGAAGTCCGAAAATAGGGGATCTGAGGATGTATATCGGAGTACGAGTGCGGGAGGCTTTCCTCCGCCATTTCCTCAGTCTAAGGGTCTGAACGACACTGCAGAGTATCGCCAGTACTAACAATGATTCCATAACATAGAATAGGGAATACCAGGTGATGAACCTGTCACACCAGGTCGGTGTATCGATAACTATCTCAGGGTTTAGTGTATGGCAGGGGTGGGAAACATTCATGGCCTGCGTGGTAGAGGTCAGGGGGGTAGCATCCGTGCGCAACTGCAGGGATCCCGCTAAGATCCAACTGTGGAGTATGATGGTTGTCTTCATCTTTCCTTCTTTCTGTCTTCTTTTCTTCTTCTGAGGTTCCTGAGGTTCCGAAGTTCTATGGACACAAGCATAATATCTGTTATTATCTTGCTTAAGATCTCCTATGTCTGTCTGTCTGTCCTCTTATTGCCAATTACCCATTATAATTGATCACCATCTGTGACTCCCTCATTTTCTTTTTTAAACCAAATATTTTGGACAAAACATCCGAGAAAAAACTGACACGGTGCGAGCCGTCTCGCAGCCTGTGCGATTTACCATCCCAGTGTTCGAGGATGTAAATAGCATTTGGAAGCAAGCTAAGGGTTGTCATAAACAAAAAACAGTTTTGAACTAAAGTGCCGAAATGGGATGCGTATGGGCGGCGATGGGTAAGAATGGATGGAATCCACGGGTGGGGCAGTGGGCAGTGCCGTGTGTGCTCTACCCGAGCGTAGCTGACCAGAAGGGGGTCCTCAGGCAGGGCTGGGACCAGTGCCGTTTCTCCACTGCCTGAGCGACCGACAAGAACGGAACAAATATGTAGTTGTCGTGGGGGCTGCCTCTCGTGATTACCTTCAAATCAGGAGATTAGTTATGATTGGTTGTCTTCCGACAAACTAGTTCCTCTGAATGGTTGTCTGTTGACAAACTTGTACCATTAACTGCCAGTGGGTGTTAAAAGAGTGGTGGCGAGGGGCCATGAAAAACTCAAAATGAACAAACAACATTTAACATTCACAATAACAAACAAACATTCATTAGAATCATGGTGCAGGTTCCTTCAGAAAGGACACCATAACTCTCCATCGGTTCCTTTTTACCATCATCTGGACACCTCATTGCTCAGTAGCGGACAGAGTCGCAAAGGGGTTTGTTTGTTGGGAGTCAGATTCTATGTCATCCTCTTTTCCCGGCTGCCACACTCTTGACTGGAGTAGGTTTCCTAAAGCTGCTTGGGGCGAATTGGGGTCCATCTCATCATTCCAGATGAGCCTGAACGAATTGTCTCGGTGCCAGAATCTTGTGTCGAGGTTGGAGCTGCTAGGCTTTAATCCATAATCGTCGGCCGGTGGGTCTGGGTTAGGGGCTTTAATGTAGGTTATGTCAAAGGGGTCACTGGAATCATGTTCGGAATCGCTGGGAGTGGGGCCTGGTGCAGGGGTGTAATCGTAGCGTGGTGTGCTGGGGCTGTCGCTATCGCTGTCGCTGTCGCTGCTGGTTGAAGGAAGGGAGAGGCGGAGACGTGCCTCTGGGGGTGGAGTCGAACTCATGTCTGAGGACGGGCTGGACTGGTTGGGGGAGGGTAGGAATACGTCATTCGTGGGCGGGGAGTGCTCATCTGCTGCTGCAAGCGCGATGTGGTGTGCATGGTTGTTCTGTGAGCCATAAGCCTCAAGCTGGTTTATGTGAAACCACGCAGACTTGCCACTGGGATATGTGATTTTGTATACAGAGGGGCCGACTTTGTCAGAGATGGAGTACGGTCTGGAAAATTTGGGGAAAGGAATGAACTGGGGTTGTATAGGGATAGCATCACTTGCTGCCCTACTGCAAACTCGGTGGCATGTATCATTTCATCAAAGGAAGCCTTGCTTTGCTTCTTCCGTGTCCCAAGCCTGATAGCTGCTGCGAGCCGGGCTGCCTTTACATTATCAATAACCTGTTGTACTGCTTTTTCATGCGTAAGGGCGGTGACTGCGGGTCTGGCCAAATCCAGTCCTAATAAATACTCTGTCCCTTTCATGGGGCGTCCGGTCATGAGGGTGTGGGGAGTGTATCCTGTGGATGTGGAGACTGTGTTCCCATTAATGCAAATGGGAGAACGGTGTCCCAGGAGCTATTGTGCTGTGGCACCATTTTCCTGAGGGTGGCTTTTAGAGTTCTGTTCATCCTTTCTACAATGCCGCTTGATTGGGGGTGGTATGCAATATGAAATTTTTGCTTTATGCCGAAAATTGTGAGGACGTTTTTCATCACTCGTCCTGTAAAATGGGAGCTTTGATCGGACTCCATACTCCGTGGGAGGCCCCATCTTGCAAAGATGTGCTGTGTTAGGATTTTAGCTGTCGTTTTGGCCGTGTTTGTTCTGGATGGAAAACCTTCCACCCATTTTGTGAAGGTGTCGATGACCACCAACACATACTTATAACCATTTCTGCAGGGGGGAGGGGTCCTATATAATCTATTTGCAAATTCGTCCAGGGGCCATTAACGGGGCAGGTGTGACTTAGCTGGGCTTTTCTTGCATATCTGTCAGGATTGTTCTGGGCACAGATTAAGCAATTCTCGATGTAAAGAGTAACATTAGCTTTTAAATCAGGCCACCAGCAGAGAGGTCTGAGGTGGACTAGGGTGAGTTCAATGCCCTGGTGTCCATGATTGTCATGGAACTGGCAAATAATTTGGTTCCTGTCCTGGCTGGGGACTACATAAATGCTGTCTTTTAAAATCACACCGTCGTGTGTGGTTATCGCGTTTTTAAACTTATCATAAGGGACTGGGATGTTGCCTTTTAAAACTTCCCTGAGCTTCTCATCTTCTTTTTGAGCCTTTGACAAATCTTGAATGTTGGTCTGTGAGACCTGAACCGCGTGTACCGGGGCGCTTTCGTGTACCTGCCTTCGCTAGGGCGTCTGCTTTAACATTACCAGGGGGGGAAGAACGATGATGACTGCGAACTTTAATAATGCCATATTTCCTATCTTTAGCTGTTTCTAGGATATGCCGGTGTAATGGGGCTGAGGGTAGGTGCTTTCCGTCTGCGGAAACAAATCCTCTAGTTTCCCACAGGGGTCGGAATTTGGTTAAACTGTTGCAGACATATAAACTGTCCGAATATATGTCGGCTGGGGTCGGAAACGAGTCGGGGTGATCTACAATGTACGCTATGGCTGCCAGTTCTGCTGCCTGCCAACCTAAGTGTCCTGGCAATTTTAACGACATCTCTTCTAGGGCGCGTCTCTGCACGTCCTCTACATAAATACCACAACCGGTAATTCTTTTCCCATTTAAAACTGTGGAGGAGCCATCCACAAAGATTCTAAGGGGTGCAGACGTGTCTGTGGGATGGGGTCTCTGGGGTGTAGTACCTGCTTTCCTGGGAGCTGACTTAGGTATAAAGAGTCCTGTATTATATTCAGTGGAGATGATCTCACACTCATGTGGGGTACCTGTATATTGTAAATTATCGGCTAGGAAAGCGTGGGTCTGTACATAAACTGTTATGTACGTCCCTGTAATAGAAGGGTCCAACGGGCTGTGCAGATTTGGCTGACTGTGCCATCCTTAAGTCGACCATCTAGTAGTAGCTGTGTTGGGGTGTGTTCAGTGAGAATGGTGATGGGGTTGAGTCCTGTAATGTCGGCAAAATATTGTACTGCCCAAATAACTGCGAGCAGGTGCCTTTCGCAGGCAGAAAATCCTTGCTCGACAGGATCTAATACGCGTGAGGCGTATACCACGGGGCCTAATCGGTCATGGCGTTCCTGGAGGAGCAAAAGGGTTCGGTCGGTGCTTGCAGCTTCAATTGCGTTCGGGGAAAGTGGATCTGGGACCTGTAATGCGAGGGCTGTGCTGAGGGCTCTTTTCAAAGCATCCACGGCATCCGTATGCTGCGGAAGCAATTCCCAAGGTGCTTGTTTCTTGAGAAGTTTGGATAGGGGCGCTGCTTTTGTGGCGAAACAGTCAATGTGGTTTCACCAGTAGCCAACCAGTCCTAGAAATGACCAGAGGGCTGTTATGTTATGGAGAAGGGGCAATTTGATGATCGAGTCAATTCTCTTTTACTCGATTTCGCGTTTACCATGTGTGATTACTGTATCCAAGTAAATCACATTTTCCTGCAAAATCTGGGCCTTCTCGGTGTTCACTTTACATCCAATCTGTTGTAGGAGTCCTAAAAGTTCGGCAAGAAGCAAAATGTGCTCTCCCTTTGTGTCCGACTGGAGTAGCAGATCATCGTCATATTGGACCAGACAATCGGGTCGGGAAAATTTTGCTAATCTATTTGCCAGCTGTTGGTGGAAAATGGAGGGGGAGTTGTGGAAGCCTTGTGGAAGGCATGTCCACGTATATTGTTGCCACTGGAATGTAAATGCGAATTTATATTGGCACGCTTTATCCAATGGAATGGACCAAAAACCGTCGCTAATGTCCAAAATCGAAAAATAATTGACTGGAATCCCTGTTTGAGCATGGTCTCGGGACTCGTGGCTATGGTGGGGGCTGCTACTGGGGTTACTTTGTTCAGTTCCCGGTAATCAATGGTCAGTCGCCATGAACCATTGGGTTTCCTGACGGGCCAAATTGGTGAGTTATTCGTGGAGGCTACTGATCAGAGTACGCCTTGATCAAGCAGACTCTGTATCACTTTGGAGATCTCTCCCTCTGCTTCTTGGGGAAAACCGTACTGCTTTTGGGGTCTGGGGCCGGGACCTGTAATATTCACTAAGCCAGCGATCTTGCCACAGTCGTGCTTGTGCTGTGCAAATGCTGCTTTGTGTTCTGCAGGACTTCCCTAACTTGTTTGTCATGACTAATGGCTTGGGGGTCGAACCAGAAGTCTCCTACTGCACTGATCCTATTTTCATACTCTCCAACTGTGAGCGTGGCGGGGGCTCGTGCTGCCTTTGCCATTCTCCACACGCATTTATTTACCGGATCAAATGATAGATTGTGGGAGCTCATGAAGTCAATTTCTAAGATGTGTTCGGCTATCTGGGGTAGATCGACCAGAACTACAGGGTGTTTAGTTTTAATGTTCCCTATCTGGATTGCTCCAGGTGCTGTGATGTGTCCCTGCCTCAAATGACCTGTAAAACCGCTGAGTGTAATGGTGTCTGTCGTGGGCCACGTGTCTCGCTGAAACATCGTGGAGGAATTGAGTGTGGTGCGGGACCCTCCTGTGTCCCAAAGGAATTCTACGGGGTGTCCCCGGACTGTGCCTGCCACTACCGGTCTACCGGACTTGTCCCAAAGGGTGTCGCAGACCCAAGTTGGGGAGCCCGAACACCGTCAATTGGTGCCGTTCATATCTGCGTTCTCAGAACGGGCACTAAGGCTGTGAATTGGCTTTGCCCTATTCTTATTTAGGGTGCCTGCCTGTTGGTTTCTCTGCTGCTTCTGGGGCGCATTGCACTCTCATGCATAGTGTCCTAATTGTCCACAATTGTAACACTCCTGGGATTTGGGTTGCTGTAGGCTGTTCCTGCCCTCATTTGCCTATGCGGGGTTCTGGTGCATCCTAACTGGATGTATGTCTGCCTGGTCTTCCTCTGCTCTACCAAATGCGGTTTTGCCTTGGATGGACTGTCCCCAAGCACGGGCAAATCTTTTCAAAACCCATTTCTCGTTGTGGGCCTCATCTGAGGGGTCGTAATTTGCGCAAGCTCTCTGCCCTGCCTCTGTCGCATGAGAGACTAGGATGCGAGTCCATTTGGCCATATTATCTGGGGACAAATGGGTGCGGGCTAATTCTCCAAAGACCGCTGTAAAATGAATCCATACATGTCCAGCAAATGCTGTGGTGTGCTCTGTCTTTTTCTGCCCACATTTGTTTAGGCCTTCTAGGGGGTCTCCTTTGTTATAGCTGATCGCATCTAGGATCACTGTGTGCATTTCTTGGAGTGTGCCTCCTCCTACATTCTGTGGGTCGGGAAGGGCTGCCACGACTTGAGCGTCGAGGCTTAAAACTGTGAGCTTCACTTGCTCCTTTTCATCGAGGCCGTACATGGTCACCTGCTGTTTTACTCTAACAAAGAACTGGTGGGAGTCCGATGTGGGTAGGAACGGCGTAATTCTATCACACCCGTCCCGTAATTGGGTTACGGTTAACGGGAAAATCTGGGTCTCCTTCTGTTGTGGCCCTGTGCTGTGTGGTTACAGGGTTCATGGGAGTGTGCTCTGTGTGCAGTCGGGGGTTGGGGTGCTTTTCGTTTCTGGGGTTTTTCCTGTGTACATGTCTCATGTACATATCTGTGGGCAGTCTCCTTTAACTCCTGCCAATGGGGGGGCGTTTTCCTGGTCTAACTGGGGTCCAAACGTGCTCTGAAACCCATTCTGAATGGAAAGCAGAGATTGCAATTCTGCATTTTGCTTCCGGCACTTTGCGTGATCTACCGAGCTCTGCCTTTGTTCCGTCGTGTGGAGTGCTCGTAGGGCTGCATTTAAGTCGTTGCACTGTTTCTGCAACTGCTCAACCTGTTGTTCGGTTTCCTGTCTTACCAAGACTGCGCGTTGCATGTCTTGGTAGGCCTTATCATATTGGGTCTGAAAACTACTCAAATGGGCCAGACAAGACTGGTGTGCCAGTTTGGCATCAGCCACCTCCTTGTCCCTCGCCGCTAACTGCTCTCTCAATTCCCTGTTCTCCTTCTCAAATTCGCTCACATCTCCTTCACTATTCTTGTCTCTCTCCTCAATCTCTCTACGGAGCATCCTAACGACCTCCTCTGTGCCTTGCAATTGTGCCAAGCAGGACACGATTGCCATCGGCTTGCGAGCTTTCCCTAAGCTCTTCTTATGGATCTCTGTCAGGTTCTCCCACCAAGTATGCCCTGTACTTCCGGGACCTGTTTCACCATTGGCGCAGAATTCACTCCAAAGGGGCCATCCTTTCCCCTTGAGATATTTTCTGATCTCTTCTTCCCATACGGGACACTGTCCTACACTACTGGTCGCTGCGACCTCAAATTCCTGGGGGTTCAGAAGGCATTCCATTGCCTTCATTGCCATTTTCTCTATCTGGGTTCTCTACTGAATTTGGAGCAGGGGGTGATAAAGTGGTGATGTAAACACGGGTACGGCTTTCGCTAATTTCCGGAGTACAAAACTCCCGACAGTTTTACGCAACAAAATCTCTCCGGTTTACCTTATATCCCTGTTACTACGCATGCATTAACACACTTCCGAATCTTGGAGGTTTGATCAGTATTGTTCTCACACTTGTGGTTTTCTGTTTCCAATTGGATTCCAATTCAAATTTGGGTTCTCTCGGAGTGACTAGACCACTTCTAGGTCGAGTCCCGGCGGAGTCGCCAGTAAATGTTGTTCTCTTTGGTTGGCTCTGAATATGGCAGTCAATATGGTCGCCTTTTTTAATCCTAATTATGTTTGCTCTAGAGTAGCCAGGTATCTTTCGATACCGCCACAAGTTTCAACCTGAATACCGATCAAAGAGCCAATACACCATTTAGTTAGTTCAAAGTCAATACTATTTATTTACACACACAGTAATATCTACTCATGCTCAAAACACTACAGCTAAACTATCACTACTGCTAAAGCCTATACTTAGCTTCGGGTGCCCACTCAGTCAGAGGAACAATGGCCATTGTTCGGATCTGAGGCTTCTGGGGTCGAAGTGGTAGAGGGGAAACAGCTAAGGTCGTCCGTCTGGTAGCGAGCGTTGACCTTGGACTTACTTGCTTCTGGTGCAGCTGGTGGACGGGTCTCTCCACTGTGAGAGCCAAGTCCAAGAGAGTGATTCTCTCTTGGGGCCTTCTTCTTATACCTGAAGGAGGCTTTGCGTGCTTTTGGGCGGGCCTTGAACTTGGCCCCAATTAATTGGACCGCATCTTGATCATCCGCATTGATCCTGACCAATAAAGGGGTGAGTGCCCTGATGGCTGGGCGTGTCCGAGGTCACCGTTGGCCTTCTTTGCTTTCTGCTTTCGGTTTGGGGAACTGGCACCGCGAGGTCTGGGGCCAGATCGGTTACTCAAGTATCTTCCTTTGTTCCCGGAGATGGGCCATCCATATGCTAATGGGCCTACAGTTTCAGTCTTGTCTGGGAGCTACGGCTCCAATATGCAGACAGGCTCTGTGCCCGCTTGCTTTCTTAACATTGACCATTTTTCCCTGCAATCTTTGCAAATGTCCATTTTGTATTCTGGAAGTGGCCATCCCAGATGGCTACAGGGTGAAACCCATGCAGACAAGGGGAGAATGTGCAAACTCCACACGGTTAGTGGCCCAGGACCGGGATTCGAACCCGGGTCCTCAGCGCCGCAGTCCCAGTGCTAATCACTGCACCTCTGTGCTGCCCCACAGAATCAGAGCTGTGCAACAGCTTGGTAATCAGGTCAACGTACAGCTCTCATTATTGAAATACAAGATAGCCATTGGGGTCATGAAGGTATTTCAGAGAAGACCCACAAGATTGATAGTGTTAGAGATTTTTATTTTCATTCAGGGATGTGGGCATTGCTGGCCAGGCCAGAATGTTTTTCCAATCCCTAGTTGCCCTTGAGAAGGTGGTGGTGAGCTGCCTTCTTGAACTGCTGCAGTCTATGCTGTGCAGGTACACCCACCGTGCTGTTATGGGGAGAGTTCCAGGATTTTGCCCCAGCGACAGTGAAGGAACGTCTATATATTTCCAAATCAGGATGGTGAGTGACTTGGAGGGGAGCCTCTAGGTGATGGTGTTCCCACGTATCGGATGCCCTTGTCCTTCTAGATGGTAGCGGTCGTGAGTTTGGTTCACGTTGTGCTATAAAAGAGCAGTAGAATCTGCTGAATCAGGGCATAATGGCAAATCAGGAGCATTGCCTGAAATTATGAGCAGAATAAGGTGACATAGGTACAAAAAGCTGACAACTCTAAAAGAATCCTCAAAATTATGCTGGATGAAAGTAAATAACTGCTGTGCAGGCTTGCAATTTAAGTGTAGGGTGTAGCTATTGAAAAACATTTTTGACTGGCTGACATTTATTTTGATGACTTTTCCAGCTGTATGGATTGCTGAAACAAGTAGAAACATTGTAATTATTTAAAATTTAAAAATGAAAGAACAATAACTCAATTTTATTAAAAGCTACTCAGTAATTGCCACTTAGGATTTCATTATTTTTCCTTCAAACCTTTTTCAAATGATGTTAGATACTTTATTATTAGAAGCGAGCAGGTGTAATTACTTCTGATATTTTCAACAGATCACACAATAATGAATTGAATTTAAAAATCAGGCAGCAAAAATTTCAAAGTTTGCACGTCCTATTGAAGGCTCTGCCACTCTGGAGGCAATTGGGGATGAAGCAGGAGTCTAAGAAATCCAGGTTTCTCCTCCCGGAACCAGTACATATTTACATGACAAGATCTGGCTAATTCTGGTTCATTTTAAATGATCTGCTGTATTTCCACAATCATATCGCCATAACTGGACCTGATAATCTTACCCTCTCCAATAGCCTCAGTATCACAAACCCTAAAAACAGCCTTGCAAACTGCCCTCTCCAACAACCCCTGGTTCCCAGAGCGTCAACCCCTCCAACAGCCCTAGACAAACACCCCAACTGGCCCCAGCTCTCAGAGCCTCCCCCAATCTAACAACTCTCAGACAAAACCCCTCCAAGAAACCATCGTTTACAAATAGGTATTCCCTCCAGCACCACCTAGAATTTTACACGCCTCCAACAGCCCCTTATTCATGAACATCTCCCAGATGCACACCGCTCCAATGGTGCCTCAGTCTCGTCACAGTGCCTCAATCCTCAACCCTTCAACAGTTCCCGGAGCCTTGACCCCTCCAATAACTTCAAATTTACAGAGATACATGCTTCCTATCAGAAACACACATCTCCTCCCTTCAATTTATGTTGACAAATTCATAGGCTGTGAAATTCATCTCTTGAGCCCAGGTGGAAGAGATAGAACTCAACATCATCGGGCCAAATACGATGCAGTGAAATCTGATATCATTGACAATATTGAGGGTGATATAATAATAACATAGAGAGCAACCTATCTGGCTGCATCACAGCCTGGTATGGTAACTGCCCGGCCCAAGATTGCAAGAAACTTTAGAGAGTCGTGAACACAGCCCTGTCCATCACATGGACCTGCCTCCCATCCATTGACTCCATCTACACCTCCCGCTGCCTGGGGAAAGCGGGCAGCATAATCAAAGACCCCTCCCACCCGACTTACTCACTCTTCAAACTTCGTCCATCGGGCAGGAGATACAAAAGTTTGAGAACACAAACGAGCAGATTCAAAAACAGCTTCTTCCCCGCTGTTACCAGGGGCGAGATTCTCCGACCCCCCGCCGGGTTGGAGAATCACTGGGTACTGGCGTGAATCCCGCGCCTGCCAGTTGCCAAATTCACCGGCACCGGATATTCGGCGGGGGTGGGAATCGCGCCGTGCCGGTTGGCGGGCCCCCCCCCCCGCGATTCTCCGGCCTGGATGGGCCTAAGTCCCGCTGCTAGGATGCCTGTGCCGGCGGCGTGGATTAAACCACGTCTCTTACCAGCGGGACAAGGCGGTGCGGGCAGGCTCTGGGGTCCTGGTGGGGGCGCGGGGCGATCTGGCCCCGGGGGGTGCCCCCACGGTGGCCTGGCCCGCGATCGGGGCCCACCGATCCGCGGGCGGGCCTGTGCCGTGGGGACACTCTTTTCCTTCCGCCTTCGCCACGGTCTCCACTATGGCGGAGGCGGAAGAGACCCCCTCCACAGCGCATGCGCGGGGATGCCGTGAGCGGCCGCTGACGCTCCCGCGCATGCGCCGCCCGGAGATGTCATTTCCGCGCCAGCTGGCGGGGCACCAAAGGCCTTTTCCGCCAGGTGGCGGGGCGGAAATTAGTCCGGTGGGGGCCTAGTCCCTCAAGATTGGGGCTCGGCCCCCCAGGGATGCGGAGGATTCTGCACCTTTGGGACGGCACGATGCCCGACTGATTTGCGCCGTTTTTGGCGCCAGTCGGCGGACATCGCGCCGATACCGGAGAATTTCGCCCCAGATTCCTAAACGACCCTCTTATGCACTGATCTGATTAATACTACACCCCTGTGTGCTTCACCCGGTGCCAGTGTCGATGTGAAATGAAATGAGTATTTAGATTGTGGACCTGGTGTTGCCATTTTATATATTTAATTTTTCTTTTATTTTCTTTTTATGTACTAATTGATCTGTTTGAGCAGCTCGCAGAAAAATATTTTTCACTGTACCTCGGTAGACGTGACAATCAACAAATCCAATCCAATCCAACAATGGTATTTAATGCAAGGAAAATGGATCGCGATTCTCTGCTCTCCGGTGGGGCGGGCCGTGAACCACTCAGGCATCGGGCCGCCCGGAAGGTGCGGAATCCTCCGCACCTTCAGGGGCTAGGCCGGCGCCGGCGGGGTTGGCGCCGTGTGAGTCGGTGCCGAAGGGCTTGGCGCCACGCCAACCGGCGCTGGAGGGCCTCCACCGGCCGGCGCGAGTTGGCGCATGCGCAGGAGCGCCAGCGTGTACTGGCGTCAACCCAGCGCATGCGCAGGAGGGTTCTTCTCTGCGCCGGCCATGGAGGATCGCTACAGTGCCCGGCACGGAGGGAAAGAGTGCCCCCATGGCACAGGACCGCCCGCGGATCGGTGGGACCCGATCGCGGGCCAGGTCATCGTGGGGGCCCCCCGAAGCCAGATCCCCCCGTGCCCCCCCGAGGACTTTGCAGGCCGCCCGCAGAGCCAGGTCCCGCCGGTACGGACCTGGTTTGATTTACGCCGGTGGGACCGGCCAGCTGCCAACGGCCCCCGACCGCGCAACGCGATTCCCGCCCCCGCCGAAAAGCCGGTGGCGGAGAATCCGGCAGCCGGCATCGGAGCGGTGGGACGGGATTCACGCCGCCCCCCGGTGATTCCTCCGGGCCCGGCGGGGGGCCGGAGAATCCCGCCCCTGTTTGCAGCCTGAGAGCTGAATTACAGTGTGCTTTACTTCAAAAAATTTGAATAAAAACTAAGTAATCAGTTTCTGAAATTGAGTAGATTGTATGAGATGGAAAAACAAGAGCAACAGCAATACATTAATGGAGAGATTCAGATGAAAATTTTGATGGGAGGGCATACAGGAGAAAGTTGATTGAAACATATATACGGTGGGATTCTTCGTTCCTGAGACTCCTGTTGTCGCTGGGGCAGGATTCGTGGAGACTGCAACACCGGCGCCATGTGCAACACAATCGATTACAATGAGAAACGGTGCCGGATTCACCGGGCCCGGGATTGACAGTCAGGAGGCTGACAAGCTGCAGCCGCATGTACACATTGCACTCCCCACACACACTCATCCCAGCCAACAAGATGGCAGCAAGGTGAGCGGCACTCTGTTTCATGGACTGCGAGCTTGAGACCTCCCTGGACACGGTGGAGGAGAGGTGGTTGACCTTGTATTCCAGCGCGGGAAGGAGACTGACAGCCGCCGCCATTCGCTGTGCCTGGGCGCAGGTGGCAGAGGCGGCCAGCGGCGTGGGCAACACCATCCGGACCGGCCAGCAGTGCCGGAAAAAACTACACAACCTCCTCAGGGCGGCTAGGGTGGGCAGGCAGCACTGTGTCCCTGGCACCAACCCCCTCCCACACCCCCATAATCCGACCCCCTCACACATCCTGTAGGACTGCCTAACCCCTACCCTTCACCACATGTCGGCCCCCATACCGGCCGCCATGACCGGGTGTCCTGCACACTGAGGCCACCAACTACCCACCCCATGGCCTGCATGCGTTGGACTGTCTAACATTGTGCATTTTCTGTTTCCCCCCCAGGAGAAGGCCAGGAGTGGGAGAAGACTGGAGGGAGACCGTCGGACCAGCGGCGGCTCACCGTGGCAGAGCAGAGGGCCCTGGATGCGGTTGGTGGCCAAAGGAAAGGGAAGTCACCAGAATGGAGATTGGCTGTGTCTTGCAGGACCTGTTGGGGATGGGGCGGATTTGTCCTTGTGGCGCACAAAGACTCCGTGAGACGAATAGAGTGAAGTCGATGAGGCTTTATTAAGCGTGTCTGTTCCCCAGCAGCCCGATAGTAAACTGGCCTGCAGGGGAAGGCACCGGCTTCTTATACTTCGCCTTCAGGGCGGAGTATGAGGTCAACGGCCAACCAGGACCCGGGATCTGTCAGCCAATGACATTAGGGCTTCCAGTCCCACATGACCCCCAATACATACTACCAAATTCACCCCTTGTCAAAAATGAACCCGGCGGGGTGATGCTTCGTATGGTGGTAAGGGTTTACAGTACTGGTCCTGGGAGGATAGAACAGTTACATGGTAGTACAGTATTGGACAGTATCGTCCTGTTACAACTATTTACAGAGGATATAGGAAAAACAAAATGTTCATTGGACAGTCCATCTTTGTTTTACATCGACGCCACGAGTCGGTCGGGCGGTCTGGTCGTCCGTGTCGATCGCCTCGGCCCCGGCGGTGGTGGTGGTGCTTGTACCAGCGTTGTCGCCTCCGGGAGCCGCACGGTTTCAGCTGTCGGTGCAAAGGGGAGGGGGACTGATCCTCCTGGGAAGGGGGCGGTCGCGGGGTGCGGCGGTGGCAGGAAGGGGGGCGGTTGGGTTGATGGTGCCGGGGGGGTGTGCGTGGTGCCGGCGGGCGCCAGATCCCGCAGGGAGACCGTGTCCTGTCGGCCGTCGGGGTACTCCACGTAGGCGTCCTGGGGGTTTGCGTGGAGGAGGTGAACCCTTTCGACCAACGGGTCCGCCTTATGTGCCCGCACATGCTTTCGGAGCAGGATGGGTCCTGGGGCCGCCAGCCAGGTCGGCAGCGACGTTCCAGAGGAGGACCTCCTAGGGAAGACAAGGAGACGCTCGTGAGGCGTTTGATTAGTGCTCGTACATAATAACGACCGGATGGAATGGAGAGCATCCGGGAGGACCTCCTGCCACCGTGAAACTGGGAGATCCCTGGACCGTAGGGCCAGTAGGACGGCCTTCCAGACCGTGCCGTTCTCCCTTTCTACTTGCCCATTCCCCCGGGGGTTGTAGCTGGTCGTCCTGCTTGAAGCTATGCCCTTGCTGAGCAGGAACTGGCGCAGCTCGTCACTCATGAAAGAGGACCCCCTGTCGCTGTGGACGTATGCGGGGTAACCGAACAGCGTGAAGATGCTGTTCAGGGCTTTAATGACTGTGGCCGCGGTCATGTCCGAGCAGGGAATGGCAAAAGGGAAGCGGGAGTATTCGTCCACTACATTAAGGAAATACGCGTTGCGGTCGGTGGAGGGGAGGGGCCCTTTGAAATCGAGACTGAGGCGTTCAAAGGGACGGGAAGCCTTAATCAGGTGCGCTCCATCTGGCCTGAAAAAATGCGGTTTGCATTCTGCGCAGATGTGGCAGTCTCTTGTGACTGTACGGACCTCCTCTAAGGAGTATGGGAGATTGCGGGACTTGATGAAGTGGTAAAACCGAGTGACCCCCGGGTGGCAGAGGTCCTCGTGGAGGGCTTGGAGGCGGTCAATTTGTGCGTTGGCACATGTCCCGCGGGATAGGGCATCAGACGGCTCGTTCAGCTTTCCGGGCCGGTACAAGGTCTCATAGTTGAAGGTGGAGAGTTCGATCCTCCACCGCAAGATCTTGTCGTTCTTGATCTTGCCCCGCTGTGCATTATCGAACATGAAGGCTACCGACCGTTGGTCAGTGAGGAGAGTGAATCTCCTGCCGGCTAGGTAATGCCTCCAATGTCGCACAGCTTCCACTATGGCTTGGGCTTCCTTTTCCACTGAGGAGCGGCGGATTTCTGAGGCGTGGAGGGTTCGGGAGAAGAAGGCCACAGGTCTGCCCGCTTGGTTAAGGGTAGCCGCTAGAGCTACGTCAGAGGCGTCGCTCTCGACCTGGAAGGGGAGGGACTCGTCGATGGCGCGCATCGTGGCCTTTGCGATGTCCGCTTTGATGCGGCTGAAAGCCTGGCAAGCCTCTGTCGACAGCGGGAAAGTCGTGGTCTGTATTAGGGGGCGGGCCTTGTCTGCGTACTGGGGGACCCACTGGGCGTAGTATGAAAAGAACCCCAGGCAGCGTTTCAGGGCTTTTGGGCAGTGCGGGAGGGGAAATTCCATGAGTGCGCACATACGTTCGGGGTCGGGGCCTATTATCCCATTGCGCACTATGTAGCCCAGAATGGGTAGCCGATCGGTGCTAAAAACGCACTTGTCCTCATTGTACGTGAGGTTCAAGGCTTTGGCAGTCTGGAGGAATTTTTGGAGGTTGGCGTCGTGGTCCTGCTGATCGTGGACGCAGATGGTTACATTGTCGAGGTACGGGAACGTGGCCCGTAACCCATGTTGATCAACCATTCGGTCCATTTCCCGTTGGAAGACCGAGACGCCGTTTGTGACGCCAAAAGGGACCCGTAGGAAATGGTATAACCGCCCGTCTGCCTCGAAGGCTGTGTACTTGCGGTCACTTGGGCGGATGGGGAGCTGATGGTAGGCGGACTTGAGGTCCACGGTGGAGAAGACTTTATACTGGGCAATCCGATTGACCATGTCGGATATGCGGGGGAGAGGGTACGCGTCTAGTTGTGTGTACCTGTTGATGGTCTGGCTATAGTCAATGACCATCCTTTGTTTCTCCCCTGTCTTCACTACTACCACCTGCGCTCTCCAGGGACTATTGCTGGCCTGGATTATGCCCTCCTTTAGTAGCCGCTGGACTTCGGAGCGAATGAAGGTCCGGTCCTGGGCGCTGTACCGTCTGCTCCTAGTGGCGACGGGTTTGCAATCCGGGGTGAGGTTCGCAAACAAGGACGGGGGTTGCACCTTGAGGGTGGCGAGGCCGCAGATAGTGAGTGGGGGTATGGGGCCGCCGAATTTAAACGTAAGGCTCTGTAGGTTACATTGAAAATCTAAGCCCAGCAAGGTGGGGGCACAGAGTTGGGGAAGGACGTTAAGTTTGTAGTTATTGAATTCCCTCCCCTGTACCGTTAGGGTAACTATGCAGAATCCCTGGATCTGTACGGAGTGGGATCCTGCAGCTAGGCAAATCTTTTGTGCGCTGGGGAAGGTAGTTAAGGAACAGCGTCTTACCGTGTCGGGATGTATAAAACTTTCCGTGCTCCCGGAGTCGACTAGGCATGGCGTCTCGTGGCCGTTATTTAGGACCGTTGTCGTCGTCGTCTGGAGAGTCCGGGGCCGAGCCTGATCGAGTGTAACCGAAGCGAGCCATGGTTGTAGTAGTGGGGTGGGGTCCGTTGTTGCCGTCCAAGATGGCGTCGGGGATGGACAAAATGGCCGCCCCCATACATCGCCCGTGGCTGAGGGGTCACAAGATGGCGTCGGGGGTGGACAAAATGGCCGCCCCCATGCGTCGTACAGGTCGGGGGCGGTCCAAGATGGCGGGGCCCCTCCTCCCCTCGTGGTGGTCGGGACCCAAAATGGCGGCGTCTGCGGGTCGCACATTGAGTGCTGGGGGGTCTGGGGGGCGCTAGGACCGCGCGGAGTTCCTGCATTGCGAGCGCCCGGGCCGCGGGCGCTAGGACCGCGCGGAGTTCCTTGACTGCGAGCGCCAGGGCCGCGGGCGCTAGGACCGCGCGGAGCTCCCTCGCTGGGGACAGCGGTGGTCGGGGCCCAGGCCGGCGGGTCAGTACTGCGAGCGCTGGGACCGTGAGGAGCTCCCTCGCCGGGGACGGAGGTGATCGGGGTCCAGGTAACTTGTATTGCCGGCGGGTCAGGCGTGGGGCGCGGGACGGGGGTGAGGGCCCAGGTCGGCGGCGCCGGCGGGTCAGGCGTGGGGCGCGGGACGGGGGTGAGGGCCCAGGTCGGCGGCGCCGGCGGGTCAGGCATGGGGCGCGGGACGGGGGTGAGGGTGGCGTTCGGGATGCGAAAAACCCCCTCCTCTCCGTGGAGAGTGTTGGCCGGCACCCAAATCGGGAGCGCCGGCGGCGGGTCGTACATGGACTGCGGGGAGGGGGGTTGGGGAGCGTAGGCGGCGTGCAGGGCTCCCAGTTCTCCCGGGACCGCGGTGGTCGGGACCCAAAATGGCGGCGCCTGCGGGTCGCACATGGCGTGCTGGGGGGGTTGGGAGGCATAGACTGCCTGTAGGGCTCCCTGTTCTCCCGGGACGGCGGCGACCACGCGGGATCGGCACACCACCGCATAGTGGCCCTTTTTCCCGCAGCTTTTGCAGATGGCTGCGCGGGCCGGACAGCGTTGTCGGGGGTGCTTCGCCTGGCCGCAGAAATAACAGCGGGCGCCCCCGGTGCGACTCGGCGTTTGGACTGCGCAAGCCTGTGGGGTGTCCGGGGGGGGGGGGGTAGGGGGTTTGCCGCGGCGGGTACGCCTGCCGCGCGGTCGGGGCCGTTGGCGCGGGTATTACGCGTGGCTACGTCCAGCGAGGCTGCCAGGGCCCGTGCCTCTGAGAGTCCTAGCGACTCTTTTTCCAGAAGTCTTTGGCGGATTTGGGAGGATTGCATACCTGCAACAAAAGCATCGCGCATTAACATGTCCGTATGTTCGTTTGCATTCACCGACGGGCAGCTGCAGGCTCTTCCCAAAATCAGCAGCGCGGCGTAGAACTCGTCCATCGATTCTCCGGGAGCTTGCCGTCTTGTCGCGAGCTGGTAGCGAGCGTAGATTTGGTTAACTGGGCGAACGTAGAGACTTCTCAGTGCTGTGAACGCCGTCTGGAAATCGCGGATGTCTTCAATGAGGGTGAAAATCTCCGTGCTCACCCTCGAGTGCAGGACCTGCAGTTTTTGTTCGTCTGAGACTCGGCCTGTGGTCAATGTGATGTAGGCCTCAAAGCAAGTCTGCCAGTGTTTGAAGGCTGCTGCCGCATTCACTGCGTGGGGGCTGATCCTCAGGCATTCTGGAATGATCCTGAGCTCCATAGTCCTTTTTAGGCACGCTTAATAAATTGTGGCGCACAAAGACTCCGTGAGACGAATAGAGTGAAGTCGATGAGGCTTTATTAAGCGTGTCTGTTCCCCAGCAGCCCGATAGTAAACTGGCCTGCGGGGGAAGGCACCGGCTTCTTATACTTCGCCTTCAGGGCGGAGTATGAGGTCAACGGCCAACCAGGACCCGGGATCTGTCAGCCAATGACATTGGGGCTTCCAGTCCCTCATGACCCCCAATACATACTACCACAGTCCGATATCCCTCACCCTGCGCCAGTGTCACAGCCACAGCTCCGCTGTGAGCCGAGCAGCGTCGAGGAGAGCAGCTTCGACACCAGCCCTCCTCCCGAGACTCAGGACACCCCGGAACTCGAGTTTGAGGATGACATGAATTTCCCGTTAGAGCTGCCTCCAACACCCTCCACCACCCCAGGGTCACTCACCTCGGTTGGACACTTTAGTGAAGAGGCGCCTTCAGACACACAGCCGAACTGGTACATCAGGTGGAGGTAGGAACTCCTGAGGGGGCGGACGGTCGGAGGGCAGGCCGACCCCAGGGACTAGCTGCCATCCAGATGGGTTTTGGGCTTCTGGAACGGACGATCCCATCGATTCTGAAGATGCAGTCGCAGAGCCAGGGACTACATGAAGGGTTGTCGGCGAGCATCCTACACCTACAGGTGCAGGTGGAGGAGTTCAACCACGTGTAGGAGCAGGGTGTGGTGCCAGTCATGCATGGCACCCTGGCCAACACCGCACGGGTGGCGTTCATGTTAGAGGGATTGCAGGAGAGGTTTTGGCTATAGCCCAGCATGTCCAAGGCTTGGGGCATCCTGTATAGGCGCTGGCTGACGTGAGTGTCATTTTAAGAGCCAACCGCATTGCTCTGGACCTGGAGTCACATGTAGGCCAGACCAGGTAAGGACGGTAGATTTCCTTTTTTAAAGGGCATGGAGATAATGCGCATGCGATTCTGAGACTGAAGTCAGGGAAGTTCTCTCTGCCAATCATAGGCAGATAAGGCCACCTGCTGAGGACCCATCTCCCCCTCCTCCTCCTCTGTGAACAGCATGTCCTTTTCTGTTCAATCAGTCTGTTGTGCTACAGGCCAAGGGAGATGATAACATATCAAAATCCATGGCTGGGAGGAAATGGTCTGACCAGAAGTTCTGAAGTCAGAACTGAGACCTCCACGCATGCAGAGCCATTCCCTGACAACATCATCAATTTTAAAGAGTAACATAAAACTCTCAGCACTTCTACCAACTCAGATAAACACAGAAGAAATCAATTAACGACTAACCTACATGTAGTTAATGATACCTTTAAATAGTATGCCAGGTGCGGAATCCTTCCTGCTGCTGAACACATGTCAGCTGTGTGTGTTTGAAAGAGGGCAAACTGGCAGGTATCAAATCAGCAGTACAAACCATGTGGCATGATGATCTGTCTCCCCCTGGCAAACACTCCAAAGTCCCATGTTAATGCCGTCACCAAAATGACATCTGGAGCACCGGATGTGTGCAGAGCACACGTACCATTTTGCTGCCAAATTAAATCCCCAGGCACTATGAAGACGGATTTTGGTACCTGTAACTGAAAAACACAAACATTGCAGCTTTCCAACAAAAATAACAATAATAAATTCAAAGAGCGAACATAATTGCAGTGACTCATAGAGTTCTACGAGGGCCTGTTCCAGATCCCATGCTGTTTACACTGTTCATAAATGATTCAGACTCCTCTGGTAATGACCCAATGTTTTGTACTTTGGTAACCAATTGTAAGGCAATTGACAACATGCTGAGCAAAGCAGATAGGCTGAGGGACGGTGAATTGTTACTTAGTGCAGAGAAGTGCAGGGCTCATGCATCCTGGAATGTATACTCAGAGGGGAAGAAATTGCTATGAATCACACTTGTATCCCACATGTAAAATGGGTGCACAGCAAATCAATTTATCAGTGGGACAGCCGGCACACTATCTGCGCAGGCGTCACTTCTACTACTAACTTTGTGTGGGTCCTTTTACTATAGTTCCTGAGGTAATATCTTGCACAAGCGCTAGGTCCTTTCAAAATGTAAATAATGATCCTAAAATCTGTTCAAGAGCTCATTTTCAAAATTGACCAACGAGGACTGCTGTAGGCCAAATACCTGCCCTGTTCAGGAGTGTTCTACACACTCTGCGAGTCATCTGTAGTTACAAGTGATGAGAAGGTGTTTTGAAGGAAGAAGGTTCACTCAACTCCAAGAATTGTCCCAGAGGTCCAACTTCCTTCGTCCCTTCTGAGCTTACCTGAGGGCCGACATTGAAAAATTCACTCAGGCGAGCAGTACCCATTTGTACCTTTGCTGGTTGCTTGCCCGTGATCCTTGGGCCTTTTGGTTTAGCTATGGGCAGGTTGTGCGGTGCTGAGTCCGAGCTTTAGAAATGTTGAAAAGTTGCAGGGGAGAATGGTTTGGGTATGAATCGAGTCTTTATTTACCACACTGGGCTGTTTCTGAAGAAACGCTACTGAAGTGCTGGAAGCCATCCAAAGGACACCTGATTGTAAATCAAAAGCCACCAGCTGAGGTTTTCTGATATTGCTGCAGCTCTGAGCCTGAATGAGAATATTGGGTTGCAGGCAGACTTAAACAGACTTGTGAACAAAAAAGCCAGCTATTGCAGTTACTGAAAATCCAAAACAAAAACAGAAATAATTGGACACATTCAACAAGTCAAGCAGCATTAACTGAGAGGGAAAAAATCGAGTTGACATTTCAGCTAAAAATCATACTTCAGACTGATAGCAATTGTTGAGATCCCAGTAGAGTTCAATAACTTCTTTTTAAAAAAAATTTAGAGTACCCAATCATTTTTTCCAATTAAGGGCAATTTAGCGTGGCCAATTCACCTAGCTTGTACATTTTTGGGTTGTGGGGGTGAAATCCACGCAAACATGGGGAGAATGTGCAAACTCCACACGGACAGTGACCCAGAGCCGGGATCGAACCTAGGGCCTCAGCGCCGTAAGGCCACAGTGCTAACCCATTGTGCCACCATGCTGCCCTGCGTTCAATAACTTTTTAAAAGAAATTTGATCTTCCAGTGAATGAGAGGATCACATGACAAGATTTCGGGTTTTAAGTCTTTTTCTGTAACAAACAAACTAAAAATAACATAAACTGAACACTATTTCAGTGCACAAGTTAAACGCTAAACTACACAAAATAAAATCCCCCATTTAACTTTTACAATAACCCAAAATCCCCTTTCCATTGTTAAACTGGACGGCATGGTAGCACAGTGGTTAGCACTATTGCCTCACAGCACCAGGGTCCCAGGTTTGATTCCCGGTTTGGGTCGCTGTCTGTGTGGAGTCTGCACATTCTCCCAGTGTCTGCATGTGTTTCCTCCGGGTGCTCAGGTTTCCTCCCTCAAGTCCCGAAAGACATGCTTGTTAGTTGAATTGGACATTCTGAATTCTCCCTCAGTGTACCCGAATAGGTGCCGGAATGTGGCGACTAGGGAATTTTCACAGTAACTTCATTGCAGTGTTAATGTAAGCCTACTTGTGGCACTAATAAAGAGTATTTTAGTCTCTGATGTAAGTGGACACTTAATTCTCCAAGAACCAGTCCAAAATTATTCTCGGCTCTCCTTCCTTTCCCACTTCCTGAATTGATTTTCATGGTAATGGATGGATAGGACAACCTTTACAGTAGACAAAGTTTCATTTCAATGCTCACAACCTTGGTCTCTTCAATTTGATCATGAGCTCCCTCCTTAAAACTGTATGCTGAACAATAATTGTCTGCTTCTATCTATATTCTCTCTCTTGCACTCGGACTCTCCAAAAGATCTTTTGCAATTCATCTGGGTAACAAGTATTGAATATTTTCCCAAATATGAATTTATTGTCACTGATTCCAGATGAGCAAATGTGCCGCACATGTTAAAGAGGGCTGAAGCAGTCACCAAAATCAGTGTTGTATGGTGTTATAAATAAACAATGGGATATTCTCCAGTCAAATTGACAGCATTGCATGATATTGTTAAATAGCATTTGTATTCTCTGGTTTATTTAATAGGTGTGGTGGGGTCATCTATAGGGTTCACACAGACTAACACTGCATTATACCGTTGCAGCTCTTAATATTAATGACCCATGCTGCATATATATCGGATGATATTTGTAACCAGATACCATGAATGGACATTATAATTTCACCAGGACATTTCTGTGATATTATGATGAATTGATGGGTGAATCTTGAAAGAAAATGTCATGTATGATTGAGGTGGAGGGTTACAGCTGGGGGAGGGGGGTGGATGGTGGAATAAGTGGCCCACAACAGGAGAAGCACCAGGGTCTATGATTTCTCTCCCTGGCTCTTGGGAGAGCAAGTGTCAGAGTTAGTCTGCTAATCCCTGGAAAAGGTTGGAGGTAGACACAACGATTGCCATGTGCCAGGGTGTGCAAGTTAAAAGTCACGCCTTGGTTCTCTGCAACCTTGTGCCACTTGTGATAACAAATATTAGGGTCCTCTAGCCCTCATCCCTCACATCCCCCCACCTCACCCCTCCCACCCATGCTCCATCCATGCCAAGTCATGCCAACCCATTTTACTCATGCTTTCCATACCAACCCATGCCCCTGCACTCATCCCTATGGCCCTTTATAGCTTCTGGAGCAACTTAGTACCAACCCATACCTACTCGTGATCCCCACTTATCGCCCTGCTCACTTTTGGTTCCTCTGCCACGTTTGTGCCATCTCATGGCAACCCAGGCTCCCACTTACCATCCTTTGCCCTTGTACCCTCCATTTTAACTGCATTTTTATTTTTAACTCATCAAGGCCAGGATTTTCTCAAGAATTCCATTCGGTAAAAAGGCAGTTAATGAGCCACTTAAGGGCATCAACAGGCCTGAAGGTGGGTGCTCTACTTGACACCTTCACCACCCCACCATTTATGGGGAAACAGGTTGGGGATTGGCAGGAAGGCAGCGGGTTGGTCACCTACTTTATTGGATGTGGCCAGGACCTTCAAATGTGCCATCAAAGAGGCCTCAAAATTCAGCCCCATTTATCCCTTCAGCCCCTTATTTATTCTCTGATCCCCAAACTGGCACCTTTTGCGTCTTTATTTTAATTTTAATTGTTTTTTAAATTCATTTACAGGATGTGGGCATCGCTCTCTGGGCCAGCATTTATTGCCCATCCTTAATTGCCCGTGTGCAGGTGGTGGTGAGCTCCCTTCTTAAACCGTTGCAGTCCCTCTGGTGTAGGTACACCCACAGTGCTGTTAGGGAGAGAGATCCAGGCTATTGATCTAGCGGCAGTGAAGGAACGGCGATATATTTCCAAGTCAGGATGGTGTGTGGCTTCAGTAGCATTATATCACCAGAAGCTTAACATCATTTTGCACTTCAACCAACGGCAGAGTAAATTAGTTTCGAGAAATTTCCAAACCTTCATACATTTGTGTGCGTGATTCATTTTGTCCCTTTGCTTGAGAGACCCCGTGCAATGAAGTTTTTACACGTTGGGCTGAATTCTCCATCTGCGGGATCCTCCGTTTTGCCGACAGTGCACTCATGGCTGCGGAATCCCCGGCAGCATGGGGGAAACACCATTGGCCTACGACCAGGACGGAAGATCCCGCTGCCGACAGGGGCCTCCTGCACCAGAAAACAGGTGTGGCGCGACGGAGAATTCCGCCCGTTGCTTTTCAATTCTGAGCAGGGTTTCCACCAGAATCGCGAACTGATTTATGTTCTCTCAACAGGTACTGTTGAGTGCGTTATAACCCGCACGAGATCTACAGGGTCGGGCCAATTAGTCTCCTCATGAGCTTCGTAGAATACAAGCGTTCCTGCTGAGCGCCGGGAGCCCAGCGGTGGAGTAAATGGACACTAGCAGAAAATCTGGCCTAGATGAGAGCTGAGTGTGAATAGTCCTGGCTGGGTCCTGAAGTGTACTATGTATATAGTTTATTTTAAATAAAATATATTTCTTTTTGCCTCTCATTTTGGACTCTTCTGTGCCACTAAGGTATGTCTGCCGTATTTTCTGTTCCAGTTTCAAACGCAATTACACTGTTTGCATCCAACATACCAAATTTAATTTCTCTGATTACATTTGGATGAGTGCAGGGAGCACACCAGTGATGGCAGGGTACGAGTTTGTATGTGAAATTCATAAGGAAGATGTAATGAAATGGGGTGTTGCAGACTGGACAGCTTTTCTGGGACCCTTCAGAAAAACTCAGAATCTACAAACCTGATGCACGATCAATTACCACAAAGATGAGAGTAGTGGAATAATTGAGGCTTTATTGAGCAAAGATGTTGTACCTCCTGTAGCTGCTACCAGAATGGCTGCAGCACCGGTGAGCACACACATTTAGATGCCGCCTACTGGGCGGATCCAGCAGGCAGGGATTTACCCATGTACCTCTAGTATATGTGTCTTACTGTAATACATATAATACTGCTAGTGGTGACTACCACATTCACCCCCTTTTTAAAAAAAAGAGTCCGACGGGGGTGGTGGAAAAAAAATTACATGTTCAGTCTGTCGGGGGCCTTGACCCTCCTCTGCGATCGCCTCAGTCCTGGTGATGATGTGGGCGCCGACTTGGTCCCCTGTAACTCCGGGAGCATGTTGTCCTCGTCTTCGTCACCCCTGATTGGAACCAGTGGGAGGACCGATCCTCCTGGGGAGAGGGCTGCGGTGAGGTTCGCTGGGGAGCGGGTGAGTGGCGCAGGGGTGAATGAGGCAGCCGGGGGGGGGGGGTGTCGGGTCGGGGGCTGTGGGTGGGGATCCAGCGGGTACCAGGTCCCGGAGGGAGACTGTGTCCTGGTGCCTGTCGTGGTGCGTCACGTAGGCGTACTGCGGGTTCGCATGTAGGAGGTGGACACTTTCGACCAAAGGGTCCGGCTTCTGGGTCCGCACATGCTTGCGAAGGAGGACTGGTCCAGGAACTGTCAGCCATGTTCGGAGCGAGACCCCGTAGGTGGACTTCCTGTGGAAGGCAAAGAGACTTTCATGGGGGGTTTCGTTAGTCGTGGTGCAGAGGAGAGATCGGATGGGGTGGAACGTGTCGGGGAGGTCCTTCTGCCAGCAGGAGACCGGGAGATTTTTAGACTGCAGGGCCAGCAGGACGGCCTTCCCGACCATCCCGTTCTCCCTCTCCACCTGTCCGTTTCCCCGGGGGTTGTAGCTAGTCGTCCTGCTCGAGGCAATGCTCTTGCTGAGCAGGAACTGATGCAGCTCATCACCCATAAAGGAGGGTCCCCGATCGCTGTGGACGTAGGTGGGGAAACCGAACAGTGTGAAGATGCTGTGGAGGGCTTTAAGGACCATGGCAGAAATCATATCGGGGCATGGGATGGTGAAAGGGAACCGGGGGTACTGATCGACCACCTTCAGAAAGTATGTGTTGCGGTCGGTGGAGGGGAGGGGCCCTTTGAAATCCATGCTGACGTGCTCAAACGGGAGGGAGTCCTTCACCAGGTGCGCTCGATCTGGCCGGTAGAAGTGCGGCTTGCACTCCGCGCAGACCTGGCATTCTCTGGTGACAGTCCTGACCTCCTCAATGGAGTAGGGCAGGTTGTGGGCCTTGATGAAATGGAAGAACCGGGTGACCCCCGGGTGGCAGAGTTCATAGTGGAGAGCCCGGAGTCGGTCCACTTGTGCGCTGCCACATGTACCGTGGGATAGGGCGCCAGGGGGCTCGTTGAGCTTTCAGGGGTAATACAAAATCTCGTAATTATAGGTGGAGAGCTCGATCCTCCACCTCAAGATCTTGTCCTTTTTGATCTTGCCCCGCTGTGTGTTATATAACATGAAGCCAACCGATCGTTGGTCAGTGAGGAGAGTGAATCTCCTGCCGGCCAGGTAATGCCTCCAATGCCGCACAGCTTCCACAATGGCTTGGGTCTCCTTTTCGACTGAGGTGTGCCGGATTTCGGAGGCATTGGGGGTGCAGGAAAAGAAGGCCACGGGCCTGCCCACCTGGTTGAGGTAGGCGGCCAGAGCTACGTTCGATACATCGCTCTCGACCTGGAAGGGGAGGGACTCGTCGACCGCGTGCATCGTGGCCTTGGTGATGTCTGCCTTGATGCGGCTGAAGGTCTGGTGGGCCTCAGCCGTCAGGGGAAAAACTGTGGACTGAATGAGTGGGCGGGCCTTGTCCGCATAGTTCGGGACCCACTGGGCACAGTAGGAGAAAAACACCAGGCATCGTTTCAGGGCCTTGGGGCAGTGGCGGAGGGGGAATTCCATGAGGGGGCGCATGCGGTCGGGGTCAGGCCCTAGAACCCCATTTTCCACGACACAGCCAAGGATGGCTAAGCGATTGGTGCGGAACACGCATTTCTCCTTATTGTACGTGAGGTTAAGGAGTTTGGCAGTCTGGAGGAATTTTAGGAGGTTAGCGTCGTGGTCCTGCTGATAGTGGCCGCAGATGGTGACGTTGTCGAGGTATGGGAAGGTGGCCCGCAGTCTGTACCGGTCAACCATTCGGTCCATTTCATGTTGGAAGACCGAGACCCCATTAGTGACGCTGAAGGGAACCCTAAGGAAGAGATAGAGGCGGCCATCTGCTTCGAACGCAGTATATTGGCAGTCATCCGGGCGGATGGGGAGCTGGTGCTAGGCAGACTTCAGGCCCACTGTGGAAAAGACCCGGTACTGTGCAATCTGATTGACCATGTCAGATATGCGTGGGAGGGGGTATGCGTCGAGCTGCGTGTACCGATTGATGGTCTGGCTGTTGTCAATGACCATCCTGTGCTTCTCCCCAGTCTTTACTACTACCACTTGGGCTCTCCAGGGGCTGTTGCTGGCCTCAATGTTGCCTTCCCGCAGAAGCCATTGGACCTCTGACCTGATGAAGGTTCTGTCCTGGACACTGTACCGTCTGCTCCTGTGGCGACGGGTTTGCAATCCAGGCTGAGGTTCGCAAACAAGGAAGGTGGATCGACCTTAAGGGTCGTGAGGCCGCATACGATGAGGAGGGGTAGGGGTCTGCCAAATTGTAAGGTTAAGCTTTGGAGGTGGAAGTCCAGGCCGAGTAACAGGGCAGCGCAGAGGTGAGGGAGGATGTTGCTAAACTCTACACCTTGGACGGTGAGGGTTGCGATGCAGTACCCCCGGATTTCCAGAGAATTGGATCTAGAGGCCAGGGAGATCTTCTGGGTGACGGGGTGTACCGCGAGGGAGCAGCGTCTTACCGTCGTGGGGTGGATGAAGCTCTCTGTGCTCCCGGAGTCAAAAATTCAGGATGTCTCGTGCCCATCGATTTTCACCGTCGTCGTTGCGGTCGCGAGGTTGCGGGGCCGGGACTGGTCCAGGGTGATCGAGGCGACGTGCGGCAGATGCTGGGAAGCCCCGGGCTGGTCAGCGGTGGTGGAGGTAGCGGCAGACGATGAACGGCCAGACGAGCTTCCAGGCAAGCAGGGTCCTGAGGCCCCGTCCAAAATGGCACCGAAGATGGCGGCGCCCACGGGGCGCACATGGAGGGCGGCATCAAAGATGGCAGCGCCCACAGGACACACGTGTCTTGCGACATCAAAGATGGCGGCGCCCACGGGCCGCACGTGGCTTGCGAGGAGGAAAATGGCAGCGCCCCTGGGTTGCACGTGGGGGGGCAGTGAAGCTGGGCCTAGAAACAACGGCGACTGACCGGGCCTGTCAAAACAGAAACAAAGTGTCCCTTCTTTCCACATCCGTTGCAGGTCGCGCTCCGCGCCAGGCAGCGCTGCTGGGGCTGTTTGTTCTGCCCGCAAAAATAGCATTTGGGCCCCCCAGGGTTGGCTGGCTGCCGGCGGTGCAGGCTTACGATGAGCTGGAGTCGGCAGCTGGTGGGGCCCATGATGCCCATGAGGGTGCCGCGCGGTCGGGGGGTATGACTGGACGTAATGGGAGGCCACTGTTAACGAGTTCGCAAGCTGCCTAGTTCCCGCAAGATCAAGTGTACCCCCTTCCAAAAGGCACTGGCGGACGTACGCAGACCTCATGCACGTAACAAAGGCGTCTCGGATTAAAATTTCTGTGTGCTGGACTGCCGAAACTGCCTGGCAGTCACAGTTCCTCCCCAGGATGTGCAGGGCACGCCAGAAATCATCCAGGGACTCATCGGGGAGTTGCTGTCTCGTGGACAGGAGGTGCCTGGCATATAATTGATTGACTGGCCGAACGTAATGTCCCTTCAGGAGCTCCATTGCTTTGGGATAAGTGGGCGCATGAGAGGAAAAATGTCAGGGCTCACCCGTGAATAAAGGACTTGGAGCTTCTGCGCGTCCGAGGGTTCCTCAGCGGATGTTTGGAGGTAGCTTTCGAAGCAGGCTAGCCAGTGGTCAAAAGAGGACGTATCGTTGGCTGCTTGAGGGCTCAGCTGCAGGCGATCAGGCTTGATGCGAAGATCCATCGTTTTAAAAGGCTTTGCTCAATAAATTGATGCACTATCAATTACCACAAAGACAAGAGTAGTGGAATAATCGAGGCTTTATTGAGCAAAGGTGTTGTGCCTCCTGTAGCTGCCACCAGAATGGCTGCAGCACCGGCGAGCACGCACATTTATACACCGCCTACTGGGCGGAGCCAGCAGGCAGGGATTTACCCATGTACCTCTAGTATATGTGTCTTACTGTAATAACAATAATACGGCTAGCAGTGACTACCACAGAACCCCATAGTGATTATTGCCAAAGCTAAAGAATTGAGGGGCAAAATCAACGAGTAAGATAAAAGCTTAATGCGTGGAACTGGAAATACAGTGTCATCCATATGATGTTGGCGGATACCTATGACCAAGTGTTGTGGGGAGAATGCTCATGCCTTTGACTGAGTTTACATCTTGTATATCTGTACATAGTTTTGTTCGTCCAATAAACCAATTATTGTTCAGGCCTTCTTGTGTCTCAGCAATTGTGCTTTAGCCAGTCACAAACAACATACAACAATAGGGGACCCAACCCCCACCAGACAAAGCCCACAATGCCTGCTTAAATCCTGTCACATGTCCAAGGCCCCTGTCCCCTTCCATGAGTTAAACCACATGCTTAGAATGTAACCCACATGATTGCAACTGCATTCCGATGAGTTCAACCACAGGCTGGGATTTGCAATAAGGCCACTGTCAACTGGTCAGAGATTCCTGCCTCTCAGGCTCTACGGTTACTAGAGGCATTGGTGGTCTTTCAATGTTCTATGGATTCTGCAAAGGCACCTGCAGACTGGAATGTAGCGTATGTAACCTCACTACTTAAGAAGGGCAGGAAACAGAGAACTTATGACCTGTTAGTTAGTTTGATGTCAGTAGTAGGGAAAATGCTAGAATCTATTTTCAAGGATGCGATAACTGGACACTGAAAAAATAATGATATGTTTGGGCAGAATCAGCATGGATTTATGAAAGGGAATTCATGGGCGCGATCCTACGGCTGCCCTACGCCGGAAAAGCAGCTCGTCGTGGTGCAGCGCGGCCATTGAAAGCCGGGAGACCCTGCTCCCAGGATCTACCCGGCTCACAACGCCTCGGGAGGTTCAACACAATCTGGCGAGACATTGCGAGGTGAATCCCACCCACGACCATCAACAGGACCAGAAGAAATCCGTCCCATTTCTGTCTGCAAATGGCTTGGTGAGACTGCACCTGGAGTATTGTGTACAGTTTTGGTCTCCTTATCTAACGAAGGTATACTTGCCAGAGAAGGAGTGAAATTCCTGGGATAGTGGGATTGTCTTATGTGGGGAGATTGAGGGAACCTGGTTGGTATTCTCGAAAGTTTCAAAGAATGTGAGGTGATCTTGTTGAAACTCATTGAAAATTCTAAAAGAGCGTGACACGTTAGATGTGCATCGGATGTTTTCCCTGGCTGTTGAGTGTAGAACCAGGAGACACAGTCTAAGAATAAGGGACAAGCCATTTAAAACCAAGATCAGGAGAATGGTATTCACCAGGGGTGGTAAATCCTTGGAATTCTCAACCTCAAAAGGCTGTTGAAGCACAATCATTGAGCATGTCCAGGACAGAGATTGATACTTGATACTAATGACATCAAGGTATTGGGCTAATGGGGAAAAATGGTACAGCGGTGGATGATCTTGTTTGCATTTAAAGGAAAAGTTACATTTGTATAGCACTTTCCATGACCACAGGAAGTCTCAAAGTGTTTTATAGCCAATGGCTGACTGGGTGATGGACACTCACTGCTGTCGTGTAGGAAATGTGGCAGCGAAATTTGTACCCAACCAACTCCTGCAGACAGGAATGTGATAAAGCTCAGGGGCTGGATTCTCCAGCAATCCCAGCTGTCTGTTTCTCGATGGCGTGCTGTTCGCTGGTGGCGGGGTTCTCTTACTCCCGCCACTTGTCAATAGCATTTCCCATTAAAACCATCCCATGCCGCCGCGAAACCTGCAGGCGGGGCTATGCTGCCAGCGGGAAAAGAGAATCTCAGCAGCCAGAGATTTCAGTCCCAGATCATTTTCTTTGCGCTGTAGATTGGGAGATCGATATTGCCCAGGATCCTGGGGTTAAGTTCCCTGCTCTCCTTCTAAATAGCACCAAGGGACCTTGTACAACCATCTGAGAGGGATGATGGAACTTCAGTTTAATATCTCATTCATAAGGCAGCACTGCTGACGGTGCAGCACTGTCTCAACACTGTACTGGAATGCTATGCCTCAGTCCTGGAGTGGGATGCAAATCCACAAGCTTTTGCCCTCATTGGTGTGAAGGCAGAGCCACATCTGATACACACCTCCACAAAAATATAAATTCACCCAGGCATCAAAGCAGTTTGGGTGTCCCACCAGTAATTCCAGGTGAGTACACTCCAGCTATGGTCCGATTGTTCGCAGCGGATGGTCAAAATAGGCCCTTCTCCTTGAGCACGCTACTCCCAATCCAAGCAACACAGTGACATTCACAGCATCGCCCCCAGAGGAAGCACATCTACCATTCATCACTATTGGTAATATGTCTATTCGATCTCTGGGCTAGAAGGTATCCGTCACCTATATCCTAGGTGGGGGTAAATCTTTACAGAAGAATTTCGATTGGGCAAAAAAAAAGCAAGATCTGCTGCCATTTGATTTCTAGAAAGAAGGTTTTAACATTCAGAAATAACGGTCTGAAAAAATTCAGTGTCAAATTCAAGATGATCCACATTCTCATTCGTTCTATATTATGATGCAGTACAATGTTTGATTCAGGCCTCGGACAAAATCCTCCCCAAAAATGACGAAGTGTCGTTTTGGGCGGAATTCACAGGGTGATTCCTGTTGGGTGTATGGGCGCAATCCAGATCTATACTCACCCACACTTAGTCATTTTTTTTGCAGCTGGGGAGATTCTCATTCAAAAACCGCATCCTTAGAAATTTTCTGCAGTGGGGAACTAAAGTCGTCAGGACGACCTCGTCCTCATAGATTGGCGCCTTTTTAAAGGGTGCCCAGATCCCACGTTAAGTTGAAGGCCACCAATGCCCCTCACCCACGGGCATTGTGACCCCTTGCAGACATGGGCAACATCCCCAACCCTCAGCCCCAGAGGGGGAATCAACCCCAATGCTAAATGTGCGCGCTACCTCCCCACATCATGCATGGGATGATCCAGCCCCACCCACATCCTCGTCAGCATCGGAGCATCGCTACCCCCTCCTCCCAAGTGAGCATACACTGCTATGGGGTCGCCGACTTCCTGTTGATTCCGTAATTTCCCATTTCTTTCATTATGCCATTGTTATCTTTGAGCCATGGATGTTTGATAAACATATACCTTTACGTCAAGCAGAGGAAATGAGGAACTCAAAAATTACAAAATAGCACACTGTGCTTGCTTTTCAACAGCAGAACGGAGACTTTTTGGCACCTGAGAGAGATTGGAGGGATTTGGTTCTGTTGGTTGGTTGGTGGTCAATGAATTAGCAAAAGGCCGTATTCCACCCGGAATTAGTCAGGAATTGGATCCTTCCCAACTGGGATGGTTTCCAGAGAACCAAGAAAAGATCAGTCAAGTATTGGAAGCTTAGAGAAGAAGCTGTGAGTCTCTTTCTCTCTCTCTCTCCTCAGAACATCTGCATAGCTTCTGTATTTCTGAACTTACAGAGAACCTGGATGAATCTACAGTAAAAACCATTAGAGACTGAAAGGAGAAACCTCGAACTGAAAGTCTAAACTGAAGGGTGGTGTGCTGGAAGACAACCATCTGAAATAAAGAGTATTTTCATTTTACTTTCATCATTAATTTTACACCCCCCATTTCCTCTCTGTGTTTGTTTGTCTGTCTTCTTTATGTGTGTATGTAGAGGGTGGGGTGAATTAAAGAGGGGGCTTTAGGAACTAGATAACAGTCAACTTGTTGTATTTGCTGCCTAATTATAGTTATTGTTAGCAATAAAAATTAATCAAATTTACAAACTTGGTAACTGTAGTTATTGGGCAGCCAAGGACTTCCAGTGTTTTTCTGAGAATTATTTGTTAATTTAAATAGTGTTGCCACTCCAGGCCAAGTGGGACTGGAATTGACTGCACACTAGCCCAGGGCTTTTAACAGCCTCCCCCCACATTTAAGCCTCCAACTTTCAGGCCCCCCTCCCATGTACCCTGCTTCAGGCCCCTGAAGTTAAAAACTCACCACTCTTCTTAGAATTCCCCCTATACCAAAAAGGGCTGACATTCTAAATGGTGATCAGGGATTCTCACTCCCTGACTCCTATGCAGGCTTAGGTGGGTGCTATTAAGGTCAAACCATGTTTTCAAGTTGTCCCCCGGTATAACCCATACCTTCACAGAAGAATTTTACCTACTTACCACTTTGTAGCATCGATATCCTGGGTCCTGCGTTGCTAAGTAAGTAAAGTAGGCTTTGTAATAACCACTGTTTCAGGTTAAAACTTTTAAGTTATTTTATTATTATATTTTTTCTTTTAAAAGATGCAATCACTGTCTTTACAGAAAAGTAAAAAGATCTTGCTTCTGGATTCTCCTGGTTGGTTGAAGAGAACTTCAGGTCCACCTTGACAATCACTTTTCGTTAGCTTTTGGTCTTCCTCAGATGGATTCGCTGTTCCACTCGGTTGCTATGCTCTATCTTTCCCATGTACTGAGCTGTGAGAGCTGGCTCTCTCTCTCTTCTTTAAATTCTGGCCTTCCTTAGATGTATTAGCTGTTTTAGCTCGGCTGCTTTGCTCTGTCCCTTTCCCATGACCGAGCTATGAGAGCTGACTCTGAGCTGACTCTGAACTGACTGTGAACTGACTCTGAGCTGACTCTGAGCTGACTCTGCTGGCTGTCCCCTTTCTTAGCGTTTATATATTTTTCTAACATTTATTAAGTTTTTATGACTTTATTGTAAAGTAACTTTTATTTCACTTAGACTGTAAAAGGTACCTTTAATCTAAATTTTTCTAACACGACTAAGTATTCATTTTGAGCATGACCTCATCTCATAGATCTCTGATTACATTGTTTCCTTTGTGATGTTCAAAAATGCTTTAATTTCAACGTGGTGTGACTTTTGATTCCTGTCCTTTCTATAGTTTCATTATTATCAAATTGTGTCCCCCAGCTCACAATTTGGACTTTGATTTGGGTCTAATTTGTGTTCTCGTAGACACATTGTCTCCAGCTTTCTTTAATTTACCTGATATCAGCAGAACTTCACAACTTTACATTTGTCACCTAATTCAACTGAACCTCATCCATTCTTTTCCATCTGCTTACCTAACTTCAAAAGGAGGTGCGAAACATTGCTTTTAGCTGTATACTAAAATTCACTGATTGTGTCTTGAAAGACCTGCTTGTTTTGTTTGCTAAGCCTGCTTGACCAAGGCTATCTGCATTTTACAATCCTCTCCTGGCAACTGCTGTTAACCCTTCATGGGATTTTTGCCTACATTCTCTCCTGTTTCATAAATCAGGTATTACCAGACTTCCATGTTTCAAATGACATGTCTTTCCATATTTTCAATTACACCCCCCTTCACACCCACACCCTTCATATGTATTATTATTTATTATTTATTTATTTTTTATTTTTTTTCTTCATTGTTTATTTATTTATTTAATTTTTTGGGGGGGAAATTGAAATTGTTGAAGTTAACCGAAAGTTTAAGACGTGGCAGGAGATCTTAGACCCGTGTCATGCTCCTCGTGTGCGATGTGGGAGCTCAGGGACACATCCACTGTCCCTGGCTCCTTCATGTGCATGAAGTGTGTCCAGTTGCAGCTCCTGTTAGACTGCTTGACGGCTCTGGAGCTGCGGATGGACTCACTGTGGAGAGTCCGCGATGCTGAGGACGTTGTGGATAGCACGTTTAGCGAGTTGGTCACACCGCAGGTGAAAGGTACTGAGGGAGATAGTAAATGGGTGACCAAAAGACAGAGCAAGAGTAGGAAGGCAGTGCAGGTGTCCTCTGCGGTCATCTCCCTGCAAAACAGATATACCGCTTTGGATACTGTTGAGGGAGATGGCTCACCAGGGGAAGGCGGCAGCAGCCAGGTTCATGGCACCGTGGCTGGCTCTGCTGCGCAGCTGGGCAGGAAGAAGAATGGCAGGGCTATAGTGATAGGGGACTCAATTGTAAGGGGAATAGACAGGCGGTTCTGCGGACGAAATCGAGACTCCAGGATGGTATGTTGCCTCCCTGGTGCAAGGGTCAAGGATGTCTCAGAGCGGCTGCAGGACATTCTGGGGGGGGGAGGGTGAACAGCCAGCTGTCGTGGTGCACATAGGCACCAACGATATAGGTAAAAAACGGGACGAGGTCCTACAAGCTGAATTTAGGGAGCTAGGAGTTAAACTAAAAAGTAGGACCTCAAAGGTAGTAATCTCAGGATTGCTACCAGTGCCACGAGCTAGTCAGAGTAGGAATGTCAGGATAGAGAGGATGAATACGTGGCTCGAGAGATGGTGCAAGAGGGAGGGATTCAAATTCCTGGGACATTGGAACCGATTCTGGGGGAGATGGGACCAGTACAAACCGGACGGTCTGCACCTGGGCAGGACTGGAACCGATGTTCTAGGGAGGGTGTTTGTTAGAGCTGTTGGGGAGAGTTTAAACTAATGTGGCAGGGGGATGGGAACCGATGCAGGAAGTTGGAAGGTAGTAAAACAGGGACAGAAATAAAAGGCAGTAAGGGGGAAAGTGTAAGGCAGAGAAGCCATAGTCAAAAATCAAAAAGGGCGACAGTACAAGGTACAGTGACTGAGGGGAGCTCAGTGAATAGGACCAGGAATACTAAAAGAAATAAAACGGGAAGTGAAAACATTAATGGTAAGCGATGCGGCAGGTTGTTACAGGAAGACGTGGGTTCGACGACAAGGAAAATTAGGAGAAAGGTTAAGAGGAAATATAACTTAGGAGAGGTTACTGATCGAGGTGTTAAGATTAAGAACAGAGGTAAAAAAGCCAACATAAGTGTACTTTACCTGAATGCTCGTAGTATTCGGAATAAGGTAAATGAGCTGATGGCGCAAATCATCGTGAATGACTACGATTTAGTGGCCATTACTGAAACATGGTTAAAGGATGGTCACGACTGGGAGTTAAATATCCAAGGGTATCAAACTTTTCGGAAGGACAGAGTGGATGGTAAGGGAGGTGGTGTAGCTCTGTTATTTAAGGATGACATCCGGGCAACAATAAGGGATGACATCGGTGCTATGAAGGAAAAGGTTGAATCCATTTGGGTGGAAATCAGGAATAGTAAGGCGAAAAAGTCACTGATAGGAGTAATCTATAGGCCACCAAATAGTAACATTATGGTGGGGCAGGCAATAAACAAAGAAATAACAGATGCATGTAGAAATGGTACAGCAGTTATCATGGGGGATTTTAATCTACATGTTGATTGGTTTAACCAGGTCGGTCAAGGCAGCCTTGAGGAGGAGTTTATAGAATGTATCCGTGATAGTTTCCTCGAACAGTATGTAATGGAACCTACGAGGGAACAAGCGGTCCTAGATCTGGTCCTGTGTAATGAGACAGGATTGATTCAGGATCTCATAGTTAGGGATCCTCTCGGAAGGAGCGATCACAATATGGTGGAATTTAAAATACAGATGGAGGGTGAGAAGGTAAAATCAAGCACTAGTGTTTTGTGCTTAAACAAAGGAGATTACAATGGGATGAGAGAAGAACTAGCTAAGGTAGACTGGGAGCAAAGACTTTATGGTGAAACAGTTGAGGAACAGTGGAGAACCTTCCAAGTGATTTTTCACAGTGCCCAGCAAAGGTTTATACCAACAAAAAGGAAGGACGGTAAAAAGGGAGAAAATCGACCGTGGATATCTAAGGAAATAAGGGTGAGTATCAAATTGAAGGAAAAAACATACAAAGTAGCAAAGATCAGTGGGAGACTAGAGGACTGGGAAATCTTTAGGGGGCAACAGAAAGCTACTAAAAAAGCTATAAAGAAGAGTAAGATAGATTATGAGAGTAAACTTGCTCAGAATATAAAAACAGATAGTAAAAGTTTCTACAAATACATAAAACAAAAAAGAGTGGCTAAGGTAAATATTGGTCCTTTAGAGGATGAGAAGGGAGATTTAATAATGGGAGATGAGGAAATGGCTGAGGAACTGAACAGGTTTTTTGGGTCGGTCTTCACAGTGGAAGACACAAATAACATGCCAGTGACTGATGGAAATGAGGCTATGACAGGTGAGGACCTTGAGAGGATTGATATCACCAAGGAGGTAGTGATGGGCAAGCTAATGGGGCTAAAGGTAGACAAGTCTCCTGGCCCTGGTGGAATGCATCCCAGAGTGCTAAAAGAGATGGCTAGGGAAATTGCAAATGCATTAGTGATAATTTACCAAAATTCACTAGACTCTAGGGTGGTCCCGGCGGATTGGAAATTAGCAATCGTGACACCACTGTTTAAAAAAGGAGGTAGGCAGAAAGTGGGTAATTATAGGCCAGTGAGCTTAACTTCGGTAGTAGGGAAGATGCTGGAATCTATCATCAAGGAAGAAATAGCGAGGCATCTGGATGGAAATTGTCCCATTGGACAGACGCAGCATGGGTTCATAAAGGGCAGGTCGTGCCTAACTAATTTAGTGGAATTTTTTGAGGACATTAACAGTGCGGAAGATAACGGGGAGCCAATGGATGTGGTATATCTGGATTTCCAGAAAGCCTTTGACAAGGTGCCACACAAAAGGTTGTTGCATAAGATAAAGATGCATGGCATTAAGGGGAAAGTAGGAGCATGGATAGAGGATTGGTTAATTAATAGAAAGTAAAGAGTGGGGATTAATGAGTGTTTCTCTGGTTGGCAATCAGTAGCTAGTGGTGTCCCTCAGGGATCAGTGTTGGGCCCACAACTGTTCACAATTTACATAGATGATTTGGAGTTGGGGACCAAGGGCAATGTGTCCAAGTTTGCAGACGACACCAAGATAAGTGGTAAAGCAAAAAGTGCAGAGGATACTGGAAGTCTGCAGAGGGATTTGGACAGGCTAAGTGAATGGGCTAGGGTCTGGCAGATGGAATACAATGTTGACAAATGTGAAGTTATCCATTTTGGTAAGAATAACGGCAAAAGGGATTATTATTTAAATGATAAAAAATTAAAACATGCTGCTGTGCAGAGAGATCTGGGTGTGCTAGTGCATGAGTCGCAGAAAGTTGGTTTTCAGGTGCAACAGGTGATTAAGAAGGTGAATGGAATTTTGTCCTTCATTGCTAGAGGGATGGAGTTTAAGACTAGGGAGGTTATGCTGCAATTGTATAAGGTGTTAGTGAGGCCACACCTGGAGTATTGTGTTCAGTTTTGGTCTCCTTACTTGAGAAAGGACGTACTGGCACTGGAGGGTGTGCAGAGGAGATTCACTCGGTTAATCCCAGAGCTGAAGGGGTTGGATTACGAGGAGAGGTTGAGTAGACTGGGACTGTACTCGTTGGAATTTAGAAGGATGAGGGGGGATCTTATAGAAACATATAAGATTATGAAGGGAATAGATAGGATAGATGCGGGCAGGTTGTTTCCACTGGCGGGTGAAAGCAGAACTAGGGGGCACAGCCTCAAAATAAGGGGAAGTAGATTTAGGACTGAGTTTAGGAGGAACTTCTTCACCCAAAGGGTTGTGAATCTATGGAATTCCTTGCCCAGTGAAGCAGTAGAGGCTCCTTCATTAAATGTTTTTAAGATAAAGATAGATAGTTTTTTGAAGAATAAAGGGATGAAGGGTTATGGTGTTCGGGCCGGAAAGTGGAGCTGAGTCCACAAAAGATCAGCCATGATCTCATTGAATGGTGGAGCAGGCTCGAGGGGCCAGATGGCCTACTCCTGCTCCTAGTTCTTATGTTCTTATGTTCTTATACTCCCTCACCCCTCCTCATACCCACCCTTCACCCCCCTTCATACCCACCCTTCATAATCCCCCCACCCTTCAAACCCCACCACCCATCAAAAGCCCTTTATGCCCCTACTCTTCATACACCCCTTCAAGCCCCTCCCTTTTGTCACCCCCTTCATTCCCCTTTCATGGGCATGGCCTTACTCATGCCCCGCCTCTTGGCAGTGCGCCTTGGCACCTTAGCACTGCTGCTGTCAGCCAGGAAGTGCCCTGCCCTGTCCCCAACCACCCATGGGCCCAAATGGCCTCCAAGGCACCCGGCGTGGCCATCACGCCTGGCTTCCATTCTTGGAAACCAGTACTGATTCACGCTGTCATCACACTGTGCCACTGGGGCTGCAGAATCCCGAAAGGCGGGCGATTCAGGCCTCAAACGGGCTGCACCTATTTAAGTGAGTTTTAAGACTCATTTAAATTTGCTGACCTGGATCACCCCCAATGAGGGCGACATCCAGATTGCATCGGGCGATGCATGTTGAGAGCATCGAGATTGGCTTGGCACCCGGCATGAAACACGTTTTTGGGCTTTCCCGATGTTCACCAAGAAAAGCGGGATCGGCGCCTGCTACAATGTAGCCGGAAAATCATGCCCCTTGTCTTAAGATACTTTTGATTATAATTAATGCTGAGGAGTAAAGTTCCCTCATGTCGCATGGTGCTTCCTATGACTGTACTCAAGTAACAATCAAAGGACGCGCAAGAGTGGTGAAAAAGTGAGCCCAATACTAAAAGAAATGATTGCAACAGTGTTATAAAACTGGATGAACTGACAAGTTGCTGTTGCCTCACTACATTTCTTCAACAGTTCATCAAAATCCTTTGGTTGCGCTGTGTGCTGTATCAGTCAATCCCACATTTATTATTTGACAGTTAATGCCATGATGGCTTCGAAATGTGATCCTTACGCACTGCATTAGAACATTAGTTTCAGTTTTGACTGTGGGGATCTGAATTTAGATTTACCCCAAGCTGGCGTGGATAAAAATTCCTTTTCTTTTGCGGATTCAAAATGTCCAAAGCAAAATTAATTTTGAGTTAGCAAGCGAGAGATCAATGAGCACGAATCGCCGAATTGCTACTCAAACATTTGACACAAAATTGGAATTGTCACTCAGAGAGGTTATCAGAATAATTTATATAGGTAATGAAAATAGTTGTAGTGTCATAGAATCATAGATTTCTAGCCAGAATGAGGCCATTTGGCCCATTGTGTCTATGATGTCCTCTGAAGGAAGAATTTACCTAGTGCCACTCCCCTGCCCTTTTCCCTTAGCTGTCCACATTTTTATTCTGGAGATAATAATCCAATTCCATTTTGAATTGAGTCTGCCTCCAATGCACTCTCAGGCAGTGCATTCCACATCCTAACCACTCGCCGCTTAAAATCTCTTTTCAAATGTGGCCATTGCTACATTTGCCAATTACCATAAGCCTGTGTTCCTCAACAATGGGAGCAGTTTCTCCCTGTCTACTCCATCCCGACCCCTCATGATTTTGAAAGCCTCAATCAAATCTTCCCTCAACCTCCTCTTCTCCAAGGACAACTGTCCCAAATTCCCCATTCTTTCTATATAACCGATGTTCCTCATCCCTGGAACTATTTGAGGGAATTCTTGCCGCACCCTCGCTAATGCCTTCACATCCTTCCCAGGGTGTGGTGCCTGGAACTGGATGCAAAAATTCAGTTAAGTGTTTTATGCAGTTTTAACATTTGTTTCTTACTGTATATTTTTCACTGGCAATATGGAAAGTTGTGCTATGGCACAGGCAGTCTGCACCGATTATCTGAGGCTAGCATTAAGCTTATGGTTGCAGCAAAGTTGAATCATTCTTTATGAATTCCATTTTATTAACCATATACAAAGCAGAAATCTACTCCTAATATTAGACAATCTCTTGAACTTTACACTTTTTCAATCCATGTCACATCTGACAGAGGAACGATAAATGCTGAAACAAAAATTAGAAAACGATTTTGATCTCTGACCTTGATCATTTACAAGCTGATCAAATATATTTTTTTAAATCTATCTTATTAAAGAGCTGACAATTTTATTTTCTTGATCTGTACCCCAGTCAACCACTCGTGTTCCAAATATTGGTACTTTTTTACACGTCCAGTGTTCCTCCACCCCATGATACCTCATTCCATCTCCCACGTTAAAAAGCAGTTTTACAAAGGCGGTGGCCTGAACGGGTCAGCAAAGGAAAAAAGTGACACAATTTTATACTTGTCCTCCAAGGCCCCAGTAAACACCCGGCAATGCTTGGTGATTTTATAGCAAGAAAATCAATTATGAGTATCTTTTAATATTTGCGGCATTAAACATTTGATGAGCAGATAGGATAACCAATATTAGGTTTTCTATCAATGGTTCGTGACTTCATTACGTATACCCCACATTCCACTCAATAGAACAAATGCAAAGATGCTTGCATCACCATCTTTTTGTACTCTCTGTAAACCACCTGATAACAAGTCATGGAAGGTCGTTCCTCAGTAATTAAGATTCTCTAATCTTGGAAAGTCGAAGAACTAATTCAGAAATAATGTTTTCACCAAATAGAATTAACTGACATGGTATAGTGCTCTGTTCGCGAAAGAAGCTTGCACAGATTGAAAGTAGTTGCATTTAGGGCAGCACGGTGGCACAGTGGGTTAGCACTGCGGCCTCACGGCGCCGAGGTCCCAGGTTTGGTCCTGGCTCTGGGTCACTGTCTGTGTGGAGTTTGCACATTCTCCCTGTGTTTGCGTGGGTTTCACCCCCACAACCCAAAGATGTGCAGGGTAGGTGGATTGGCCATGCTCAATTGCCCCTCAATTGGAAAAAATGAATTGGGTACTCTAAATTTATATTTTTAAAAAAGTAGTTGCATTTAATATGAATGCTTTCCTTAATTGGTCAAGTGAAGGACATCTTGATAACCATTTCCCCAACTATGCATCTGCCTTGCAATGGCTAAATGTCAAAGTTAACAAAAGGACAAGCATGTTTGGAGATAATATAATCCAGGTTAAATATTAATTTGATGGACTCACCTGTTTAACATACTACAATTCCCAAAATATGGAATACAGTGAATGTCTTAGCTACTAATATTTTAGATACTTTTTCAGAATTTGAAAGAGAATAAGGTCATGAACAATAAAATATTACCATTGAACAAGCCGCAACAGAATGTGACATATTATGGCAAATAAAGGGAACTATGGCTGCAATTTTGCCCTTGTATCGTGCACGGAGCCTGCAAACTGAACATCCATAAAGGTGACCTCGAATCACTGATTGTCAATCTGGGGCAAGAGGGTGGGTGGTGGTGGGTGGGAGTGGGGGGTGGGGGTGGGTGAGGAGGGTTGGGGGGGGGAGGCATGCTATATCAGGAGTACTGCTTGACCACCTATGCAAATATAAAAAGTGGCTCTTCGAAAAGGCTCATTGTGAAGCAGGAAATCCGTGTTATAGCCTGTGTGCTTCGGAAGAGATGTACAGGTTGAATAGGAACTCTGTAAATGTTGTCCAACTGTTTTCTGACCCTGGAACAGATGGACTATCCTGAAGAAAAGATTGCCATGGGTTCTGCCTTTTCACAGTATACTGTACTGAAGCACTTTTAAAGAAAATAATTTATGGGGTGTGGGTATCGCTGGCTCGACCAGCATTTAATACCCATCCCTAATTGCCCTTGCGTAGATGGTGGTGAACTGTCTCTTGAACCACAGCACTCCCGTAGTGTAGACACAGCCACACCTCTTGTAGGGTGTTGGTGACAGTTTGAGAGGTCTGAAGAAATATTTGTACTCATACGTAGATTAACAGTAAGTTTTTATTGACACTTAGAACAATTCACAAATATGCAGCAAAGGGTAGAAGCTAGGAACTATCTCCATGAGTGCTGGTACCCACGGCCTGTCCAACACTCAACTGACTCTGGTACGGGTCATGTGCTATCATACATCACTGTATTTTCATTACTGTATTCAGCCTCACATTAACCTATATATGCCAAACCTTTGTATTACCCTACCTCAGAAAGTTATTCTGCAGTAGTATAGTTAGCGGCTATGCCTCAGTGAATGTATGATGAACAGTGCCATGGTACATAGCCATTCAGTCGTGGAGAACAACATGTTATCTGAGGTTTACAGGCGCAATATCCATGGCACAATGCGGTTGTGCGGAGCCATATCCTCCACCACATCTCCACAGTACTCGTCGCTGAAATGGTGAAAATAGTTAGTGCAAATAAGTACACAAACGTGAAGATGAGCATTGTTAGATTCATGGCTGATGATCCTCGACATTTGTGTGGGATAGAATGTCACACAGAGGTGACACTAGGGAAGGAGTGGGTCCAGCTGCCACAACATTCAGCGATCAGGACCTGCAAATATTATTGGATGGGTTGTTGAAGAAGAGACAAGCTCTGTACCCTGCCAGCCGACACAATGCTCCAGCCACCATAAAGAAGGTCTGGCTGGAAATTTCTGCTACGGTGAGTGCATCATGAAAGATCTTGCGTTCAGCCCTGGAAACGGTTCCATGACCTGCTACATTCCAGCAAGGTGAGTAGCTCGGCCCATCTGCACACAGCCCCAAATGAAGGGCCACATCCGAATGCCACAGTTAAATTGCGAGACATGGCATGTACCCCTGCTATAGCATTGAGGCTTGGTTGTCCAAGCTGCTCAAGTAGGGGGGGGTGCACTGTCATGGGAGTGTCCCTTTAAGAAATGTTTTTTTTCTTATCACATGGCTTCAGCGATGTCATTGTGTGGGTGAAGCTGGGCAATGGCTCTGGGAGTTGGTTTTACTTTTGCTTTGGTTTGGGGCTTGTTTTGTTGGCTCGGAGTTATTTTGCTTTCCTTTTCACATATTTGGCTGCTGTACTCAGAAAGAGAAGTATCTTGGCCTGTCTCTCTAGCTTCAGTTTAAAAGCTGTTTCCAGATTACTTGATAACTTAAAAGAAATAATTGCTTTCTGGAAGGAATTCAAACCTGCTGTTTTGGAAAGGAAACAAGTGCATCCATACCAGGTCTTGAATGCTTTGTGCTGGGCCACATCTTTGAAAAGGGGTTTCTGTTTTATGGGATCTTGTTATTAAATTGGAACAGTTAAAGGGGGAATTTATTAAGGGTGATACATAGATTACTGTAGCTGTGTGGGGTATTTATGTTTGTAGTTGATCCAAATGCTTACTGTGTGTGTTTCTAAAGATGTTAACTAAATTCATAGAATAAAGCTTGTTTTTGATTAAAAGTGCAGACGGCCTCTGTTGAATAACATTTGAAATGCAGGCCCTTGTGCTCATCATAACCAAAATCGATAAACATTTGTAGGTCAGGTGAACTCCATGACATACTTTGGAGTTTTCTAAACACTGGCCCATAACAGTACAGAACACATGTGAATGAGCACTGTGATGCACAGATACATTTCATCGAATTCTCCCTGCATGCAACAGTCGAAAAGGGCACAGAATGCCAAGGCGATAGCCCAGAATGGGGATGGGTCAGCCTGTCTGCAGCCATTGGCTGCATGGTGGCAGGGTGGCATGGTGATTAGCACTGCTGCTCACAGCACCAGGGACCAAAGTTCAATTCTGGCCCTGGGTGACTGTCTGTGTGGAGTTTGCACTTTCTCCCCGTGTCTGCGTGGGTTTCCTCTGGGTGCTCCGGTTTCCTCCCACAGTCCAAAGATGTGCAGGTTAGGTGGATTGGCCATGATAGATTGCCCTTAGTGTCCAAAATTGCCTTTAGTGTTGGGTGGGGTTGCTGGGTTATGGCGATAGGGTGGAAGTGTTGACCTTGGGTGGGGTGCTCGTTCCAAGAGCCGGCGCAGACTCGATGGGCCGAATGGCCTCCTTCTGCGCTGTAATTTCTATGATAATCTATGATATGCAGGTTAGAGGGATTGGCCACGCTAAATTGCCCCTTAGTGTCCAAAGTTTAGGTGGGGTTAGGGGGATCGAGTGGGGGAGTGGGCCGAGGTAGGATGCCCTTTCAAGAGGGTCAGTGCAGACTCAATAGGCCGAATGACATCCTTCTGCACTGTAGGGATTCTATGATCTAATGATTAGCCCTGGAGATAGCCAGGGTGCCTTTAAAATTGGCTGTCAGTGATGGTAAATTGCCTTTAGCAGGTTTGTTTGTTTGTTTATTGTCACATGTACCGAGGTACAATGAAAAGTATTTTTCTGCGAGCAGCTCAAACAGATTATTCGGTACATGAAAATAAAATAAAATAAAAATATAATTCTTAATAGGGCAACACAAGGTACACAATGTAAATACATAGACACCGGCATCGGAAGAAGTGTAGTTTTAATCATGTCAGTCCATAAGAGGGTCATTTAGGAGTCTGATAACAGCGGAGAAGAAGCTGTTTTTGAATCTGTTCGTGCGTGTTCTCAGACTTTTGTATCTCCTGCCTGATGGAAGAAGTTGGAAGAGTGAGTAAGCCGAGTGGGAGGGGTCTTTGATTACGCTGCCCACTTTCCACAGGCAGCGGGAGGTGAAATGAAATGAAATGAAAATCGCTTATTGTCACAAGTAGGCTTCAAATGAAGTTACTGTGAAAAGCCCCCAGTCGCCACATTCCGGCGCCTGTTCGGGGAGGCTGGTACGGGAATTGAACCGTGCTGCTGGCCTGCCTTGGTCTGCTTTCAAAGCCAGCAATTTAGCCCTGTGCTAAACAGCCCCAGTTCAGGTGTAGATGGAGTCAATGAATGGGAGTTGGGTTCGCTTGATGGACTGGTCTTGGGCTGAGCAGTTGCAATACCAGGCTATGATGCAGCCAAATAGGATGCTTTCTATGGTGCATCTGTAAAAGTTGGTAAGAGTTAATGTGGACATGCCGAATTTCCTTAGTTTCCTGAGGAAGTATAGGCGCTCTATGTGCCTTCTTGGTGATGAAGGAATGCTGAATGTACCTTTGAACATGATGGTAATGGTGGATGTCATGCTGCCGTTCACTGACCACAAGGGGAGTTTGGCATGAGAGAGAGTGCAATGATAGGCTGGTATCATAGGGGCTGCCCAAGAATGGTTAAACACAACGTGGTGTATCAAAGCATGATTTCAAAATGAGAAGGGCTATATTTAAATAGGTCCTGTTGTGTCTCACAGAGGTTCAAACTCTGCTCCTCCATCACTGTCATGTATTTCACACTATTCCAGGAGCTGAACTGAATAAGCTCCGACCATGACATCATGGTCAAGCTCATGGAGAGACATATCCAGCAGCACTCAGCGAGGATGCAAGAGTTGCAGTTTGGCCAGAAAAGGGTACAAACCTCCTTCAGTCTGCTTTTTATATGAGGGCTGACATTCTGGAATACATAAGAAGCTGCGTACCCTTAACAGGACAATTTCACTGTTGATGCAGCTGTGGCTGGAATGGCCGACTGCTGCACACCAGCAGCTAGACCCATCAACCGAACATGAAGGTCAACACAGGGTTGTACAGGTCACTGAGGAGGGTGAAGGTACCAGAGCTTCTCAGCATCCTCGTCTTCTTTCCCCACCCCACCACCCCACCAGCCCTTCTGCCAGAGCCCTCGCCTGTTACATAGGTATCAGTGACCTTGCATTTCCATGCAGAGATGCAGAGGCTGCATCTGAAGGAAGCCCCAATGGGTGCCTACATGAGGAGGCTGTCTAACAAATTCCTTACTGTTATGTGGAGTGAGCAGACGGCCTCCATCTCCTCCGAAGCAATATTGAGAGTATTTAAGGAATGTGCGTGAGTACAGGGCATAATCTGATCTAGAGTACTACTGTGTTCACACTTTGTAAATGCCATAGCTGAGCACCGTTTGGCTACATATATTACACTCTTAAATGGCTTGATGTGTGTTTGTGACATACCAAATTCAATGAACATGTTAACATTATGCAGGATCTTCTTACAAGTGACATGAAAGGCTGTCTGCTGAGACCCATGTTGCATTGACATCATTGGGTTGCAGTGGCCAAAAGGGTCATAGAACATAGAACGATACAGCGAAGTACAGGCTCTTCAGCCCACGATGTTGCACCGAAACAAAAGCCATCTAACCTACACTATGCCATTATCATCCACATGCTTATCCAATAAACTTTTAAATGCCCTCAATGTTGGCGAGTTCACTACTGTTGCCGGTAGGGCATTCCACGGCCTCACCACTCTTTGCGTAAAGAACCTACCTCTGACCTCTGTCCTATATCTATTACCCCTCAGTTTAAAGCTATGTCCCCTCGTGCCAGCCATTTCCATCCGCGGGAGAAGGCTCTCACTGTCCACCCTATCTAACCCCCTGATCATTTTGTATGCCTCTATTAAGTCTCCTCTTAACCTTCTTCTCTCCAACGAAAACAACCTCAAGTCCATCTGCCTTTTCTCATAAGATTTTCCCTCCATACCAGGCAACATCCTGGTAAATCTCCTCTGCACCCGCTCCAAAGCCTCCACGTCCTTCCTATAATGCGGTGACCAGAACTGTACGCAATACTCCAAATGCAGCCGTACCAGAGTTTTGTACAGCTGCAACATGACCTCCTGACTCCGGAACTCAATCCCTCTACCAATAAAGGCCAACAGTCCATAGGCCTTCTTCACAACCCTATCAACCTGGGTGGCAACTTTCAGGGATCTATGTACATGGACACCTAGATCCCTCTGCTCATCCACACTTCCAAGAACTTTACCATTAGCCAAATATTCCGCATTCCTGTTATTCCTTCCAAAGTGAATCACCTCACACTTCTCTACATTAAACTCCATTTGCCACCTCTCAGCCCAGCTCTGCAGCTTATCTATGTCCCTCTGTAACCTGCTACATCCTTCCTCACTGTCGACAACACCACCGACTTTAGTATCGTCTGCAAATTTACTCACCCACCCATTTGCGCCTTCCTCTAGGTCATTGATAAAAACGACAAACAGCAACGGCCCCAGAACAGATCCTTGTGGTACGCCACTTGTAACTGAACTCCATTCTGAACATTTCCCATCAACCACCACCCTCTGTCTTCTTTCAGCTAGCCAATTTCTAATCCACATCTCTAAATCACCCTCAATCCCCAGCCTCCGTATTTTCTGCAATAGCCTACCGTGGGGAACCTTATCAAACGCTTTACTGAAATCCATATGTACCACATCAACTACTCTACCCTCGTCTACCTGTTCAGTCACCTTCTCAAAGAACTTGATAAGGTTTGTGAGGCATGGCCTACCCTTTACAAAGCCATGCTGACTATCCCTGATCATATTATTCCTATCTAGATGATTGTAAATCTTGTCTCTTATAATCCCCTCCAAGACTTTACCCACTAAAGACGTGAGGCTCACCGGTCTATAGTTGCCGGGGTTGTCTCTGCTCCCCTTTTTGAACAAAGGGACCACATTTGCTATCCTCCAGTCCTCTGGCACTATTCCTGTCGCCAATGATGACATAAAAATCAAAGCCAAACGTTCAGCAATCTCTTCCCTGGCCTCCCAGAGAATCCTAGGATAAGTCCCATCAGGCCCCGGGGACTTATCTATTTTCAGCCGGTCCAGAATTGCCAACACCTCTTCCCTACGTACCTCAATGCCATCTATTCTAATAGCCTGGGTCTCAGCATTCTCCTCCACAACATTATCTTTTTCCTGAGTGAATACTGACGAAAAATATTCATTTAGTATCTCGCCTATCTCTTCAGACTCCACACACAACTTCCCATCCCTGTCCTTGGCTGGTCCTACTCTTACCCTAGTCATTCGCTTATTCCTGACATACCTATAGAAAGCTTTTGGGTTTTCCTTGATCCTACCTGCCAAATACTCGGTCATGGACCGAGGTGATCCTTGCAGCATTCATTGTCCATCTATGCTTGCTTTTGAGTAGCCTAGATGTAGGCAATGGTGCTTGAGATGTAAGCACCAAGGAAGATTGCTGCTGTCCCCAGACCTTTGGATGCAATTTCATTCCAGGTGGCAGATCTGTGAGGCTAGCCGATGTTTATGGAAGTTACGAATGTTGGCCATGTTATTCACTCCTGAAACTGGATCGTGGGGCTGAATGGATGATGCGCAAGCTCGTTCAAAGAGCTGTCATTGCACAGTTATAGAATCAGAATTTACTGTTCAGAAGGAGGCCATTCGGCCCATCGAGTCTGCTCCGGCCCTTGGACAGAGCACCCTACTTAAGACCACAGCTCCACCCTATTACCACAATCCAGTAATTCCACATAACGTTTTTGGACACTGAGAGCAATTTAGCACAGCCAATCCACCTAACCTGCACATCTTTGGACTGTGGGAGGAAACCAGAACACCCGGAGGAATCCCACACAGACATGAGGAGAAAGTGAAAACTCCACACAGACAGTCATACGAGGCCGGAATTGAACCCGGGTCCCAGGAGCTGTGGGCAGCAGTACTAACCACTATGCCGCCATGCCGCCCTAAAGGACATCAGCAAACCAGATGGATTTTTACATCAATCGTTTCAAGGTCGTCATCAGACATTTTAATTCCAGATTTTCTTTATTGAATTCAAATTGTACCATCTGCCCTGATGGGATTCGAACCCATGAGCATTATCCTGGGTCTCTGGATTACTAGTCCAGTGACAATGCCACTATGCCACTGCCCCCCCTAGCTTCAACCTCTGCAATCTGCCTTGTCTGCATGTTGGTACAATCAATTATTTCAGCATGTATTGGGTCCAAAGTCATAATTCCTATTTTTTTGCTGTTTATTTATACGTTCACAGGTTGTGGACATTCCTGGCTAGGCCAACATTTAGAGCCCATCCCAAATTGCCCTTGAGTAGGTGGTGATGAGCTGCTTTCTTGAGCCACTGCAGTCCATGTGCAGGTATGCCCACAGTGCTGTTAGAAAGGGTGTTCCAGGTTACTGATTCAGAAATTGTGAAGGAATGTTGACATAGTTCGAATTCAGGAATATGTGTGACTTGGAGGGAAAGCTGTGGTGGTATTTCCATTCATCTGCTGCCTTTGTCCTCCTAAGTGGAAGAAGCTGTGGGTTTGGAAGTTGCTGCTGAAGGACCACAGTGAATTGCCGCAGTGCATTTTATAGGTGCTGTATAATGCTGTCACTGTGCTTTGGTGCTGGTGGTAGAGGGAGAGAATATTTGTGGAAAGGGTAGTAATCAGGTGGGCTGTTGAGCCGTTTGAGTGTTGTTGGAGGTGCGCCCATCCGGGCAAGTGGAGAGTATTCCATTACATTCCTGGCCTGTGCCTTGTATATCGTGGACAGGCTTTGGAGAAACAGGAGGTGAGTAATTTGCCACAGATTTCCCAGGGTCTGCACATTAATCACAGTATTTATATGGTTGGTCCAGTTCAGTTTCTAGTCAATGGTAACCCGTAGGATGTTGATAGTGAGTGATCCAGTGATGGCGATGCCATTGAATGTCAAGGGGAGAGAGTTGGAATCTCTCTTGTTGGAGATAGTCATTGCCTGGCACTTGTGTGGCGCAAATGTTACCTGCCACTTACCAACCTAAGCCTTGATATTGTCCAGGTCTTGCTGCATTTGGACATGCATTGCTTCAGTGTCTGAGGAGTCACGAATGGTGCTGAACATTGTGCAATCATTAGCAAACATCCCCACTTCTGACCTTATAATGAAGTAATGGACATTACTAAAGGAGTTGAAGGTGTTTGAGCCTAGGACACAACCCTTAAGAACTCCTGTGGTGATGTCTGGGACAGCAATGGTTATTGGCAAACTCAGTATTCTGGGCATGGTGTGAATAGGCACCAAGTGGCAGCTTTGGTACCTCATTGACTGTCACTGGTTGTTATGTCAGGGGGACACATTGTGAAAGATTTTGCATGCTGTGTGTTTGCAATATGTTGACTCCAATGGTTATGGTGGTGATAGATGTCGTCATATTTATGTGACTGAATCAAACTCATTGATACAGCTTTTCTCTCCTGCCAGTGAGGGGTATTTTCCTCAGTAAATGAGGCTTCCATGTAAAATGTTTTAACAGGGCTGTACAGACTAGATTCAGGGAGGGTGGCTCCCCTGGCTGGGGAGCCTAGAACCAGGGGACATGGTCATAAGATACAGGGCAGACCATTTGGAATTGAGATGAGGAAAGATTCTTCACTCAAAGGATTGGGGTCCTGTGGAATTCTCTACCACAGAAGGCTGTGGAGGCCAAGTCGCTGAATGTATTCAAGAAAGGGATACATAAATATTTAGGATTTAATGGGATCAAGGGGTATGGGGAGAAAGTGGGAATGTGGCATTGAGATAGTGGATCAGCCATGACAGTATTAAATGGCGGAGCAGGCTCGAAGGGCCGATTGGCCTATTCCTGCTCCTAGTTTCAATGTTTCCATCTAAGAGCAAGGAGGTTTGGCTGAACTTATACAAGGCACTAGTTAGATCTCAGCTGGAATATTGTGTGCCACACGATAGGAAGGATGTGAACGCAGTGAAGAGAGCGCAGAAGGATGGTTCCAGGGATGAGAGGCTCCAGTTATGAGGATAGATTGGAGAGGTTGGGACTCGTGTCACTGGATAGAAAAAGGTGAAGAGGAGATTTGACAAAGATGTTGAAACTCATGAGGGGGCTGAACAGATTAGATAGGGAGAAACTGTTCCCCCTTGTAAAAGGATCAAGAACGAGAGATTGCAGATTTAAAGTGATTTGCAAAAGAAGCAAATGAGATGTGAGAAATGTTTTTATCACGCAACAAGTGGTTCGGATCTGGAAAGCATTGTCTGGAAGTGTGGTGGAGGCAGATTCAATCGAGGTATTCAAGAGGGCATTAGATAATTGCTTCAATACAAACAGCATGCACAGATGGCAATAAGTTATGAGGCTTACTTGGAGAGCCGGTGTAAACATTATGGGGCGAATGGCCTCTTTCTATGGTCCTGTGAATCATTGTACCTAGGAATAAAGAATCAATGGACAAATAAATGTGCCTCTCCCATATGACCCTGTTGTCTTTTAGCAACAGCTGTTAACAAAGTTGTAAAAATGATTGAAATTCATAATAGCTGTGAGTCACCTTGCACCCAAGATATTACGGGCACCTTTCTTTTTTATGACTTCTTTTATGACCATGCAGCATCACTTAAAACAAAAATGATTGCTTTGGCAAATTGAAGGCATGCTTTCTTCGTACCTAATTTAGATTGAAGTCCAAGGATATAACTTAGAAGTAGAATGACAACCTCAGTATGAAATCCATGAAAGTGGCTTGCAAACAAAAGCATGATTTTGTGTCAATTAAATAAATTAAATTAATGTCTTCAAATGGCTTTGGAAATAAGCTCAAAACAGGCACGGTCTTTCTCGATCTCACTGCAGCATAAGACACGGCCTGGCACACTGGTCTGCTTGTCAAAGTCTCAAGAGTCCTCCCTCCGTGGAATACTGATGCCATTGAACTATCACTCTGTTGCTCTGTTCATCTGGTTATAAATATGGTGGTCAATATGGTCGCCTTCCTTAATCCTAATTATGTTTACTTTCAGAGTCGCCAGGTATCTCTCGATACCACCACAAGGTTCAACCCGAATACCGATCAAAGAGCCAATACACCAGTTAGTTAGTTCAAAGTCAAGACTATTTATTTACACACACAGTAAGATCTACTCATGGCCGTTCTTCAGATCTGAGGCTGTTGGGTACGAAGAGATACAGGAGAACAGCTAAGGTTGTCCATCTGGTAGCGAGCATTGACCTTGAACTTACTTGCTTCTGGTGATGCTGGTGGATGGGTCTCTCCATCTGAGAGCCAAATCCAAGAGAGCGAATCTCTCATGGGGGTTCCTTCTTATACTTGGAGGGGCTTCGCGCACTTTTAGGCGGGCCTTAAACTTGGTCCCAATTAATTGGGCAGCTTCTCGATCATTGTTATTGATCTTAACCAATAAAAGGGGTGGGTGCCCTGATGGCTGGGCGTGTCTTAGGTAGCCGTTGGCCTTGCTTTGTTTGTGTCTTTCTGGCGCCGGGATGTCTGCGACAGTATTAACTACCTGAGTGTTAGTCCTTTGTTCCAATCGACCCAGAGTTTCGATTCCGTCTGCTAACTGCTTCCCAAATATACATTCAGGCAATGTGCCTGCAGGTTGTCTAGCATTGTCCACATTTCCCTACATTTTTTGTGAGCATCCATTTTGTATTCTGGAAGTGGCCATCCCAGATGGCTACAGCTCAAAGTTGGAAACAGTCTAACAGGCTTCCCCAGGGATCTGTTTCAGGCCCAACCCTTAGCACAGAGGTTAGCACTGTTGCTTCACAACGCCAGGGTCCTGGGTTCAATTCCTGATTTGGTCACTGTCTGTGCGGAGTCTGCACACTCTCCCTGTGTCTGTGAGAGTTTCCTCCAGGCGCTCCGGTTTCCTCCCACAAGTCCCGAAAGGCGTGCTTGTTAGGTGAATTGGACATTCTGAATCAGGTGCTGGAGTGTGTCAACTAAGGGACTTTCACAGTAACTTCATTGCAGTGTTAATGTAAACCTACTTGTGACAATAATAAAGATTATTATTATTAATATTCTCAATGATCTGCCTCTAACCCTATTTCAGAAATACATCTCTGCCGCTAACATCTGCTGTGCCTCACTGGCTCGGACATTTTCTGATCTAAACAAGGATGTTACAAAGCTGGCCTACTACATGTAAGTGCTCATACCAGCAACAATGTAACCGCCTCAAGTATATTTCACCTCCACAAAGCCAGCGCCAAGAGGAAATACACATCTCCTTGAATGGCAAGCGACTGAATCACGGACAACAAGCTGTTTATCTTGATATTACCCTTGACCGATGCTGATATTCCAAAAACATCTGAGTAAGATATCAGCAAAGGTCAAAATGCGAAGCACCCTCCTCAGAAAACTCACTGGCTCTTGATGGGGTACAGATGCTCACATCTCAACTCTTGCCATTGTCTACTTTTTTTTAATATGTCCATGGGATGAGGGAGATTCTGACTGGGCCAGCATTTATTGTCCATCCCCAAGGTTATTTAAGAGTCAAACACATTGCTGTGGATCTGGAGTCACATAGAGGCCAGACCAGGGGTTCAAACCTGGGTCCCAAGGCAGAACCCGAGGTCTCTGGATTACTAGTCCCGTGACAATACCACTACGCCATCGCCTTCCTTACTTGACTGCAGAGAACTGCACAACAGTATGGTACAACTCATCTCATTCCAGTCTTGGAGATAGCCAGCTGAACACAACAATGCACATCATCTTGGGTACGCTTCGATCACTTCAATTCCTCGGGCTCCCAGTCCTGAGCAACATCTTGCTCTCTCACATAAGGAGGGAAATTGCAGGAAGAAAGGTTTACATCAAAACAGGTCTGGCGGTACGCAAGGACCATACCAATCCACCTGTTACTCACCTCCCATCCCATCAGCCTGTGTGGCTAAGACCAATGTGCCACGGAATAACGGCAGAAGCTCTGTTGGAGCAGGAATGGAACCAACAGGCCAACATTAAAAACCACCTCATTATCTTAGATCCTGCAGCCACCCACCTGGCTTCAACCTGCCAAGCCGACACTGGGCACTCCTCAGCGTTTCTGCACAGGCCAAGGCCTTTGTGCAGCAAACTGGCACAAGTGGGGCCTTGTAGGGAACCCGGACTGCAGCTGCGGTGCACCCCAATCAATCACTCACAGTAGTGAAGACTGCCCCCCCCCCCCCCCCCCCCACCCCCGACAAGATTCAGCAGAGGGCTCAGTGAGCTCCATTTAGCCACTGCGGAAGCTGTTTCCCAGCTTGGTGATTTCTGCACAGGCCAAAATAAAATGTTTCCAAATGATGTGTTTCCACAGTTGCTGCTTTAGTTTGTGGTAAAGTGTACATTTGTAGTATCGATTGGGGCATCTTCAGTGCAAACTTGATGCACGAGAGTGTCTGTTTCTGTGCTGTAACATTCCATTCATTTTTCACCTCCGCTTAGTAATTTCATGCTTCCAGTGGGGAGCTGTATTGTGAATAATGCAGGTGTTGAAGTTCTATCTGAAAACTGAAATTGTGCCTCCCCACTACGAGTGCAGGATGATTGAATTTATCAACATGTTTCCTCTTCACGTAGCAATTTAAAGCATATGGGGCCTGAATTTGCCTTCGGGTCATGCCCAAAGCTGACCTGAGCGTAGGCAGATGTGATGCCTGCTCCTGCCCGAGGTCGCGTTGTTAACATGATATTACACTCGGTGGCCAATCAAGGCCCAATCAGTGTGTAACGTGTCTACCAGTTGAGCTCGGTGGGAACACGTTGGGTGTCTGGTCCAGTGAGGAGCCAGCCTGGGAGAGGGGAAGGGGGGTTGGGGGGGGGGTTTGAAATCTTGAGGACACAGCCTTCTGACGGCTGACAGGAGTTGTCAGGAAGGCTCAGGGTACTGTGTATGTTAAGACTATTACCTTTACTGTTGTCCAGAAATGGCATTAGCATCAGGAGGTTATGGAAGGTGGGTGGGCACGTCAGGTGGGCTAGGTGTCCTGCCCACCACCCCAACACCCTCTATTTGACAGACGAGTGCCTGTCTGTCCCAGTGCAGGTGGTCAGTGCCAGGTAAATATTCGGATTCCGAGGAATGGCAAGAGAGGATCACCCCACTAGAAGAAGAAAGACTGAATGGAGGTAGCTGCCCAAGTCAGTGGACACGATGGTGGGTGCCACACCTGACTTCAATGCCACAAAATCATAGAATCATAGCATTTCATGGAATTTACAGCGCAGAAGGAGGCCATTCAGCCCATCGAGTCTGCACCGGCCCTTGGAAAGAGGACACTACTTAAGCCCGACTCTTCCACCCTATCCCCTTTATCCCACTAACCCAGCAACCCTACATAACCTTGTTGGACACTAAAGGCAAATTATCATTGTCAATCCACCTAACCTGCACATCTTTGGACTGTGGGAGGAAACCGCAGCACCCAGCGGAAACCCACGCACACACGGGGAGAACGTGCAAACTCCACACAGACAGTGACCCAAGCCGGGAATCAAATCTGGGACCCCGGAGCTCTGATGCAACTGTGCTAACCACTGAGCTACCATGCTGCCCCAATGTTGAAAATGTTCAATGATCTGCTGCGGTCAGCAAGGGTAAGTGCAGAGATGGAATGTATCTGTGTGGAGAGGTGCCTGTTCCCCTGTGGGCTCAAGGGCCTGAGTATGTATGTCAACTGGCACTGAAGCCTACCCTGCCAAGGCTGGACTGTTAGTGCAATAGGCCACAGTGCATTGCAGGGGGAGATGTGCCACGGTTAAATGTATGTGTGGAGGGAGTGTGCAGTGGGAATGGCCCTTGAAGAAGATGGAACACTAATGAGGCTTTCTATTGTCCCCTGTCAGGAAAAGGCAAGTCACAATACTGCTGAGCGTGGCCAAATTGGTGATGGAGTCTCCAATCTGTCGGTCTTCCCGCAGTGCAAGAGTAATGCTGTGGAACTGAACGGCCGCTGGCCAACTCACTCCTCCAGTCCTGGTGAGACAGGAGTCTGGAATAAAGGTAAGAGTGCAAGTGTTAAGAACCCAACTGATGTTAAATGTGAGGGCATCCCAAAACCCAGAAGGGTAACTTGGAGCACAAATTCCAAGTGGTGTATATTTTCAATTTGGTTTACTGTGAGAAAAGATATGCAAAGCGGGGACAAAGAGTCCAGACTTTTTGTGATTAATTAATAAAGAATATTTATTAACTGAAAAGAAAAGCACACAACAAGAAGGACTGGGTGTGGCTGTGATGGTAGCTGCTGCTACTGTGTCCTTTTCTCCAGTTATTGTGCTATGGATATATCATTCTTTTCCTTTGATGTTACCCACCCTGTGGGTCCAGCTTTTAACATATAAGTGCTAATTCCCTCATCTCTCCACTTTGAAGTTACTTCTTCTACACCCCATTGTTTCCCCCCAGTCACATAGAAACACTTACTTTTCTCAATGGTATACTAATTTGCACCTCAGAACACCTCTTCAGACAGCTGCCCTTATCAATCCACTTTTTGTTTTTATGTTGTCCCAATTTCAGCTTTGACTCTTAATTTTCCCCAATTCTTAACACAAGTCCCAGATGTGTGTGCCTCGGGTACAATGCACTGGCCCCTCATATCAGGAAGTGAACTGTCTCAGCGAGTGTGCCCATTGATGCTCAATGCAATATCTCTCCATTGTCTCAGCAGGCATGTATAGTGATGATGGTGATTGAATTCACTGATGTTGCGCCTTCCTTCAACTGATGAAGCAACTGCACTACCTTCAGGAGACCGCAAGGACCTCTGTTAGGAACCCAGGTGGGCATCATAGAGTTATAGAATCATACAGTCGTAAAGCACAGAAAAGGCCCTTCAGCCCATCGCGTTTGCACCAGTCAAAAACAACCAACTAACTATTCTAATCCCATTTTCCAGCACTTGGATTATAGTCTTGTACTCCTTGGGATCACCCTGTACTTTCCCAATCTATCCATCAATGAAAACATTCTTCCTGGCCTGTGGTCCTGCTTCGCTCTCCTCGGCCTCCACTGGGTTCCTCTGTCAGAGATAGATTCTTCAGGATGGGGACTGGGGCAACTTTGACACATACACGCTCTGGTAGATATTACAATGATCCTCCGTAACTGTTCGAGCATCGGAAGCGCATCTTTGAGCAGCCCGATGGTCCTCTCCACCACCTCTTGTGGATAGATGTCTCCTATTGTATCGCTCCTGTGCCTCAGTTCTTGTGTGATGCAGTGGGTCCATCTGCCACCCCGTCGAAAGATAGTCCTCATCAACCAGGATCAGTGGCGGACCCACATTTTTGGGGCCCTGACGCTTGAACTGTTATGGGGGCCCCTTCACAACCAGCAACGAGGTCTGGGTAACTACTGCTATCTTCTTCAATGGGGTTGGTCCACAACAGATCACCACAAATTTTTTAAAAATGTAACCACTACATCTCAGATTTTGATTAAAATTGCTGTACTGGATTATCTTACATGTCAAAGTCACTGGTGTGAATAAAAATGTCCTATGCCTTTTAGTTTCCGAGCTATGGGGGGATGAAAATTAGGGAAATGTTATATACATGCATGATGCATCATAGAATGATGAAATAAAACATAGAAAAGACCACAGTCAATATAATCTTTTATTTTAGACACCTATGAGATACATACTACATGAAGCACATTTTACAAAATACTCTTTTTTCTGTTTTTTCTAGCAACATATTCACGTACAGTTTTGTCACATGAGAGCTTCCTTGCAATGTCATTTTCTGGAGACAATATGCATAAAGAATTTAAGCACTCTTCAGTCATGGTAGACCAAAATTTGTTCTTTATAAAGGATAGCTTAGAAAAATTCCTTTCTGTTTCACAGCTCATGGTAGGCATTGTCAAGTACAGCTTAAGCACAGTAGTAATATTGGGGAACACTTCAATTAGGTGTTGCTCACAAATAAGCTGAAGAACTTCTGCACATTGCATTTTAGATGGCGTGTTTTCTTCTGTGTTCTGGGATTTCCTAAGGTGCAAATATTCTTTGAACTGATAACACTTGTTTACTAATTTATGGTCAATATCACCTTTGTAATACGATATTATAAGTTTAATACTGTCCTCATCAATTTCAGAATTGTTCACCAATTCTGAGAGGAACTTGAACCTTTTCGCAATCTGCTCACATGGGTCAATCCTCTTGCATAACTGGTTTATCAAGCAGTCATAGAGTTAAAGGTATAGAACTTCTATCCTAAATTTGTCAGCTCCTCTCAAAGAAGCAATACCACTTGTTCCATCTGAAAATGTCCTTGTAACAATGCGTTTGGAAGCACCAGAATAACTTGAGGTGATATCTTCACACAAACCTTTTGCTTCTGATTCATAGTGTGCAATCCTATCGGCTGAATTTTCTCTGAGCTCTTCAACAAACAAAAGTAAAGATGATAGCAGAAGATAACCTTCAAATACATCAAAATCAGGGGTTTGGAGTTTCTTACTTGTTTTGTTGAAACACTCCAGCACTTCTTCCCAAACGACTGTTAAAATAGCATATTCCAGCTTTACCAACTTGTGGTATAAATTCTTTGCATCTCATTTACATTCTGGCTTCTCTTCTGAGTCTTCAAAAATATGTTTGAAAGTTTGTAAAATACCCATATATCCATTTTTAATTTCCCGGACTGCTTCATAGTGTGTAGACCATCTAGTTACACTTAAGCTCTTTAGAGAAAAATATAGATTGCCCTGTGTGTTTAAAATCCCCCATCTTCGTGGAGATCCAGAAAAGAAAACATACAGCTCCTGCAAAATGCCAAAATAGTCAACAACTTCATGTACAGTAGACACTGCCTTTTCTCCAACAAGATTAAGTGAATGGGCTACACATAGTACATAGTCTGCGGACCTGTTAATGTTTTTAAAGAGTGCTTGCAGCCCTTTCTCCGAGCCCTTCATGTTAGATGCATTATCTAGATCTACTTTCTGAGAAAGTTTTTTTTAAAAAAAACCTTCTCAGAAAGTAGACACCCATTTTTTAAGTTTATAATAAATAAGCTAAATAGGCTAAACTAGGCAATGTTCAAGCTAGCCTACGCTAGGCTCGACTAAGTTAGGCAAGACTAGGCCACCAAAACACATAGGCTAAGGTAATGTAACACAATTTTACCATTATTTGAACACTTTTCATAATAAACACCTGTAATTTAACACAAATTCACCCTTTTATTACTTTTTCATAAATACTTGTAACATAGTATTAGCCTAGGCTATGCGGTCGTAGCCCACCTTCCGTTCACCTCTTCATAAAATCAATAGGCTTAGGCTAATCTAACACTATTTCACCTTTATTACTTACCTTACTTTTCTGAATATAACATTTATTTTAAGTAGGGGTAATTAAAATTTTGTATCCTTATGAACACTTTATTGAAAAAAATTCTTGTCTCGATCGCTATCACGAGTGCTATCACGTTGAAAATTCACGTTAGCTTTGTGATTGCCTTTTCAATGGCTCCCCTTTTTTGTTTCGACACATCATCTACTGTTTGTATTTCTGTCATAAATGTTAATAGTATTTTAAATTATTTATAATTATTTTATATTAAATATATTTAGAATTAAACATCCTTAATTTGAACGTTTTTTAATTTACGGCTAGCCTACATGATACTTTAATAACCTTTTAATTTTTATTTTAACTTTTATTTTGTATTGAATTACACTATATTATTAATATTATTATTTTAAAAAAAACCTTCTCATACAGTAGACCCCAAATTTTTAAGCAATGTGGACTAAAGTTGCTTCTGGGGCCCTTCCGGGGTTAGGGGCCCTGAAGCATAAGCTTCGTTAGTTTCATAGTAGTTTCATGTATCCTTGACCAGGATACATCCAACAAATCTTGCAGAACCAATTAACATGACTCATGTGAACATCCTAGATAACGGACTTGGAGAATCTGTGCCCTGTGGTCACAGCTAATCTGCATATTCATTGAGTGGTATTGCTCCCTGCTGATACCCTGATGGCCTCATGTGTGCAGTCTGTAGCACCTTGGATGAGGGGGAACCCAGCCATCACTGCAAACCCTCATGCACTCTCTGTCTGGCTGCCCTTCTCTGTCTGGCTGCCCTTGTCTGTCTGGTTAATGAAAATGTGGGCTGAAACATACATAGAAACAAACATACAAAATAGAAGCAGGAGGAGGCCATTCAGCCCTTGAAGCCTGCTCCTCCATTCATTATGATCTTGGCTGATCATCAAATTAGCGGGCGGCATGGTGGCACACTGGTTAGCATCGCTGCCTCACAGCGCCAGGGACCTGGGTTCAATTCCGGCCTTGGTTGACTGTCTGTGTGGAGTTTACACTTTCTTCCCGTGTCTACGTGGGCTTCCTCTGAATGCTGCAGTTTCCTCCCACATTCCAAAGATGTGCAGGTTAGGTGGATTGGCCATGCCAAATTATCCCTTAGAGTCCAAAAGATGTGCAGCTTTGGTGGGCTACGGGGATAGGGTGGGGATTTGGGTCTAGGTAGAGAGCTCTCTCAGAGGGTGGGTGGGCTGAATGGTCTCCTTCTGTACTGTAGGAATTCTATAACTCTATGATTCGAAGTTGAATTCCCTGATCCCGCCTTCCCCCCATATCCCTTGATCCCTTTAGCCCCGAGAGCCATATCTAATTACTTCTTGAAATTTCACAATGTTTTGGCCTCAACTACTTTCTGTGGTAATGAATTCCACATATTCACCACTCTCTGAGGTGAAGAAATATCTCCTCACCTCAGTCCTAAAAGGTTAACCCCTTATCCTCAAACTATGACCCCTAGTTCTGGACTCCTCCACCATCCGGAACATTCTTTCTGAATCTACCCTGTCTAATCCTGTTAGAATTTTACAAGTTTCTATGAGATCCCCTCTCACTCTACTAAACTCCAGTGACTATAATCCTAACCGACTTAATCTCTCCTCATATGACAGCCCTGTCATCCCAGGAATTAGCCTGATAAACCTTCACTGCATTCCCCCCATAGCAAGAACATGATTCCTCAGATAAGGACACCAAGACCGCGCACAATACTTCAGGTGTGGCTTCACGATTGCCCTATAATATTGTAGTAAAACATCACTATTACTATACTCAAATCGTCTCGCTATGAAGGCCAATATACCACTTGCATCGGTCACGAGCTTGATTCAGTTGTGCACAGCTGATTGAGAGACGCCACACAGATCCCCCACTATGCCCTGCAATGAACAATGGGCGTAGAGGCTAAGGGCCACTGTGACCTCCAATGCCATCAACATGGGGTGGCCCATCACGCAGTTGGAGGCAATCTCAGGACCTATCATGTTACAAATGGGTGTTACTGTGGCTCTGGAGAGCTGGAGCCTGATGTGGCACTGGACCTCAAACATTTACAGGTAGTTAGTGCATTGCCTGTATCCTATAGCGACTGGGTGGTGGTGTCATTGGTGTTCCCTCACACCTTGGCATCCTTATTGGCCCTGCACCAACTGAGCCCATTCATCTCTTCGAGATCTCTGCCTAGGACATTACCTGTGATCACCTTGTCTCCTGTCCCTCATGCCCACCTCTTCTTGTTCAGAGGAGGCCCCACCAGCAGAGTACATTATCCTCCTTGGAACAGATGCAGAGGACCGGTGCCTTGCAAATGCTGGAACACTGTCTCCAATCCTCAGGAATCTTTCCTGGGAAGTCCTGAAATCCTGAGAGTCACATCTCGAATGCTAAGCAATAACTAGGAAACTCAAGCTCATACAGCTACAGCTTCTGCCACAGAGAAACTGCTGGTTCCTAGGGGCTTTTTAGTCCCACCTTGGATGAGGAAATGTGACAAGTTACAAATCGCACAGGCAGTGTGAAATCACTATTGACTCGACTTTTAATGGCCTCAATTTGCCCTTTGACTGCCGACGGGCATGCATCTGATTTGCATGCATGCCCACCGACCTCGATGTAGTACATGTAGCCAATGACATCGGGAAATGCTCCCGCCATCTCCTTGCGTGATTTAACCGCACTTCAGGGTCAGATGCGCGCGTTCGCCCAGGTAATGTAAAATTCTGGCAATGGAATCGATGTTACGGAATACACGTGTGTTTCCCAGCCCAATGAAATAAAATTAACACTTTGTATAAATCAACCAGAATCAAAGTGGAAGATAGAGAGGCTTAATGTCCTCCTCATGTTCCGATTTTCCATTGATGACCGAACCCTGAATGCTCTTATTTACATTGAGGGCTGGGTGTGGACACAGTTCTGAGTTTGCAGCTTTTACCCTCACATTGCGTTTGGTGTGAGTTAGACAGAGAATGATATGAGGTAGCTGTTGCCAGAAGCAGCTGAGACAAGCGGAGATTAAATACACTGGTGCCTGAAGAAGCTGGAGAGTTTGACAAGTAATTTCCAATGTAGAGAAATGTTCCTCGCACTGACTGCATTTGCCACATAGATCTGGACTTGCTTTATATCACCCCGGATCCCCACTGTAAAGATCCCAATTGGTGTTATAACTGGATGGAAAGATCCCAGAATAGAATGTTGGCTCAAAAACATTTACTTATTTTTTAAAAAACAAGGAGGAACAGAGACACAGGAGCACTAATTAGATTTTTTTTAAAAATTATTTAGAGTACCCAATTATTTTTTTTTGCAATTAAGGATGAAGGGGCAATTTAGTGTGGCCAATCCACCTAACCTGCACATCTTCGGGTTGTGGGGGTGAAACCCACGCAGACATGGGGAGAATGTGCAAATTCCACACGGACAGTGACCCAGGGCCGGGATTCGAACCCGGGTCCTCAGCGTCGCAGTCCCAGTGCTATCCACTGCGTCACATGCCGCCCCCACCAATTAGATTTAACAACAAGAAAATAATTTATTAAACATGAAAAGTTTGATTATGACATGATGCTCCTTTGTAATTTTGAGGTTTGGATGCTCAAGGGAAACATCCTCTGTCTCTCTCCCTCCCCTGGCACAGAAATGGATTGTGGGACTCAGCCTGCCATGCTAGCTGTCCAGCTGGCCACTGGTGCATCACAGAACATGGTGGTGGGAGAGCCTGGGCCAGCCCAGGGAAGATGCAACATTACAGGAGCCTGCCCCAGAACAGAATGGGCCAGCTGATGAAGCTTAGGTTCCGGTGCGATCACCACCTGCACATCATGCACAATACTCAGGCAGTGTGCACAACACATACATCCTGTTGCAATCGAAGAATCCCGGGGCCCCTGAGACATTCCCTCGAGTGAGGGATTGGCTAGTGGGTGTCGAGGACTACCCATTGCTGATGACCCCTGTGTGGAGCCCCCCGAGATGTTACCTGTTATAATTACGCTTACACAGTAGCCAGGAGTATCGAGTGGTGCGTCAGGCTCTTAAGAATGCGCTTCCACTGCCTGGATTGCTCTGGTGGAACTCTCCTATACAGCTGCCAGAGGGTCTCACATAGATTTGCACAGCAGTGGGGCAACATTCTGGAGTAGGGGGAAGAATGGCAGGCCTCATCGGACGAGGAGGATATTCAGGATGAGCCAGGTGAGGGCCCACAGCTGGTTCAACAGGCCACAGTAATGTCTGGGCCCGAGAACCAGGGAGAACCTGATCAGCTCCCAGTTCACCGACTATGGGGCCAAAAGACCGGCAACTCCATTGGCATTTCACGTTGCACGCACCCCCTTTCCCTCAGTACTTCTGTCCCACAGCCTCCCACTGCCAACCTCCCCTTAGCCTTTCACCCCAACTTCCCCTCAGGCTGTCACCCCTTCCCATGACCACAACTGCCCCTCTCCCTCTGAGGAGTCATCTCAGCATCACAACAGGGTGTTGGGTCTGGGTTAGCAGTATCAGCGGGTATTGCCTGCAGGACAGAGGATGTTGACTACACACTGCGAGATGAGCTCTGCTGCTCCTCATTTTGTGACAAAGTCTGACTTCTGTCTGGTGGATAACAAACCACTGTCGTCCCAATGGTGCCTGGTTGTGTGATGTGTAGTGATCTGCATATCAGTGTATATATATATATATTTATATCAGGGGTCAATGTAGATGCACTACATCTAAGCAATCACTAGAGGAAGCACGGGAGATGGATAAATACAGACAGACAGGAAGTCAAGGTACTCTTCACAGGAGCCGCAGCTGGTGAGCAGGACACAGACAGGCAGCTCAGATGTAACATAGTATAAGTGCTGGAGAGAGAACAAAATCAAAATAAAGCATCTATTTCAACTATAAGACTACAAGCTTTATTCAGACACAAGGAATAACACACGGTACCAGGCGACTTCAGAAGGCCTACCAGAAGATTACACAAGATGCAGACAAGGAAAGATCAAAATGACAAGAAAACGCGTACCAGACATTCGACGTGGGAAGACTGCACTGATTCAATGAAATTTGTTGGAACTCCACCGCAGCTGAACACAACCGGTAATTTAAGTCATAGATGGAAAAGCTTTAAATAAGTGTTCGACATATATATCAGAGCTAATGATTTGAAAGCAGCCTCAGAAGAAAGGAAAATAGCACTGCTCCTCGCAGGACATGAAGCTGGAGAAATATATAACGGCATTAAATACTTGAAAGGTGAAGACAATACCAAATTAGAAGTAATACTGAAAAAATTTGAAGATTACTGTAACACCAGTAACAATGCTGCTTTAAGACATACAATGCTTGGATACCAAATTGCACAGGGAAAGAGTGATGCGCAGCTCAACCAATCATTACCAGAACAGAAAGGTTTAACACTGGAAATCGCGATTGAAAAGTGCAGATTGCAAGAAAAAGATAATTTTAAGTGCTTATCTAGAAAAAATAAAGTTCTTTTCCACGGGTCTAAAGCAGTTAAAATGCCGTCTGAGCATATTTTAAACTGCCCGGGGAACAAAAGACACATATCTGGGTCTGCGCATGCGCAGGAAACCGCAACCGTGCATGCACAGTTGAAAAAATAAGTTTTGGGCACAGAACGCATGCGCAGTTTAAAAAAAAAACACACAGTAAAGGAACATCGATTTGCGCATGCGCAATTGATTTCAACGCTTTACGACACGAGCATCATGACGTCAAACAACTCAGACCACACCCACTTAAAGGGGAAATGCCCAAAAAACACAAACAAGACGTTTAAAGGCACAAAACCAACAAATTTAACCTCAAAAGACAGAAGAATGCCTGAACGTCTACCAGCAGTTGAAAATAACTTTTGCAGCACCCTGGAACAAGCAGTTTGCACTACCCAAAGTGAAGAGCGCAATGCCAAATCCAAAACCAAAGAAGATGATTTGTTCATTGAACATGTAGAGAACGATAACAACTCCGAAACAAAAAGATGATTAGTTTATCGAAAAATACTACTCAGATATGGCTGGGTTATTCGGATATGCTGATCATAGCATCAGCAACACTGTTGCAAAGCTCAACACGACTCTACTCATGGTAGATGAATCCAATACCATGATGCAATGGCAGATCGTCAATACATTGGATGACAACAACCTGTCAAATACCCAAGAAGAAATTGACGCCACACAGTGAGTACTGACCGACTCGGTTGAGAGAGCACAGATCGACTCCACAGAGAGAACACTGCACGACTCCACAGAGAGAGCGATGAAAGACTCCACAGAGAGAGCTATGCAAGCCTCCACAGAGAGCTCGTTCACAGACTCCAAAATGGAAGCAATTAAACACTCGATAGCGAACGCCATGCATGATCAAGACCATGAAGGTCTACCCACCGTATCTGAGCAACCACAAGCAGACTATGAAAGGCTACCCAGCTCACATAATCAACAAGAAGACAATGTAAGTCTACCCACTGTATGCAAAAACAGTGACAATGTGATCACAATCGACATACAGGATGTGCAGGGTCACAGCGAGACTGAAAGATCTCAGCTCGTCTGCACAGAAACACTCAACAATCAGAGTAGGGCTATTCATGAGTCCAGAGAGACCACGTCAATTGAAACCTCATCCACTCTAAACTAACCACAAGAAAATGAAATCTTGAAGATTTTGACTCCAGAAGAGGAGACCAAGGCCCACAAGAAAATGAAATCTTGAAGATTTTGACTCCAGAAGAGGAGACCAAGGCCCACAAGAAAATGAAATCTTGAAGATTTTGACTCCAGAAGAGGAGCACCAAGGAAGCAAAGAAGAGGAATCAAATCCACCACAGATGACTGATGTCACCAAGAGCAATGCAACATCAGATCATTCTCACAATCCTCAAGAAGAAACACTCAATGAAACAGCAGATACCACAGAGGACACTGACACCCATACCTTGGAGAATGACTCATTCAGTGCAACAAAAACAATAAAAACCACAAGAAGCACAACAGAAACAAGAACAACAGCAACAACAAAAACAACAAGAAGCACAACAAGAACAACAACAAAGACAAAAACAAGAAGCATAACAAAGACAACAACAAGAACGACAACAACAAGCACGACAAAAACAACAACAAGAACGACAACAAAAACAACAAAGACAGAAAGGACAGAAACAACAACAATGAAACAATGACCTGTCCAACATGGTACAACTCTGCACATGAAGGACAATGCAACATTCCACGCAAAAGCAATGACAAGAGTACAAACATACCATGGCATGACAATGAATCTCACAAATTCACATTTGCTCCGGAACAAACAGCACACCAGCTTTCAAGGCAGATGACACACTAAATCGAAACCACAAGCACAGAAACAAATTCCACATCAGTCAACATCAGTGGTTCGACCACTCAAACACCTTGTGATGACTTGTTGGTTACTTAAAACACAAGAACACTGCTGACATTCACACAGAAGTTACAATATCAATATCACCACGTCAAAAACAGAAAGAAAACCTCAACCGAACAAATTCATAAACTTAGGACTCAGAAATTTTTAAATTAAGATTGGGCTCATAAATATTAATTGGCTTTATATAATAACCAATATCATCACCACTTGTCCAGATATACATATCATAATTAATCTCACTGTTTTGTACAATTTTCTTCAACAATGTACAGAAAATATGTAAAAGAAAAAAGGGAGGATGTAGTGATCTGCATATCTGTGTGTATATATATCAGGGGTCAATGTAGATGCACTACAACTAAGCAATCACTAGAGGGAGCATGGGCGATGGATAAATATAGACAGACAGGAAGTCTGACACTCTTCACAGGAACGGCAGCTGGTGAGCAGGACACAGACAGGCAGCTCAGATGTAACATAGTATAAGCACTGGAGAGAGAACAAACTCAAAATAAAACATCTATTTCAACAATAAGACTACGAGCTTTATTCAGACACAAGGAATAACACGTGATGGGGAGTCCTTCTCATGCGCTGCATTATCTTGGGGTAGAGGGTTGGGGCAAGAAGGAGCAAGCTTTGGGTTCATATACTGGGGATGCCTAAAACTAGGCAGTCCCACACTGTGTCTCCCATGGCTCGTCACTTCTAGGTGAGGGTGAATGCATGCGGGGTGTCCGTGGGACCATGAACCCCTTTCTCCACCCCCACCCACCCAGCCACCACAACCCAAGACCCAACCCCAGCCCAACCTTCCCACCTGTGGGACAACAGTGAGAGGCAGATTGGACTGGTGGTGGAAAAGTGTTTAATGGCGAGTTTTTACAGATTGTGTCCCCTTCCCCCTGACTAGCTCCATTCAACACACCCGTGTCAACTGAAGTGTTGTCTATCATTCTGATCTTCCATGGCTTCCCGCTCCTGATGTTGTCCAGATTGCACATCAGGAGTGGAGGCAGCCTGCTGATTGTCTTGCCCTCTGCCCTTCGATGCCCTTGGCGGCCTAGGTCATGGATTTGGATGGGACCGGCTGACTATCAGGCATCACAGGCGATGACGTGTCACCCTGTTCTGCCCTCTTCCCAGCAGGTGCACCAGTGTCAGAAAGGGAGGGGGCGTGTTCTGAAGGGCTGGAGTGTTCCTGCACCTCCCTTGCAGGAGACCCCAGAATGGGCCCCAGCCCTTCCTCCTACCTTGGGGTGCTCGCTGGCCCCCAGGCTATTCCATGGGATGGAGGGGCAACTGGACGAAGCTCCAGAAGGCTGAATGTCATCTGGCACTGCCAGTCCTGGAGGCCCATCCTCGCCTGAACCATGGTGTCGATGCCATCAGCCATGGGGCTCTGTGACTCGGGCATGTCCCACAGCAAGGGAGTCATGTCCCTCATTGCCTCATGTCCCTTGTGACTGTATCCTGTCCTTCTGTCACTGGTTAAGGTCAGTCAGCGCCAGGCCAATGCTCCCGATTGCCTCAGCCATGACCCTTTGTGAGTGGACCAAGCTCTGGAGTGCCGCAACAATGTTCATCTGTGCCTGGAATATGTCACCTGTGGTTGGGCCCTCCTGTCCTGTGCCTCAGCTACAGAGAGAACAGGGTGCCCCATGCCTTGGCCTTCCTGACACATGGCTCTGACTTCTTGCCCCAGGCCTTCCACCGTGGCACTACTCTTTCAGTCTTGGCCTGGGTACCACGCAATGGCGGCACAATCGCCTGCACCTGAACGTTAACTGGACTTCTCCAGTTGTACTTTCAGGTGCTGGAATGTTGCTGACACCCCCTCTTGTAGATTCTGGCTCTGAATCTGCATTTGCAACAGCGACGGGAAACTATTTTCCAGAGGCACAACATCTTGTCTTGGGGGCAGATGTACCCTGGGATCGGGCAGACTTCTGACCAGCCATTCCATTTGGAGCCTATGTCTCCAGCTGTTGTGCTGCAGTCTGTGCGTGGTGCTCACCAGAGGGTGACTCAGGAACCTGCCTGCTAATATGTCCCACCAAGCTGATTATCTCCGCGTTGGTGGATAGTGCTGGTGAAAGCAGTGCTGAGATAGCTGGGATAGAGTGGAGGGTGGGCTTAAGCAGGGTGCTCTTTCCAAGGGTTGGTGCAGACTCGATGGGCTGAATGGCCTCCTTCAACACTGTAAATTCTATGGCTCTATGATAAGTCAGTGTCGGCTGCGACCCCGGTGGCCCGGCCTCATCTGATGGGGACCCTGAATACAAAGGTCAAGGGGTTAGCTGTCAGAAGAAAAGAGTAAGATCCCAGGTTAGATTCCCACTTGGGTCACTGTCTGTGCGGAGTCTGAACGTTCTCCCCCTGTTTGCGTGGGTTTCCTTCAGGTGCTCCGGTTTCCTTCCACAAGTCCTGAAAGGCGTGCTTGTTAGGTGATTTGGTCATTCTGAATTCTCCCTCAGTGAACCCGAACAGGCGCCGGAGTGTGGCGACTAGGGGATTTTCACAGTAATTTCATTGCAGTGTTAATGGAAGCCTACTTGTGACACGAATTGAAAAAAAAATGAAGAGGGCTGTGGGAGATGAAGTATTCACTTGAGATAGGACATCCGGAGAAAGTTGCATTGGTCTCTAACTTCTTCGGTATATGCCAAACTCCATGTCAGCCACTGCTCGCTCCTCGGCATCTCCCACAAATTCCATGTCCCTTTCTTCAAAGCGAGTGCGGACCATATCTCGGGCATGTCCCCCACCTGAGTTCTGATGCTGCCTTTAATTGTGACATGCTTTAACCTTGGGGTCATAGAAAGGACCTAGTGAGATGCCAGTGCACCCATTTTGGGAGAGGCATCTAGCTGGTTACAAATGTGGGCAAGGCATTTGGCCAAAGAGAGTCCATGGAGGGTGGGTTCTGAGGGACATGCTGCTAGGTCGTGTGTTACTGGCATATAGTGGCAGATGTCAGGGATCAAGGACGGTAGCGATGCCAGGAACACATACGTGGTTACTCAACCTAGCAACTCAAGGAGGTCGTTGACCTTCTTCCTGCATTGCATGCTGGCCCTCTTGGTGAGACTGCCAGCACTCACTGCCTCTGCCACCACATCCCAGGCTTGATTCAATATAGCTAGCTGTTGTCTCCATCCCACCCTGGGGAAGAGGGTGTTCCTCCTCTCCTCAATGACGTAGATGTCGATGTCCATCTCAAGGAAGCTTGTCAGATCAGCAATGGGCTTCCCAACCCCAGTGAATCACTCACCCGGGAAATCGGGGCTTGGGCGGGATGCATGTGGGCAGTGTGCTGGACCATTTGAATGGATGGAATTCTGATTCTCCGCTGACGGAAATACATTGGGCGGGATTCACCGTCGGCCGCCGGTGAAATCGCGCAACGCGATTGGGCGGAGAATAGCCTCTGACGCCAAAATCGAGGGAGGCGCTGGTTTGACGCTAAATGGGGACCCTGGAAATTGCGTAAATTCGTAGTTCACCACACGCTGTTTAAGCACCGTTGACATATCATTAGTGGGCCTGACCCTCTATTCTCCGAGGCCTCCGCTATTCACCGCCGCCGATGGGCCAAGTTCCCGACGGCGCAGTTCATTTGTAGTCTCAGCGCCGCTGCAGTCGGCAGGGAGCCTTGCTGCTGACTGAGAGGTGTCCACGAGGGCTGAGGAGACTGGTGGCGGGTGACCAGCAGATGGTCAGGGGGTGGCCAGGGAGGCAGTATTTGGCGGGTCGGGTCCGCACACAGCTGCGCCATGTATTACGGCACGAACGCTGCAGGTCATCGTCGTGCGCATGTGCAGCCAGTGACCCGGTCATTCTCCAGCCGTTTCTGTTATGGGAGCTGGGAGGTTTACTCGGCATGACTGCTAGCCCTCAGCGGTCGCAGGGTTGGTGAGGGTTGGGCGCCAATCTTTCTGTCATAAAACTCCACGACTCCTGCGCTGGCGCCAACACTCAGTCTCAGAAATGGTGAATCCAGCCCGAATCTCTGAACCAGAGTTCAGTTACGGTAGAGACACTGGAGATATTTGGATTATTCTCCACAGGGCAAAGAAGGTTGTTCAAGATTGTGACGGGTTTTGGCTGAATAGATCGGGTGAAACATTTTCCATTGGCAGGAGAGTCAGTTACGACCCAGATTTAAGATAATAGTCAATTAATGGGAAGGCTCTATCTTATGCAGCAAATTGTTCCATTCTGGAATGCACTGCCCAATGGAATGGTGGAAAAATATTCAAAGGTAACTTTCGAAAGGGAATTGGATTGCAAAAGACAAATGTGCAGTGTTCTGGAGAAAGAGCTGGAATTGGGAGCAATAGGATAGCTCTTTTAAAAAGCGAGGACCAATGTAATGGGCCAAGTGGCCTTCTCTATGCTGAATGATTCCATGAAGGTCCATAGTCTTGCAAAAGGTTTTCCAAGCTTTTTCTTTGGATACCTTTACTCTTAAACCATTGTGATCCTCAGCAAAAGTCTTTCATTAGGGCAGCATGGTAGCACAGTGGTTAGCCCAGTTGCTTCACAGCTCCAGGGTCCCAGGTTCGATTCCCGGCTTGGGGCGCCGTCTGTGTGGAGTCTGCACGTTCTCCCCGTGTGTGCGTGGGTTTCCTCCGGGTTCTCCGGTTTCCTCCCACAGTCCAAAGACATGCAGGAAAGGTGGATTGGCCATGACAAATTGCCCTTAATGTCCAAAAAAGGTTAGGTGGGGCTACTGGGTTACGGGGATAGGGTGGAGGTGTGGGCTTCTGTAGGTTGCCCTTTACAAGGGCCTGTGCAGACACGCTGGGCCGAATGGCCTCCTTCGGCACAGTAAATTCTATGATTTTTTCATTGAGATGTCAGCACGGGATACAAGTGTTTCCAGGGGAGGGGGAAATAAGCAGAACCATTTACATCATTGCTGCAGAGGTCACATCTTTCCTGCTGTATAATTCACTGTGATGGTGCTGAAGGCATGCAGTTACTTTACTCTGAAAACATAAATGACCCCAAGGAAAACACTTTGGACTTCACATCAGTCCTCCACCTACTCACTTCGCCAGAAGGCCTTTTCATGCATCATTGGTCCGTAATCCACTTACATGCCTGTCAGGACATAATTTTATGCTTTTTCATACAATTAATCTTGGAAGCCTGATGGAAAAAAAAACGTATTATAGGAGTCATCTAACTCCACGTTTTAATCAGGACCAAGTGGTGTTTGTAATGCTGTCCTGTTTTTTTCAGAGGATAGCATATTCTGTCATGGTCAACAGCTCAAACCAGTCTGAGAATAGCTATCTTGGGATAGCGGTGGATTTGAAAAAAGACGCATTTTAAAGTCAATTAAGAGCGTGACTCAACGGCCTCGTCGCACCTGACTTGGTGTCGGTATTCGGCCGTTGAGATTCGCAACGGTCAAAATGTCTCGCGGGATTTAATGGAGTCTTGCGAGACATCGTGATCTGGATCTCGCTCTCGCTGGACGAGATCGAGATATGCATATTTAAATGAGTCATTTAGCTGATTTAAATATGCGTTCACTGGATTCTCCGGGGGCCCTGGATTCACCAGCCTGGGAGACCTCGCCAGTGTGCCGTTTAGTATTGGTCCACACAAATGTGGACAAGTCATAACTGCACCTGGGAGGGGGGGTCTCCTGTGCCATTTGAGACCCCCCCAAATGGTCCTGGATTGGGCAGGGTGGTATCCTCGCACTCCTGCTAGCACCTGGGCACCTTGACACTGCAGGATGCTAGGCTGGCAGTGTCAAAGTGCCCAGGTGCCCGGGCAAGGGGTCAGGCCTTGGGGTACCTTGCCCATAAGAGGTGGGGTGAGGAGTAGCTCGAGAACCCAGGAAGAGATAAGTTGGGTGAGGTGGTGGGGAGTGGTGGTTGGGGGCCACAGCGGGGTCACTGAAAGGGGGTTGGAAGATCGGGGCTGCCTTTAAAAATAGCGCCCCGCGACACTTCCGGTTGCGGCTATGCGGAGCGAAGTCGCAGGCTCGGCAGCTCCCGTTAGAAACTGACTTTTGGGCTCTTTTTAGGGCCATCAGCGGCATTTGTTCGATGGTTCCCAGTGTGGGGAGCTGATAGTAACATTTCCCCGGCACTGTATGGATTGGACCAGGAGTGGAGCGGTGAAAAAAGTAGCTTTGGAGCAGCGAAAAGTGCGAGGGAGGAAAATCAAGATGGCGGCGGGTGGAGACCAGGCAGCCTGGGCGCAGTGGTCGCAGGAACAGCAGGAGTTTCTCTAGCGCTGCTTCACAGAATTTGAGGCAGAGCTGTTGGAGCCGATGATGGCTTTGATAGACAAGCTGCTCGAGACCCAGAAGGCCCAAGGGGCAGCGATCCGGGAGGTGCGGCAAAAGGCCTCGGAGAACGAGGACGAGATCTTGGGCCTGGCGGTGAAGGTAGAGGCGCATGAGGCGATGCCTAAGAAATGGCAGGAGAAGTTCGAGGAGATGGAGAATCAGTCGAGGAGGAAGAACCTGCGGATTCCGGGTTACCCGGAGGGAGTGGAGGGGTCGGATGTTGGAGCATACGTGGTCACGATGCTGAACACATTGATGGACGTGGGGGGCTTTCCCGGGGACCCTGGAGCTGGAGGTAGCCCACCGAATCCTGGCGAGGAGGCACATGCCCAACGAGCCGCCGCGGGCGGTGCTGGTGCAGTTCCACCGCTTCGTGAAAAGGGAGTGTGTCCTAAGGTGGGCAAAGAAGGAGCGGAGCAGCAGGTGGGAGAATGCAGAGGTCCGGATATACCAGGACTGGAGCGCGGAGGTGGCCAGGAAGAGGGCCGGGTACAATCGGGCTAAGGCGGCTCTGCATCGGAAGGGAGTGAAATTTGAAATGTTGCAGCCGGCGCGACTGTGGGTCACTTTCAAGGACCGCCATCACTACTTTGAAGTGTTGGGTGCTCTGCCACACAGATGAACCAACACGGTTGCGAATGGTACAACGCAGTTTTATTCCAAACATCTATTTACATTGGTAAACTGTTTACTGAGGTTCGATCATGACCCTTGATTCTGTGAACCTATTTCTAATTCTACCTTGTAGTGGCACTCAGCACATGGTGGATGTCTGAGTGGCCTGCAATGAGCTCTGTGCCCTGAGCCGTCTCCTGCTCGAGTGCCCAGGAAGTGTTGTGTTCCCTGTTTTGTACTGTGTATACTCTTGTCTGTGATTGGCTGTCGTGTTGTGTGTGTTGAATGGTCCGTTGATCTGTCCATCAGTATGTATGTATGTATACGCTATGATGTTTACCTGAATATCATGACATCCGCCCTTTTTTACAAGAACATGTGCCTACGTGGTCATAAATAGAGATGTGTACTGAGTGTAGCTAAATGTGTGTGTGTGCAATATTTACAGCATGTACATAGGGTTAAACTATACACAAGGGGCGATGTCGGGTGCGACATAATAACAAGGTTGTACCAGAAACAAAGAACGGTTGAATGATAAAACGAATTCCTGTAACGATAAGAACATAAACATATTAACACAGTGGTAGTATGAGTTCAATGTACAAACAGTCTCATAAGTCCAGTCTAGTAGGTGGGCGACGGATTCGGGTTGACCGCCTCAAGGGTAGGTCTGGAATCGTCAGCTGAGGAATGGGCCTGGCCATGGGCGACGACAGAAGGGGTATGGTGGCAGGCAGCTCCATGAAGTCGATGTCAGGAACAACAGGAGGGCGCTGTGTCGGTGTAAGTTCCCGTAGCGAGCGTGGAAGTAGGCGAAGAGCCCGGCGATTGCGCCTACGAATGGATCCATCAGCCATGCGAACCAGGAACGAGCGGGGAGCCACGCGTCGGAGAACTTCGGCAGGTGCTGACCAGCCACCTTCTGGTAGGTGGATGCGGACTTCGTCTCCAGGGGCCAGGGCGGGAAGATCAGTTGCCCGTGTGTCATATGCCCTCTTCTGGCGACCGCGCTGCAGTTGCATTCTGTGTAGTGCCGGAGCATGGTTGGTTGTGGGTGCCAGAATGGAAGGCACAGTGGTCCTGAGGGCGCGACCCATCAACAGCTGGGCTGGTGAGAGGCCAGTGGCTAGTGGCGACGAGCGATAGGCTAGCAGGGCTAGGCAGAAATCCAATCCCGCAGCAGCAGCCTTGCAGAGGAGCCGCTTGACAATGTGAACGCCCTTCTCTGCCTTTCCATTGGACTGGGGATGCAGAGGGCTGGACGTCACGTGTGTGAAACCATACAAGGCAGCAAAAGATGACCATTCCTGGCTGGCGAAACAGGGTCCATTGTCCGACATGACAGTGATCCGAATGCCGTGGCGAGCGAAGGTGTCTTTGCAGGCCCTAATGACAGCGGACGATGTCAGAATGTGCAGGCGTATGACCTCTGGATAGTTGGAGAAATAGTCAACGATGATGACATAGTCCCTGCCAAGCGCGTGAAAGAGGTCGACACCCACCTTCGGCCAGGGGGACGTCATCAGCTCATGGGGCAGAAGCGTTTCAGGAGGTTGCGCCGGCTGAAACCTTTGGCAGGTGGGGCAATTGAGCACCAGATTGGCAATGTCATCACTGATGCCCGGCCAGTATACCGCCTCTCGGGCCCTCCATCTGCACTTCTCGACCCCCAGATGGCCTTCGTGTAGTTGGTCGAGGACCAGCCTGTGCATGCTGTGCGGAATCACAATCCGGTCCAGCTTCAGAAGGACACCATCAATGACGGCCAAGTCGTTTCGGACATTGTAGAACTGCGGGCACTGCCCTTTGAACCACCCTCCCGTCATGTGGCGCATCACCCGTTGTAGAAGGGGGTCAGCCGCAGTCTCTCGGCGAATACGGGCCAGACTGGAGTCGTCAGCTGGCAGATTTGCCGATGTGAAGGCCACCTGCGCCTCGACCTGACAGACGAACCCCTACGAATCGGGCGGTGTGCTCACTGCTCTGGATAGGGCATCTGCAATGATAAGGTCCTTACCCGGGGTGTAGACCAGTTGGAAGTCATACCTCCTAGGTTTAAGTAGGATGCGCTGGAGGCGAGGGTTCATCTCGTTTAGATCCTTATTAATGATGCTGACCAGGGGGCGGTGGTCAGTCTCAACGGTAAACCGGGGGAGACCATACACATAATCATGAAACTTGTCTAACCCGGTTAGCAAGCCCAGGCACTCCTTTTCGATCTGCGCATAGCGCTGTTCTGTGGGGGTCATGGCCGCGAGGCATAGGCGACTGGGACCCATGACGCATCCTGTTGTGGGAGCACCGCCCCAATGCCGGGCTGGCTGGCATCAGTCGAGATTTTGGTGGCACGAGATGTGTCGAAAAATGCCAACACCGGTGCTGTGGTGAGCTTAAATTTGAGCTCCTCCCATTCCTGCAGGTGTGTGTGCAGCCACTGGAACTCCGTGGACTTCTTGACGAGGTGGCGCAGAGCTGACGAGTGGGAGGCAAGGTTGGGAATGAACTTCCCCAGGAAGTTGACCATGCCTCGGAAGCGTAGCACTGCCTTCTTGTCTGCCGGCTGCGGCATGGCTGTAATGGCGCTCACCTTGTCTGCATCCGGACGGACCCCTGACCGGGAAATGTGGTCCCCCAGGAACTTCAGCTCGGCTTGGCCGAAAGAACACTTGGCTCGGTTGAGGCGCAGGCCGTTTTCGCGTATACGCGCAAAGACGCGCTGGAGACGATAGATGTGCTCCTGTGGTGTGGTGGACCAGATGATGACGTCGTCCATGTAGACGCGCACCCCTTCGATGCCTTCCATCATCTGCTCCATGATCCTATGAAAGACCTCGGCTGCCGAGATGATGCCAAATGGCATTCGGTTGTAGCAGAACCTGCCGAAAGGGGTGTTGAAGGTGCACAGCTTTCGGCTGAACGGATCCAGTTGCCCTTTGAGGCATCCAGTTTCTTGAAGATTTTAGCCCAGGCCATTTCGATCGTGATCTCTTCCCGTTTGGGTATGGGGTAGTGTTCCCTCATAATGTTGTTGTTGAGGTCTTTTGGATCAATGCAGATCCGGAGCTCGCCGGAGGGCTTCTTAACACACACCATGGAGCTGACCCATGGTGTGGGCTCCGTGACCCGGGATAGGACCCCTTGGTCCTGGAGATCCTGCAGCTGCTGCTTGAGGCGGTCTTTGAGTGGCGCTGGGACCCTGCGAGGTGCGTGAATGACTGGGGTGGCGTCCGGTTTGAGCCAAATTCTGTAGGTGTAGGGCAGTGTTCCCATGCCCTCGAATGCCTCCTGGTTGTGGGCGAGGAGCGATTGGAGCTGTGCGCTGAACTCTGCATCCGGGAAGTTAGATGTGCCGTCTGGAGAGAGAGAGTGGACTCGTTGCACGAGGTGGAGAGCCTTGCATGCCTGTGCGCCCAGCAGGGAGTCCTTCGATGAGCCGACTATCTCGAATGAGAGTGTGGCCGGCGTGTGTTGTGTGTCACCTGGAGCTGGCAGGATCCCATAGCCGGGATAACGTTCCCGTTGTAGACGGCCGAATCGGTGGTCTGACCTTAATGTCGTAGAAGGCTGACCATGCTATGAGGTTGGCGGAGGCGCCAGTGTCCAAGGGGAATGTTATCGGTGATCGGTTGACCGTTAGGATGGCACACCATTCATCACCTGGATTGATCGTGTTAACTTGCACCGGCTGGTGGGTCCTGGGCGGAGACATTTGGTTCCCATCAATGACCGCAACACGGAAGGCGTCCCGGTCGTTTGTGTCACTGGTCTGGACATCGTCTGGGCACGATTCGTAACAAGGAGGCTGAATGGTCCGCACGTCCCTGCGAGGTTGTCGGAGTTGGGGAACATTGACAGTTTGAGCTGCTCGACAGCAAGCAGTGTAGTGGCCCACCTTGCCACAGCGGAGGCATTGTCGGGTTCTTGCGGGACATTGCCGCTTTAAATGTGCGGCTCCACAGTTGCCGCACGTCGTGATGTCATGGCGTTCGTTGCGCCACTGCACATGCGCGGTTCGATCTTGCGTCGAGCGCGCCTGCGCATAACGTCCCTCAGTGTTGCTGTAGTTTTTGGCGCGCACAAGCGCAGGAAGCCTCGAAAAGCGCGTGAAATGTCCGCCCTCGTCCGGTCCGCGGGCCGGGAGGAACTCGATTGCCTGGACCCGTTCGGCCTCGTAGGGCGCCTGCCTCGCCGATCCGGCCACGTAGGACCCCTGCCACGCCGATTCGGACGCCTGAAATTGGGTATAACGGCTAGTCGCGTTGTCGTGCAGGGCACAGGCTTCAATTGCGGAGGCTAAGGTGAGGCCTTTTATTTTTAAGAGCTGCAGGCGTCGGGTGCCCGAGGTGACCCCAAAAACGATCTGGTCCCGAATCATGGAATCGGAGGTGGTGTCGTAACCACAGGACTGCATGAGGATACGGAGATGCGTAAGGAATGACTGAAAGGGCTCATCCTTACCTTGCAGGCGCTGCTGGAAGAGATACCTCTCGAAGCTCTCGTTGACCTCGACGTTGAAGTGTTGGTCGAGCTTGAGAAGGACCGGCTTGTATTTGGTCTTGTCCTCGCCTTCCGCGAACACCAGGGAATTGTAGACATGGATGGCGTGTTGACCTGCCGTGGTGAGGAGGATGGCGATCTTTCTGGTGTCCGAGGCGCTCTCCTTTTCGCTGGCTTCCAGAAAGAGCTGGAATCGCTGTTTGAACAGCTTCCAATTAACGCCGAGGTTTCCAGCGACTTGCAGCGGCTGCGGTGTGTTGACGGTGTCCATGGCATTGCGCAGGTCAAGGACACACAGCCTGAGTGAGAGAGATACAGACCGAGTGAGAATTTGGTAATTTGGTGCAGTGCGGTAACCAGGAAAGGTAAGTGGTTCATCTAATTTTGCTGTTTTTCAGTTAAAAGTGCAGTGTAGATTAGTGTCTGATTGGCTGAAGCTGCCCCCACCCTAATTGCTGAGAGGCAGTTATCTGGCAGTCACCTGAGGCCTGTTAAGGGGCACAAAGGTACACGTTGTTTTCTTCTCTTTGAAGTTTTAGTGTGAGTCATCCTAAAGTCTGTATAAAAGACAGACAGAAAGCGCACATTAGTAAGCATTGCGCAGGTCAAGGACACACAGCCTGAGTGAGAGAGATACAGACCGAGTGAGAATTTGGTAATTTGGTGCAGTGAGGTAATTCGGTGAAGAGTGGGAGAAGGTGCTTTTTCCCTACTGTTTTGTTCTCTCTCTTTCTTCGGGCCTAATTTCGGGAGCCGTTCGGAGGAGGAGGAGCAGTCTCTGTGAGTATAAAAACCTAACGGAAACTTCCTGTTTTCTAGTTTGTTTCCCAAAAGTGACGTCAGAGGGAAGCTGTGATCTGAGTGGTTGATAGCAAATCTGCCCCAAATTTTAATTTAAAAAAACACAGCTAAACTCATGAACTTAAATTAAACTAATTAATTAATTAGTGATGGCTGGTCAGGTGATGTGCTTGAGCTGCTTGATGTGGGAGCTGGCAGATCCCATTGCGAGCTGCAGCGACCACATCTGCAGTAAGTGTTGGCTGCTCGAAGAGCTCCGGCTCAGAGTTGATGAGCTGGAGTCTGAGCTTCAAACACTGAGGCACATCCGGGAGGGGGAGACTTACCTGGACACTGTGTTTCAGGAGGCAGTCACACCTGTCAGAGTAAGTAGTTTAAATCCTGCCAGTGGCCAGGGACAGCAGGGTGTGACTGCAAGTCAGGCAGGTAAAGGGAACCAGCAGTCAGGAACTCAGGAGCCTCAGCCCTTGACTCTGTCCAACAGGTATGAGGCACTTGCTCCCTGTGTGGATGGCGAACAGGGCTGCAGGAAGGATGAGTCAGCTGACCAAGGCACCATGGTTCAGCAGGCCATTCAAGGGGAGGGAGTAAATAGGCAAGTTGTAGTTGTAGGGGATTCTATTATCAGGGGGATAGATAGTATCCTTTGTGAGCAGGATAAAGAGTCCCGCATGGTATGTTGCCTGCCCGGTGCTAGGGTGCGGGACATCTCTGACCGGCTTGAAAGGATACTGGAGAGGGAGGGGGAGGATCCAGTTGTTGTGGTCCATGTCGGTACCAACAACAGAGGCAAGTCTAGGAAAGAGGACCTGTTTAGAGATTATAAAGAGCTAGGATTCAAATTAAAAAACAGGTCCTCAAGGGTCATAATCTCCGGATTACTGCCCGAGCCACGTGCAAATTGGCATAGGGAGGCAAGAATAAGAGAAGTTAACACGTGGCTGAAAGAGTGGTGTGGGAAAGAAGGGTTCCTTTTCATGGGACACTGGCATCAGTTTTGGGACAGGGGGGACCTATACCATTGGGATGGTCTCCACCTGAACCGAGCTGGGACCAGTGTTCTGGCGAAAAGAATAAATAGGGTGGTCAATAGGACTTTAAGCTAAAGATTGGGGGGGAAGGGAAAGTCAGGGAACCAAGAGGTGAAGTAATCAGTGGGAAGCATAGCTGCTTAGGAATACAAAAAAGCACGAAAAGACAAAACTCAGGAGATGTTACGATAGTCCCCGTCCCACAAAATATGACACAGTGTATGGAAAGGCTCAGTAAACCAAGGTCCACCACACTAAGAAAACAAAAAGGGACGGTCAATAGAGAATTAAAGGTGCTATATTTAAATGCGCGCAGTGTACGGAACAAGGTAGATGAGCTTGTGGCCCAGATTGTGACTGGCAGGTATGATGTGGTAGGCATCACAGAGACATGGTTGCAGGGGGTTCAGGACTGGCATTTAAACATCCAGGGATTCACAACCTATCGAAAAGACAGGGAGGTGGGTAGAGGGGGCGGGGTTGCCTTGTTAATTAGGAATGAAATTAAATCAATAGCACTGAATGACATAGGGTCAGATGATGTGGAGTCTGTGTGGGTAGAGTTGAGGAACCACAAAGGCAAAAAAACCATAATGGGAGTTATGTACAGGCCTCCTAACAGTGGTCAGGACCGGGGGCACAAAATGCACCACGAAATAGAAAGTGCATGTCAGAAAGGCAAGGTCACAGTGATCATGGGGGACTTCAATATGCAGGTGGACTGGGTAAATAATGCTGCCAGTGGACCCAAGGAAAGGGAATTCATTGAATGTTTACAGGAGGGCTTTTTGGAACAGCTTGTGATGGAGCCCACAAGGGAACAGGCCATTCTGGACTTAGTGTTATGTAATGAGCCAGACTTGATTAAAGATCTTAAAGTAAGGGAGCACTTAGGAGGCAGTGATCATAATATGGTAGAATTCAATCTCCAATTTGAAAGAAAGAAGGTAGAATCAGATGTAAAGGTGTTACAGTTAAATAAAGGTAACTACAGGGGCATGAGGGAGGAACTGACAAAAATCGACTGGGAGCAGAGCCTAGTGGGAAAGACAGTAGAACAGCAATGGCAGGAGTTTCTGGGAGTAATTGAGGACACAGTGCAGAGGTTCATCCCAAAGAAAAGAAAGGTTATCAGAGGGGGGATTAGGCAGCCATGGCTGACAAAGGAAGTTAGGGAATGCATCAAAGCAAAAGAGAAAACCTATAATGTGGCAAAGAGTAGTGGGAAGTCAGAAGATTGGGAAGGCTACAAAAACAAACAGAGGATAACAAAGAGAGAAATAAGGAAAGAGAGGATCAAATATGAAGGTAGGCTAGCCAGTAACATTAGGAATGATAGTAAAAGTTTCTTTAAATACATTAAAAACAAACGGGAGGCAAAAGTTGACATTGGGCCGCTCCAAAATGACGCTGGTAATTTTGTGATGGGAGACAAGGAAATAGCTGAGGAACTAAATAAGTACTTTGCTTCAATCTTCACAGTAGAAGACATGAGTAATATCCCACCAATTCCGGAGAGTCAGGGGGCAGAGTTGAATATGGTAGCCATCACAAAGGAGAAAGTGCTAGAGAAACTAAGAGGTCTAAAAATTGATAAATCTCCGGGCCCAGATGGACTACATCCTAGAGTTCTAAAGGAGATAGCTGAAGAAATAGTGGAGGCGTTAGTTATGATCTTTCAAAAGTCACTGGAGTCCGGGAAAGTCCCAGAGGATTGGAAAATCGCTGTTGTAACCCCCCTGTTCAAGAAGGGAACAAGGAAAAAGATGGAAAATTATAGGCCAATTAGCCTAACCTCGGTTGTTGGCAAGATTCTAGAATCCATTGTTAAGGATGAGATTTCTAAATTCTTGGAAGTGCAGGGTCAGATTAGGACAAGTCAGCATGGATTTAGTAAGGGGAGGTCATGCCTGACAAACCTGTTAGAGTTCTTTGACGAGATAACAAATAGGTTAGACCAAGGAGAGCCAATGGATGTTATCTATCTTGACTTCCAAAAGGCCTTTGATAAGGTGCCTCACGGGAGACTGCTGAGTAAAATAAGGGCCCATGGTATTCGAGGCAAGGTACTAACATGGATTGATGATTGGCTGTCAGGCAGAAGGCAGAGAGTTGGGATAAAAGGTTCTTTTTCGGAATGGCAACCGGTGACGAGTGGTGTCCCGCAGGGTTCAGTTTTGGGGCCACAGCTGTTCTCTTTATATATTAACGATCTAGATGACGGGACTGGGGGCATTCTGGCTAAGTTTGCCGATGATACAAAGATAGGTGGAGGGGCAGGTAGTATGGAGGAGGTGGGGAGGCTGCAGAAAGATTTAGACAGTTTAGGAGAGTGGTCCAAGAAATGGCTGATGAAATTCAACGTGGGCAAATGCGAGGTCTTGCACTTTGGAAAAAAGAATAGAGGCATGGACTATTTTCTAAACGGTGACAAAATTCATAATGCTGAAGTGCAAAGGGACTTGGGAGTCCTAGTCCAGGATTCTCTAAAGGTAAACTTGCAGGTTGAGTCCGTAATTAAGAAAGCAAATGCAATGTTGTCATTCATCTCAAGAGGCTTGGAATATAAAAGCAGGGATGTACTTCTGAAGCTTTATAAAGCATTAGTTAGGCCCCATTTAGAATACTGTGAGCAATTTTGGGCCCCACATCTCAGGAAGGACATACTGGCACTGGAGCGGGTCTAGTGGAGATTCACACGGATGATCCCAGGAATGGTAGGCCTAACATACGATGAACGTCTGAGGATCCTGGGATTATATTCATTGGAGTTTAGGAGGTTGAGGGGAGATCTAATAGAAACTTACAAGATAATGAATGGCTTAGATAGGGTGGATGTAGGGAAGTTGTTTCCATTAGCAGGGGAGACTAGGACCCGGGGGCACAGCCTTAGAATAAAAGGGAGTCACTTTAGAACAGAGATGAGGAGAAATTTCTTCAGCCAGAGAGTGGTGGGTCTGTGGAATTCATTGCCACAGAGGGCGGTGGAGGCCGGGACGTTGAGTGTCTTTAAGACAGAAGTTGATAAATTCTTGATTTCTCGAGGAATTAAGGGCTATGGAGAGAGAGCGGGTAAATGGAGTTGAAATCAGCCATGATTGAATGGCGGAGTGGACTCGATGGGCCGAATGGCCTTACTTCCGCTCCTATGTCTTATGGTCTTATGGTCTTATGGCGCAGGATGGCAGATTCCGGAGGATCTTTAGGTAGGTACCAAATTCACTCCTGGTACTATGAAGTGTTGGGTAATCTGCTACACAGACGAACCAACACGGTTGTGAATGGTACAACGCAGTTTTATTTCAAACATCTATTTACACTGGTAAACTGTTTACTGAGGTTCGATCATGACCCTTGATTCTGTGGACCTATTCCTAATTCTATCTTGTCGTGGCACTCAGCACATGGTGGATGTCTAAGTGGCCTGCAATGAGCTCCGTGCCCTGAGCCGTCTCCTACTCGAGTGCCCAGGAAGTGTTGTGTTCCCTGTTTTGTACTGTGCATACTCTTGCCTGTGATTGGCTGTCGTGTTGTGTGTGTTGTTTGGTCCGTTGATCTGTCCATCAGTATGTATGTATGTATGTGCTATGATGTTTACCTGAATATCATGACATATTTCGAGATGCCGGAGGAGGCATGGAGCTTTATCCAGGCCAAAAAGTTGGACTTGGATTGAGGGTCAGTTGCGAGGGGATGTCGAGAGGGGATTGATGTGATTGTTGTGTTTTGGGGGGATATTCTGTTCTGTTCGGTACTGTTTCTTTTTTTTTTGGGTGCTGGGTGGGGTAGGGTGAAATGGTTCATAGTGGGGGTGTGGTGAGAGTGTGGGCATTGGTGGTTGGAAGAGGGGGCCCCATTGGCGGGGAGGGGAGAGGAGAGGCCCAAGGTGGGGGAGCTGGGATCAGGCCGTGAAAGGAAGCTGCGCCTGAGGGTCAGGGCCGGCTTGCTGGAAAGCATGGGTTCTTTTTCCCGCACTAGGGAAGGAAGGGCAGCACGGTAGCCTTGTGGATAGCACAATTGCTTCACAGCTCCAGGGTCCCAGGTTCGATTCCAGCTTGGGTCACTGTCTGTGCGGAGTCTGCACATCCTCCCCGTGTGTGCGTGGGTTTCCTCCAGGTGCTCCGGTTTCCTCCCACAGTCCAAAGATGTGCAGGTTAGGTGGATTGGCCATGATAAATTGCCCTTAGTGTCCAAAATTGCCCTTAGTGTTGGGTGGGGTTGCTGGGTTATGGGGATAGGGTGGCGGTGTTGACCTTGGGTAGGGTGCTCTTTCCAAGAGCCGGTGCAGACTCGATGGGCCGAATGGCCTCCTTCTGCACTGTAAATTCTATGAAAGGGAGCGGGGTGGTGCTGGAGAGGAGCACCCTCTGATGGACAGGAGTGGGGGGAGATTCTCACATTGGGGGGGGGGGCGATGGAGTGGCAGGAGCGGCAGGGGTCAGCAGGGGTCAGCTGACTTACGGGAGTGCTATGGGGGGAGCAACGCAGGTAGGGGGGGTCCTAGCTGAGTGGGGGGGGGGGGACTGAGTTGCTGCTGCATTGGCCAAAGGGGAGCTAGAGCCTGAAGAGAGAGTCGGGGCGGGGGTCTGCCACTGGGGGGAACGGAGAGTGCAGGAGGCGCGGGCACGTGGCTGGCCTCGAAAAGGAGATGGCTAATCGGCAGTGGGGGGGGGGGCCGGGCAGCTCCTTGATCCGGCTGATAACTTGGGATGTGAGAGGCCTGAACGGGCTGGTCAAGAGGGCCCGTGTGTTTGCGCACCTGAAAGGACTGAAAGCAGATGTGGTCATGCTCCAGGAGACGCATTTGAGGGTAGCAGACCAGGTTAGGCTGAGAAAGGGGTGGGTAGAACAGGTTTTCCACTCGGGGTTGGATGCAAAGAATCGAGGGGTGGCGATTTTGGTGGGGAAGCGGGTGTTGTTTGATGCGCTGAGCATCGTGGCAGACAATGGAGGTAGGTACGTGATGGGGAGCAGTAAGCTGCAGGGGGTGCGGGTGGTCTTGGTGAATGTGTATGCCCCGAATTGGGACGATGCCGGATTTATGCGGCGCATGTTGGGCCGGAATCCGGACCTGGAGTCAGGGAGCTTGATAATGGGGGGGTACTTTAATATGGTATTGGATCCAGCATTGGACCGCTCTAGGTCCAGGACGGGTAAGAGGCCGGTGGCGGCCACGGTTTTGAGGGGGTTTATGGGCCAGATGGGAGGAGTGGATCCATGGAGGTTTGTTAGGCCAGGGGCAAGGGAATTCTCTTTCTTTTCCCACGTCCATAAAGCCCAACCCCGGATTGACCTTTTTGTTTTGAGCAGGGCGCTGCTTCCGAGGGTGGAGGACACGGAGTATTCAGCCAGAGCCATCTCAGACCATGCCCCGCACTGGGTGGAGCTCGAGCTAGGGGAAGATAGGGACCAGCGCCCGCTGTGGCGCCTGGATGTGGGCTTGCTGGCGGATGAGGAGGTGAGCGGGTGGATCCGGCGGTGCATTGAAAGATACCTAGAGGTGAACGATAATGGGGAGGTGCAGGTAGGGGTGGTCTGGGAGGCGCTGAAGGCGGTGATTAGGGGAGAGCTAATCTCCACTAGGGCCCACAAGGAGGGGAAGGAGAGGAGAGAGAGGGAGAGGTTGGTGGGGGAGATTTTAAGGGTAGATAGGAGGTATGCAGAGGTCCCCGAGGAGGGACTACTCAAGGAGCGACAAAGCCTCCAGGCCGAGTTTGACCTGTTGACTACCAAGAAGGTGGAGGTGCAGTGGAGGAAGGCGCAAGGGGCAGTGTATGAAGGGGCGGGGAGAAGGCTAGCCGGATGCTGGCACACCAGCTGCGGAAGCAGGAGGCAGCGAGGGAGATTGGGGGAGTTAGGGATAAAGGAGGGGACACGGTGTGGAGTGCGGTGGGAATAAATGGGGTATTTAGAGACTTCTATGAGGGGCTGTATAGGTCTGGGCCCCCGACGGAAGAGGGGGGATGCGTCGTTTTCTGGACCGGCTGAGGCTCCCGAGGGTAGAGGAGGGGCAGGTGGCGGGGCTTGGGGCACCTGTCGGGCTGGAGGAGCTGACTCAGTGGCTGGGGAGTATGCAGGCGGGGAAGGCACAGGGGCCAGAAGGGTTCCCGGTGGAATTTTACAGGAAGAATAGGCCAATCTCGCTCCTCAACATGGATGCGAAGCTGTTAGCGAAGGTGTTGGCTACCAGAATTGAGGACTGTGTTCCAGGGGGTGATCCACGAGGACCAAACGGGTTTTGTGAAGGGAAGGCAGCTAAATACCAATGTGTGGAGGCTCCTAAATGTAACCGTGATGCCTGCAGTGGAGGGGGAAGCGGAGATAGTGGCGGCTATGGATGCGGAGAAGGCCTTCGATAGGGTGGAGTGGGGGTACCTGTGGGAAGTGTTGAGGAGGTTCGGGTTCGGGGAGGGGTTCGTTAGTTGGGTTAGGTTACTGTATGAAGCCCCGGTGGCAAGTGTGGCCACAAATCGGAGGAGGTCGGAGTACTTTCGGCTGTACCAGGGGACGAGGCAGGGCTGCCCCCTACCCCCCTTCCCCCTATCCCCCTTCCCCCCCCCCCCCCCCCCTCCCCCCACTGCTACTTTTGTTGGCAATTGAACCTTTGGCGATGGCTTTGAGGGAGTTCTGGAACTGGGGGGGGCTGGTGCGGGGGGTGGGGGGTGGGGGACACACACCGGGTATCACTGTTTGCAGATGACTTGTTACTGTATGTGGCGGACCCGGTGGGGGGGATGCCGGAGGTGATGCGGATCCTCAGGGAGTTTGGAGACTTTTCCGGGTATAAGCTCAACATGGGGAAGAGTGAGCTATTCGTGATACATCCAGGGGACCAGGGAAGGGGGATAGATGAGCTTCCACTGAAGAGGGCGGAAAGGAGTTTTCGATACTTAGGGATCCAGATGGCCAGGAGCTGGGGGGCCCTACACAAGCTCAACTTGACGAGGCTGGTGGAGCAGGTGGAGGAGGAGTTTAAAAGGTGGGATATGCTGCCACTCTCCCTGGCGGATAGGGTAAAGTCGGTGAAGATGACGGTGCTCCCGAGGTTCCTTTTTATATTCCAGTGCCTCCCCATCCTGATCCCTAAGGCCTTTTTTAAGCGGGTCAGCAGGAGCATCATGGGGTTTGTATGGGCGAAAAAGACCCTGAGGGTGCGAAGGGTGTTTCTGAAACGGAGCAGGGACAGAGGAGGGCTAGCGCTGCCTAATCTGTGTGGGTATTACTGGGCTGCCAATGTGGCGATGATACGCAAGTGGGTAATGGAGAGGGAGGGGGTGGCGTGGAAGAGGCTGGAGATGGCGTCCTGTGTGGGCACGAGCCTGAGAGCGCTGGTGACGGCATCGCTGCCGCTCCCGCTGACAAGGTACACCACGAGTCCAGTGGTGGCGGTGACCCTCAAAATTTTGGGGCAGTGGAGACGCCACAGGGGGGAGGCAGAAGCTTCGGTGTGGTCCCTGATCCGAGAGAACCATCGTTTATTCCCGGGGAGAATGGATGGAGGGTTCCTGAGCTGGCACAGGGCAGGTATTAGAAGGATGGGGACCTGTTTATAGATGGGATGTTTGCAAGCCTTGGGGCGTTGGAGGAAAAATTCGGGCTCCCCCCTGGAAATGCCTTCAGGTACATGCAGGTAAGGGCGTTTGTAAGACGGCAGGTGAGGGAATTTCCGCAGCTGCCAGCACGTAGGATCCAGGATAGGGTGCTCTCGGCGTTGTGGGTTGGAGAAGGCCAGGTCTCGGTGATCTACCAGGAGGTGCAGAAGGAGGAGGAGGCCTCAGTGGAGGAGCTGAAAGGTAAATGGGAGGAGGAGCTGGGGGAGGAGATAGACGAGGGTACTTGGACGGACGCCCTGGGTAGGGTAAATTCTTCCTCCTCTTGCACCAGGCTTAGCCTGATACAATTTAAGGTTCTGCACAGGGCACACATGACGGGGGCAAGGCTGAGTCGGTTTTTTGGAGTGGAGGACAGGTGTGTGAGGTGTTCGGGGAGCCCAGCAAATCATGCCCACATGTTCTGGGCGTGCCCAGCGCTGGATGGGTTCCGGAGGGGCGTTGCGAGGACGGTGTCTAAGGTGGTAAACACCTGAGTTAAGCCGAGTTGGGGGCTCGCACTATTTGGGGTATCGGACGAGCCGGGAGTGCAGGAGGCGAAAGAAGCCGGTATTCTGGCCTTTGCGTCCCTGGTAGCCCGGCGGATGATTCTGCTACAGTGGAAGGATGCGAGGCCCCCAAGCGTGGAACCCTGGATCAGCGATATGGCAGGGTTCATTAAATTGGAGACGGTAAAGTTTGCCTTAAGAGGGTCGGTACAAGGGTTCTTTAGGCGGTGGCAACCGTTCCTAGACTTTCTAGCAGAGCGTTAGGAGGTGGTCAGCAGCAGCCGCAACCCAGAGGGGGGGGGGTACTTTGTGTTTACTACTGTGTTTATTATTGTTTAATGGGGGGCACGTATATTGGGGGAGTACGTGACATAGCTATAAGATGTTTATTTATGGATTCTTTGTTTTTTCTTATTTCTGTAAGTGGGGGGGGTTTGTTGAAAATATGTAAAAAATTTGAATAAAAATATTTGAAAAAAAAAATAGCGCCCCGCTCCACGATGTAGGTTCCCAGCCAAAAAAAACTGCAAAGTCCATTGGATAGCAGGCAGCAAGAAACACCTCGAAACCGGACATAGAAATGTTTTGGTTGAATTGCGCCCAATGTAAATTTCAAGAAGAACCCTCCTTTTGCTTAGTTCCATCTTGGGTGGGTACAAAGCAGACGATCCCAGATGTTTACCTCTTAATTTATGATGAAAGGAAAACACTAGGTGGATCTAATTACTTTTTTCAATGTTGTTAAAAATTCTTCTGTTCCGGGAGCACCAAATTAAATTGGCACACAACTGCGATGGATGGGATGTTAGGGGTGTGCAATAAAAATGTTGGCGGGATTCTCCGTTGACTGACACTGAAATCACAAAACGCGATTGGGCGGAAAATAGGTTCCGACACCAAAATCACGGCGGGCGCCGATTTGACGTTAAATCACAATTGTCTGTCACCTTGACAGCGGCGTTAAAGGTGGTCCGGAAAGCACGTACTGTAAACACAGTTTGCATGGCAATAGCGGGCCTGACCTGGTATTCTCCTGGGCCTCTGCGATTCTCCGTCTCCAATGGGCTGAGTTCCTGACGGCCCGGTTCACTTGTGCTTTAAAAATCGTGAAACCGGTATCGTGGCTGCTGGGGGAGAGAGAGAGGCCATGAAAAGTGTCCAACATTGCCATCGTGTGCTGACAGTTCTGGCGCTGGCACGGGGGCTTCTGCCGGGTGGGGGGGGGGGAATAGAGGGGATGGTCAGGAATTGGGCTGTGGGGTTGGGGGGACGGGCACAGAACACCATTGCCGCAGCTGAAAAGGCAGCCATGCAGCTGCGCTAGCTGCTGGCAGCCCACTGTGATCTTAGGGCCACGGGTCATACAGGTGTCCCACCAGGCCACCCCACTAGGTGCCCACTGGCCCCAGCCGACCCATCAGCTGTATGGGCGCGCTCCAGCACAACCAGCAACCAGTGCCATCTTGTTGGCTGGGATGAGTGTGTGTGGGGAGTGAAATGTGTATACGCGGCTGCAGCTTGTCAGCCTCACAAATGTCAATCACGGACCCGGCGAATCCCGCACCATTTTTCATTGGAATCGATTGTGTTCCACCTGACGCCGGTGCCAGCCCCTCCTCAATCGCTGTATTAGTCCAGGTTCGGCGCCAGTTTTGTTGTCGTGAATGTCCACAAATTCTGCCCTGACGTCATCACTTGGGGCTGGATTCTCCGTTTGCCGACGGCAAAATCATGAAACGCGATTCGGCGGAGAATAGCTTCCAACGCGAAATCGCGGTGGACGCCGGTTTGATGGCAAATCGGGATACTCCTGCACCCCCAGAATGGCCTAAATGTGGCGCTGGCCGCGCGGGCTGAAAGTCCAGTAGGCATATCATTAGCAGGCCTGACGCCCGATTCACTGGGGCCTCCACAATTCAGCGCCTCCGATGGGCCGCTTTCCCGACGGAGTGGTTCACTTGTGCTCTCACAAATCGGGAACCTGATGTCCTGGCTGCTGAGCGAGAGAGTTGCGGAAGCAAATGGCGTGGAGTGACTGCGGGCTGCCGGCCTGGACACCGGCCGTGCTGGCTGCAGCGAGGGGCCCCCTGCCAAAGCCGGGGGTGTCGGGTGAGGGGGAGGGGAGTGGGAGGGTGCACCGAACACCCCGCCCAACCGGCAGCCACCCTCCAGGGGACCACCCAGGGCCACACCCACGGCAGCCCATAGTGAGGGCGATGCCAGCAGGGACGGGAGCCAGGACTGAGGGCACCGGCGGATAACAGGCTGGGGGTGAGGAGGGTGAGGGGGGTAAGGGTGAGGGGGGTGATGGGTGAGGATGAGGGGTGCGGGCATTCAAAATGGCCACCCGCACAGAGCGATGAGAAATTGGCCGACACAGAGAAGCAGACAGGCTGCAGCTTGCAAATATAGAAGGGCTGCAGTCCGGACCTTGCGGAAACGAGCACAGGGAAAAGGCAGCTCAAAGGACATCCAGGGACAATGGACTCCAGGTAGAAAGTAACAATATGTGACAGACTTGGTGGCATCGGTTTCCTTATTTGGGAAGGCCTACGTGCCTCGGACACTAACAGCCATGGTCGACTGGGACTCGCCCCACCATCGATGTGTCCACCACCAATTGGTTGAGATCGATCAGGGTGATCGAGCCCTGATTGATCCATTGGACATCTACCTGGGACCACCCAAAAGCGGACGAAACCTGCAAGAGATGAAAGGTGCTGCGCAGCCCACCACCCACTCATTCGACCACCAACGACAACAACGGTGCACCAGCCAAGGAGTGGACCATCCATGTCATCGACCAGAGCCGAGGACACAGGCGACAAGCAACAGACACCCAGCACGGCCAGACCACGGATTCCTGATGAGGCCATATCTGCTCTGCACATTCCAGTCACCTGGAAGTCAAGTTGTCTTTCTTGTGTCTTAGTTTAGAGTCCAACCTGCATGTGTGTGTGATTGACTAATATCCTCTGTGTGTGTATTGAACTAGTGTTATTGCATGCAGCTTCTGTGGTCATTTGTCCATCGTATATGGGTTGGAGACACACTGTGGTTCAGAAGGTACAACCAACCTGGCGACCCTGGTGCTATTCGGCTCCGTGTTACAATTGTAGTTCCGAAAATCCCACCGGACAGTCCTGGAGATTCCGCATGAGCCCTACATCGGTAGGCAGTCGACCCACATAACGGCCAGTATCCCAAGTTCATCGAAATGGAATATAAAGGTCCCTATTCTTGAGGATTATTCACAGATGAAACATAAACCACAGGTATGAACCCCGTATTGGACAAATCACCGGATTTCGGAAGTGTGCACTAACTGCATGCGTACCTAACAAGGGAGAATAGAGTCAACCCGGCAGATTTGCGCACAGCCTCTGAGGGATTAGGGTCGGAACACAGCCACAAGCCATACCCGCTGTCCAATTGGCCCTCTACCCCCTACCATCAATATGGCAGCTAGGACAACTGGTAGAGATGTAGAGGTGTGGGAGACAGGAGCAGAGAGGTGTCCAACATCCCTATTCCTGCATCCATTGCCCATCGATGTCCCGTACTATGGAGGCTTCTGACCCAGGTGCCCGTCCCTGCTGCCAAGGGTACCATCAGCTGGCACTGCCCTTCAAGTTTCAGATGCCGAAAGAACAATCAAGCAGCATTGGCAGGGACTTGGAAACTCTTCCATTTGGCCAACAGCTCATGTGAGCCAACCAAATTGAGGATGAAAAATAGCTATTAATTCTTTTTTTCTATTTAAAGGCAGCATATGGACCCAATTAAAATGAAACGATTGCAAAATGACAGTATTTAAACTCGCAGAGGTCAGTGATTACATGATTGATAACAGTTCACAGAATTGCACACCATTTCGATACAGCTCTCAGTGCATCAATAGGTTAATCCGCAACTGATTGAAGCCATGTTCTGTACGGTATAAAAGTTATTAATCTTTCGTTCATCAGGCAACCTTATCATAAACTGTAATAGCAGGTCCAGAAAGGAGGCAGAAATTTATCCCATGGTTCGGGACTGGATTATAATCAGCGATTGATTAGGAGCTGAGGACATTGTCTCAGGTGATTACTTGACCCCGCTTCTCCTTTAGGCTCTCTAACTTTGTATTTATAGCAATTTTCTCATGCCGTTTTCAAATACGGCATGAGAATTTTTTTTCCACATCTCCACCCCTTCATAACTGTGTAAAATCCATCACATTTCTCCCTGTCTTTAGCTCTGAAGTAGTCATTCAGACTTGAAACATTGGGCGCGAATCTCCCCTGTATTACGTCCAGCGCACCAACGGTATTCCAGAAGAATAGCGGTGGAGCCGCAAAACGGGGTTCGTGCCGGGCGGCAAATAGAGTGTGATGCTCCCAGCCCATGGCCCTTGACTTAATTTTGGTTCATGGCCTCGCTGGGATTGAGCACATTTAAAGCCAGTTTCCTGGCTTCTGGGATTCTCTCGGCATAACATGAGGCCAATTTGACAGTGTCGGGGTGGGGGGGGGGGCGTGGGTGCAGTGTCACGGTGACAAGGGGCACTGCCGAGTGGCAAGGCCTGAGATTGATCTTGATCATGAAGCAGGGGTATTGTGGGGGGGGGCATGTAGGGTGGCATGTAGGGGGGCCTGGAGGGCAGGAACCTTAAAAGCGGGAGCCTTTGCAAACCCATTACTGTGCATCGCTCTCTTGGGTGGGGGCCAGATGTACTGATGCCAGCAAGGATGGATGGGGGTGGGAGGGGGGGGAGCAGGTCAACCTCATGCCTGTGTGGTGTACGAGGGGAGGGATGACCCGAACATTTTTGTAATGAGGAGGAGATTGTCCCTCTCGGGTTAAGTGTTGGGATGGTTGCCCATGTCTGCAGGGTGTTGTGATGTTCGGGAGCGGCCGTGATGTCCTTGGGGGGGTCTTTCAACTGAACTTTGAGATCTGAGGAGCCGGTCATGCCAGTGTATTTAGGTCCCCAATTCAAAAAGAAATCAGTGAGGATCTTCCCAAGCTCCAAAAATAAAGAATAAGGGCAGGATTTGATAGTCAAAAGACTAAGTTCTCCCAGAGTAGAATCGATCCTGTGCTAGATGCGCCACCCAGGAGCAATTTACTCTCCCTTGTCATGCATGTTTATCCCCTAGATGTTTATAAACATTGTGGTTAGCTTCAAAGAGATGCACTCAAGTGTGAAGGGAAATGAAAATAAAAGATCCAGACACCTGTTTGTCTGGAAGCTGTTGATGCTCATTAGCCTCCAGACTCAAGGAAGGTCCACCGCATCCGGAGAATCCCACAAGGGTTAATGCACATTTGGAAGTGAATGGTCTTATTAGTGACAGACAGCATGGTTTTCTGTGAGGGAGGTCATGTTTCACTAATTTTATTGTGTTTTTTGAAGAGGTGACAAAAATGACTGACGAGGGAAGGTCTGTGGATGTTGTCTACACGGACTTTAGTAAATCATTTGATAAGATCCCTCATGGCAGGCTGGCACAAAAGATTAAATCACACGGGGCCAGGGTGACCTCACTAGATGGATTCAGAACTGGCTAAGCCATAGAAGACAGAAGGTAGCAGTGGAAGGGTGATTTTCCGAATGGAGGTCTGCAACTAGTTGTGTTCCACAGGGATTGATACTGGGACCTCTGGGGCGCTATTCTCCCCCCCCACGCCGGGTGGGAGAATTGCCACGGCGCTGCGCGAATCGCCACGCCACCCCGACCTCCACACGCGATTCTCCCACCCCCTTCGAAAACCAGCGGCGCGCGATTCGCACCGGGCCGCGCGGAGAACCGGCGAGTGCCGATTCTCCGGCCGGATGGGCCGAGTAGCCGCTACGACACGAAAGGTTCCCGCCGGCGCCGTCCTCCCCTGGTTGCTGCCAGCGGGAACTCTGCGGGAATGCTGGGGGGCGGCCTGTGGCCGGGGGGGGGGGGGGCGGGGGGGGGGGCTCCTTCACCGGAATGGCAGCCTGTGGGGTCTGGCCCGCGATCGGAGCCCACCGATCGGCAGGCCGGCCTCTCCCCCCCCGGGCCTACCTCCTTCCGCCCGCGGCCCCAGAACACCGGCTCCATGTTGGTGAGGGTCCGGCATGCGTAAGGCGTTCCCCACGCATGCGCAGGATGGCGTGGCCCAACTGTGCATGCGGAAGATTGGCCCCCTGTGGGGGCCAGAATAGGTTGTGTCCGGGCCCTGTTTGCGCTGTCGTGAAACGCGACGGCGTTCACGATGGCGCGAACACTTGGCCTCAATATCGTAGAATCGCCCCCCTGCTGTTTGTAATATATTCAAATGACTTGGAAGAAAACGTAGCTGGTCTGATTAGCAAGTTTGCGGATGATACTAACATTGTTGGAGTTGCGGATAGTGACGAACATTGTCAGAGAATACAGCAGGATATAGATAGGCTGCAAAATTGGGCAGAGAAATGGCAGATGGAATTTAATCCGGACAAATGCGAGGTGATGCATTTTGGTAGATTCAATTCAGGTGTAAGCTATAAAACAAATGGCAGAACTATCAGGAGCACAGAGACACAGAGAGATTGGGGCGTGGAGGTCCACATGTTACCATGTAAAGTGGCAGCACAGGTGGAAATGGTGGTAAAGAAAGCATATGGCATGCTTGCCATTATCGAACGGGGTATTGAGCATAAAAGCTCACAAATTATGTTACAGTTATATAGGACATTGGTTAGGCCACGTTTGGAATACTGTGTCCAATTCTGTTCACGACTCTACCAGAAGGATGTGGAGAATTTGGAGAGAGTACAGAAAAGGTTTACCAGGATGTTTCCTGGTATGGAGGGTATTAGCTATGAGGAGAGATTGAATAAATTGTGATTGTTCTCTGTGGAGAGACGGAGGCTGAGGGGCGACCTGATAGAAGTTTATAAAATTATTAGGGGTATAAATAGGGTGAACAGTTGGAGGTTTTATCTCAGGGTGGAAATAACAATTACAAGGGAGCACAAGTTCAAGGTGAGGGGGGCAAAGGTTCAGTGGAGATGTACGGGGAAAGTTTTTTACGCTGAGGGTGGTGGTGGCCTGGGATGCACTGCCAAGTGAGGTGGTTCAGGCAGATATGTTAGTGACCTTTAAGACGTATCTGGATAGACACATGAACAGAAGGGGTATCGAAGGATATAGGTGGTTGGTCTAGATAGGGCACGTGATCGGCGCAGGCTTGGAGGGCCGAAGGGCCTGTTCTTTGTTATTTGTTTAAACCTCTGTATATTCTGCCTGTCCTTGTATTGTATCAGATGCCCGCTTTCAACCTGTGCATTCACTCATCTACTTTTACCTCTGGTGATATGCATCACTGTAAATTTACATGGGGTTAATGTAAATACACAACGACTAAGTGAACACTAGAGGGAGCACCAGAGACGTCATGACATGCAGACATACAGCTAGTGAACACATAGAATAGGATACGACCAATGGGCAATGCAAAACTCCAGAGCGCAGTCCTTGCATGAACAAGACCATGAAGGTCTAGCAACCTCCTCTGAGCAACCAGCAGCAGACGATGCAAGTCTGCCACGCTCACGTGAACAACAAAAAGACTATGACAGTCTACCCAGATTATTTGAGCCACCAGAAGAAGACTCTGATAGTCTACCCAGCTCATCTAACCGACAAGAAGACTCTGAAGGTCTACCCACTGTCTGTGCGACAAGTGACAAAGACTTCACAATTCCCATACAAGATGTGTGACATCTCAGCGAGACTGACAGATCTCAGCTAGTATGTACAGAGGCATTCGACAATCAAAGTGAGGCTACTAGTGACTCCAGTGACACCACGTTAATTCAAACCTCATCTCCTCGAGCCTCTCCACAAGAACCTGAAATGACAGCAGATGGGGAGCATCAAGAAACCAAAGATGATTCAGGTGAACCAGAAAGGGCTCCAGACGGGGAGCATCGACAAGCCAAAGATGATTCAAGTGAACCGGACATGACTCCAGACGGGGAGCGCCGAGGAAACAGAGACAGCACGCTCAATGAAACAGCAGATGCCACAAAGGACACTGACACAAGTAACTTTGTGAAGGTCTCGAATTCTCCACTCGGTGTGGTCATTGAGCGCAACAAACACAACAACAAGCACATCAATGACAACAACAATAGAACAACAACTGGTACGAATGGTACAACTCTGCCCATGAAGGACAATGTTACTGCTCAGCTCAGAACAATGGCAAGAGTGCAAACATACCTGTGCAAGCATAAAAAAAAAGAGTCCACCTCAGACAATGAAGTGATTTGACCATTTGAACACCTCCTGATGACTTCTTGGTTATGTAAACACCAGGACACTGACGACAAGGGAATGACAACATCAACATCGACACTTCCACAACAGCACAAGAAAGCCACTCGACCGTGTAAATTCATGAACTTTGGACTCATAACCATTATTTGGTATTGTATAATCCTCAACGTCATCATTACTATTATTTGGTATTGTATAATCCTCAATGTCATCATAACTATTCTTTGATCTTGTATCGTCATCACAGTCATCATAACTTGTACATGTCATCACTTATTTACCTGTTATTGTTCAATTTTTCTTTAACACTGTACAGAAAATATGTAACACGAAAAAAGGGGGATGTGGTGATATGCATCACTGTAAATACACAAGGGGTTAGTGTAAATACACTACGACTAAGTAAACACTAGAGGGAGCACCAGAGACGTCATGACATGCAGACATACAGCTAATGAACACATAGAATAGGACACGACCAATGGGCAGTCAAGACACCCAGAGGTGACACTACCACAAGGGGGCATTACACAACCCATATATAAGGACAGGGCACACATGCTCTGTCCCTTTCCACAGGCGACACTTAGAGAGTAGGACAGGGGCAGATAAGAAGCATCACACCCACCACGTGGCTTAGAGCAGACTGCTTGGTTAGACTGAGTTACTATAGCAAGATTAGCAGGAGAGTCAAACTCATAGAGAACTGTGCTAATGGTTATTGAACTTACTTCAAAGTCTGGAGTATCTTTTGGTCAAAGCTGCATTGAGTTGCAGGCTGTGTTATCCCAGAATACACAACACAACAACCTCCTTCGAGTTTCTGCTCAGTTTTGATGATGCCGTTCCCCCTTTTTTCACCCTTTTCACGAAGGATACGGTGGAGAAAATATTGTGTAGGTCAGCCCTTCTGAGTCACCCGTCAGCGGTTGGGAGTTCAATTGTAGAATTGCTCACGGAGTTCAGCTTGTCTTCAAACTTCATTTTCAGCTGGCAACATTTTGAAGTTAATTGAAGGGTTCATTGCTCATGCATGTATGCTGCATTTGTTTTCTAATTCCGCTACAAATTAGCACCGTGCTAGATTTCACAGCTCCTTCAAAGACAACTCATCCATATACAGAAAAAAAAACACGTGGCTGCCCTCGCCTTTAAGGTGTGTTGAAATTTTCATTGTTAGATGAAACTTTTTATTTTTCAGCATGTTTTACACTTTTACCGGCAATAACATTAGGACATTATGTACTCTTGCAGCGTAAGCCTTCATTGTAAGGTATTTACAGACCATTCTTTTCCTTACAGTCTTGCCAAAAGCTACAATTTCACTCAAAACAAGAAACAAGCTCAGAGCGACTCAGGATTTATGTGAAGGTAGTGGCCCTGCCTACAGGTGGCAAAGTCGGGGGCAACTCCGCCTCCGCTTCTGCCGGTCATGGAGGTCGTGACTGAATTTTGAGTTGATCAGATAGTTAAGTACCTGCAGTCAAGGCTTCTTCTCCTGAAGAAAGGATGTCCTGTCCCCATGGGCAGCACGGTAGCATAGTGGTTAGCACGGTTGCTTCACAGCTCCAGGGTCCCAGGTTCGATTTCCGACTTGGGTCACTGTCTGTGCGGAGTCTGCACGTTCTCCCCGTGTCTGCGTGGGTTTCCTCCGGGTGCTCCGGTTTCCTCCCACAGTCCAAAGATGTGCAGGTTAGGTGGATTGGCCATGCTAACTTGCCCTTGGTGTTCAAAAAGGTTGGGTTAGATGGGGTTACGGGGAGGGTGGAGGTGTGGGTTTGTGTAGGGTGCCCTTTCCAAGGGCCGATACAGACTCGATGGGCCGAATGGCCTCCTTCTGCACTGTAAATTCTATGATTCTATGAGCAACTGGTCAATCAGTGGGCTGACTCATCAGTCCCACAGCGCCACCTGGAGGAGCGTCCACTGTTAGGACTGTAGCAGGCCCCAGGGCAACAGTTATCGAGGTCGCCCAGTGAGTGGTGTTGAGGAGCGCAAGGACCAATCAGGCAGGCCACAACAAGGGGAGCAAGAGGGTTTTCCACTGGTGGGAGGGGGAGTGGGAGACCCTTCTGTGGGCCAAAGTTTGCCCGAGCAGGAGCCCTCCTTCCTGAGTCATAGGGGGTTGCCTGTGTCTAATTGGTGGTCTCCCAGATGGCAAGGTGCCAGTCCACCACTCATGAAATATCAGCAGTGGTGGGTAGAGGAGTTATGCAGCCATTAATTATCTTCAAGGGCGTAAGTGACACAATTGGTCCAAGGGTTGGGAAAATTGCTAAAATCCTAGAGGTGGCTGAAAAGCGACAGATGCAAACACTATCTGGTCCTGGAGATCACACTGTTTGTATAAATACACAATTTAAATTTGAGGACAAGAGTGGGTTGCCAGACAGTCCCTGTTTAATCATTCTTGTTGAACGATGCCACATTACATGCTCATTTCCTCTGCCCCCTCTATTTGCTGAATAGAAGTCCACAGCTCACATTGTGTTCCCTGTGATCCATTCCTGTAATGTGCCAGCAGATTTCCAAGCATCTACGTTTAATTCTTTGCCATTTTAAATTGATTGGTCACATGTAGTTTTATGGATTTTTGGATTGCAGTACGACTTTTAAAGTTGTTTAATGTTATACATCACTCAGAGTGACTACCTTAATTAAATGTCTTTTTCCACAAGGAATGGCAAACCAAATTTGGACTCAGGTTTGAATCAGAACTATTCCGAATTTCTATTTATGATATCCATAAGGTAATTATCGAAAGAGTAATTTCACAAATCAAGACGCGTGGTGCAGTTTTTATTTTACCAAGAACACATATTGGGAATTTGGGTAAATGCTTCCCGATGATTTTTTTTGTGTCCACCAGGCTTAGCAATGGCCTGTTTTCCAAAAGTGACAACAGACGTCCAGAGGTTGAAAGTTGCATCCTACATCACACAGATGAGAAATCAGACTACGGGCGCAATCTGACGGAAGAGTTTTTAAGTGTGAACGGAAAATGCCGGTAGCTTCCTGAGCCGACTCAGCGAGGCCATCACCGATATCTAATGTTAGGGCAGCACGGTAGCACGGTAGTTAGCACTGTTGCTTCACAGCCCCAGGGTTCCAGGTTCGATTCCTGGCTTGGGTCACTGTCTGTGCGGAGTCTGCACATTCTCCCTGTGTCTGCGTGGGTTTCCTCCGGGTGCTCCGGTTTCCTCCCACAAATTCTGAAAGACATGCTGTTAGGTGAATTGGACATTCTGAATTCTCCGTGTACCCGAACATACGCCGGAATGTGGCGGCTCGGGGGTTTTCACATTAACTTCATTGCAGTGTTAATGTAAGCCTACTTGTGACAATAAAGATTATTAAATTAATTGGTCCACTTAAGGAGGCCCCACAGGCTTTGAGCTGCAAATGACTGTCCCACTGGACCCGTGCTCACCCCCCCCCCCCCCCCCCCGCTAACGAGGGGGAGCAGCAGTTAATCTGATTCCGCAAAGGTAATCCCACACACCATGCAGTCAAGGTACCAAGGAGACTGGCTCCAAGATTCAGGGATGCCGACTTAGCCCGGCTGCTGGACGTGGTGAAGTCGCAAGGGGATAATACCCTATTTCCCCCTGAGGGGCTCGGCGGGACAGCCACAGTGCAGCCAGTGCCGCCTGGGAGGAAGTGCAAGATGCACTGCAGTTACTCACCAAGGTTCCTTAGACAACACCTTCCAAACCCACGATCACTACCATCTAGAAGGACAAGAGCAGCAGATACCTGCAACCCCACTACTTGGCATTAATTGATGATTATTGGTTTCTCGCCATGCCACGGCGGGATCCTAAGTTCACCAATGGGAACAGGCCGGTTAGATCGCAAACCGATCAGCGACCGGCGCGGTGCCCGATTTTTACCTCTCCCGTGATCTAATGGATGTGTCACGCTCAACCGAGAGTCCTACAAGGCCAGTAATTCTCACCCTAGATATCTACTGTGAATCCAAAACTATATGAGATAATCATCAATAAATCCAATGAGGGATTCAGGAAAATCTTTTTTACCCAGAGACTGGTTGGAATGTTGAATTTGCTACCACAAGGAGTAGTTGAGGAGAAGAGCACAGGTACATTTAATGGAAAGCTAGAGAAATAGGCAAGGAGGGAAAGAATAGAAGGTTATGTTGATGGAGTGAGATGAAGTAGGCTGGAAAGAGGCTCATGCGACAGACCAAAACCAGTTGAGCTGAATTTCTTTGTGACTCTATGGAACCCCATCTTACACTGCTGCCCTCCATCAGGTTCACATCAGTTTATAAAATCCCTACAGTGGAGAAGAAGGCCAAGCGGCCCATCAAGTCTGCACTGACCTTTGGAAAGAGCACCTTACCTAGGCCCACGCCCCCGCCCTATCCTCATAACCCAGTAATCCCGTCTAACCTTTTGAACACTAAGGGGAAATTTAGCATGGCCAATCCACCTAGCCTGCACATCTTTAACTGTGGGAAGAAACCGGAGCACCTGGAGGAAACCCATGCAGACACAGGGAGAATGTGCAAGGTCCACACAGTCACCCAAGGCCAGAATTGAACCTGCATTCCTGGCGCTGTGAAGTAGCAGTGCTAACCATTGTACCACCATGCCGCCCTTCATCTTCGGCTGATTCTGAGGCCTAAAGGCCGCCCTCATCACTAAAGAGATAACCTTGGAGATGACTGCTGGACAGACAACTGGCTCATCTGCTCCTCTATGTAATAATAATAATAATCGCTTATTATCACAAGTAGGCATTACTATGAAAAGTAACTTCATTGAAGCCTACTTGTGGCAATAAGCGATTATTATTATTATTATTATGGCCACCAAACTCCACCAGAAGCAACAGAAGATGAAGAAACAGCTCAGAAAAAAGATCAGCGTTGCACAGGTTCAAGAGCCAAGCATGCTGGTGAATCCAACATTATCTTCTCCAAAATCTCTAAATTGTCCATTCCAATGGAGCAGAGGAATACTGGAAAGAACTAAAGACAGTCATCATCTCAAACTGTGAAGAAACCATCAGTTACAAGACCAGGAAACACCAAGACTGCTTCCACAAGAATGGCACACCATCTAATTCCTCATCGACAAGAAGAGGAAAGATCTCTGCTCCTGGCAAAACTACATAACCAGCAAGGTAAAGAGGAGAGCTCATCGATGAGCCAAGATGGAGGGACAAAGAAGAACTTGAGAAATCAAGAACCAATGGTGGTCTGAGAAAGCTAAGGAGCTGCAACTCCTCGCTGACAAGGATGATATCTGGGACTTCTTCTGTGCCACAATGGCAATATATGGAACCAGCACTCTAGGCCTCAAACCCGTGTGGAGTAAGGATGGAACCCTCTTCAGAGGCCAAGAAAACATTGGTCTTCAATGGAGAGAAGGCGTCAAAGAACTCATAAACTGTGATAGTATCATAGATAAGGACGTGTTTGAGGAAACCCCGCAACTCTCTTTCAAAGATGAAAGCCGTCATTAAACAGGTAAAGATTGGAAACACTGCAGGAGGCATGGAAATCCAGCTGAGATTGTCAAATCTGGAGGAGAAGAAATCACCTGTCATGTCCATCAGTACGTGCTGCAGCCAAATAGAACCCAGATCACATCTCAGAGGTCTTGCGGCTCTTCCCCACAACACTCATTGTTGGTAGATACCCCCCTCCCCCACTCACCCCCAACAGTCATCATCATCAGATACCCCTCAACCTCCTCCCAAAAGTCATCGTCGGAAGTTACTTCCCACTCTCTTTAAGGAGCGTGCTCGCTAATAGAATGCTAATGCATTAAAATAAGGTTTCTTGGTTGGCACTGCGTGATTCTCACTGCTCCACTTGTGAATGCAGGGGAGGGGGGTTAGATTTCAAAAGTCAATCATGCTGGAGAGAATCACGTTTTTCACTTCTCTCCGGATTTCGACCCTGTGCTGACTTTCTCACAGACAGAGGGAGAGGGCTCAAAATCACACCCAATTTGTGAGATTTTTGGACTTCAGTAAGAGTGCTCCCACTGAAATCAGCAAGTGGCTGCAGCCCACAATTGCAACCTCAGAGCAGAGCATGGCCCACATTGCCTGTGGCTAAGAAGGTGACCGTGGGGGTGAACACCTTTGTGGCGTTTGGCTCCTTTAAGGCTGGCACAAGTGGTATTTGCAAAATCTAGTTCAGCATCATCAGTAACGAAAAACTGTATTAATTGAGAAGTAACTAATTGTACATTTTCTTCTCTCTCACAGAGTGGAGGATGCCATTGACCGCATGCACAGTGCTTTGTGATGTGCCATGCCAACTCTGCTCTATACCACAACCTAAAGGTGATTCCACTCCCTCAATATCCAGCTGGTGTATAACCGTAAGTAGACAAACCTTTCAGTCAATGCCGGATATCTTGGCAGCAATCACAATCCCTTCATTCCACGGCAGGCTGCGGTGCCAGCTGCATTTGTGCCATCTCATCAAAGTGGAGGGTGCCTTCATAAAAAATACACACTGATTTTAAGATTAAATGGATTACAAAGTACTTAAGTATCTTAAATCAAAATGTTCTCATTGATAGAAAGTCCCTTTAAGCACACAGATTGACTGTGGTCAAATTCATACAAAGTCCTCTCTGAATCCAAGGTCGTGTCTGTGAATTTCTCCTCAAAAGCTCCCCAGGTCAAAACGTAGAAAACAGGAGCTGGAGGGGGCTTTTGCAAGGCAGGGAGAGGTGGAGACAGAGTCCATGGATTGGAGGCAGATTTGCGTGATGGACTGGGCTGTGCTCACGACTCTCTGTAGTTTCTTACGGTCTTGGGTCGAGCTGTTGCCATAACAGCTGTGATGCAGGCATTTAGGGTGCTTTCTAAGGTGCATCTGTAAAAATTGGTGAGCGTCAATGTGAACATGCCAATATTCCTTAGTTTCCTGAGGAAGTATAGGCGCTGTTGGGTTTCTTGGTCGCAGCGTCGATGTGGGTGGACCAGGACAGACTGTTGGTGATGTGCACATCTCGGAATTTGAAGCTGTCGACCATCTCCACCTTGGCACCATTGATGCATACAGGGGTGAGTACGATCCTTTGCTTCCTGAAGTCAATGACCAGCTTTTTGTTTTACTGACATTGAGGGAGAGATTGTTGTCATTACATCACACCACTAGTTTCTCTATCTCCCTCCTGTACACTGACTGATCATTGTTCAAGACCTGACCCATTACGGTCATGTCATCAGCCAACCTGTAGATGGAGTTGGAGCCAAATTTTGCCAAACAGTTGTGCTTCTAGTGGGGACTATAGTTGGGGGCTAAGTACGCAGCCCTGCGGGGCTCCAGTATTGAGGACTATCATGGACGAGATCTTGTTGTTGACCCTTACTGATTGTGGTCTATGGCTCAGAAAGTCGACGATCCAGTTGCAGAGGGAGAAGCCAAGTTCTAGGTTTGATATGAGCTTGGCTGGAATTATGGTGTTAAAGGCGGTGCTGTAGTCAATGAATAGGAGTCTGAAGTAGGAGTCTTTGTTGTTGAGATACTCCAGGAATGAGTGTAGAGCCAGGGAGATGGCATATGCTGTGGACTGTTTGTGGCAGTATGCAAATTGCAGTAGATCAAGGCATTCCAGAAGTAAGGAGTTGATGTGTCTCATGTCCAACCTCATGAAGCACTTCATAATGATAAATGCCAACACCACCGAACAGTAGTCATTGAAGCATGTTGCCTGGTTAATAATGCTTTCCATTTGCAGTTTGCATTCTGAAATCCCGTCCAAGTTTTTGAAATTATTCTTTTGAACAAACCTTCCACTCCATTTTTAACAAAGAATCCTGACTGTTGCATAAACATTGATTCCCAAACTCTCTTACTATAGCATCAAACTTTTGATTTACCTCTGAAGTCTGCTTTACCACTTTAAATCTGGTACTGAAACTTTCTTTATTTTCCCCTGGAATTCTCATGAACAGTACTTTGGTCCCTGTTCTCTTAACTTCAGTTTTCTTCAGACATTCATAATATCACATTACCCTGATTATCTGGACTTTATCTCTTTATTTGGGAAGCCTGCTTCATTCTTTCTTCTGGCAGAGTTGAGAGATGTTCATTCTCCAATATCCTGTCTCCAACTGCAATATATCCAAAGGTATGTCCAAAGATGTGCAGGCTAGGTGAATTGGTCATACTAAATTGCCTCTTAGTGTCCAAAGGTGAGGTGGGGTTATGAGGATAGGGTGGGGAATTGGGCCTAGGTAGGGTGCTGTTTCAGAGGTTTGGTGCAAGCTCGATGGGCTGAATGGCCTCCTTCTGCACTGTAGAGATCCTATGAAATTGGTTTCTATGAAATGAAATATCCAGCTAAAACTAAAGTTAAAAAAAACATTTCTAACCTAAAAGGTCCCCAGTTGCTGAGCAACCACTGCTACTTCTGTCAGCCTATTTACTCTTCTTGGCATTGCCCTCTCTAAGCACAATAGAAACACAGTTGGAATTGAAATCAACCCTCACACATACAATCACCTTTGTCCTGCATGGATTTAATTATAGGTTAAATTCCAGGCATAGAAACATTGAATTAAACCCACTTAAAACTGTACTTTATTTCTAATGTTTCCCAATACAAATATAAATCTGTTAAAACTACCTTTGTTTTTCTAATACAACGAGAGCTCAGTAAATGTGATAGAGTGGACTACTGACAGACTGAAACAATGCTTTTGTTGCCTGCACAATTCTGGAGGAGGCCTGCTGTACTTGACAAAACAGGTGACTACATTTATCATGCAGTCAGTGCACACTTGCCATCCATCATAAGGGGATAACCTTATCGCCAGTTACGCAGCAAGCAGCTGAGCTGCAGGAATATTAGGAAGAGAAGAAGGAAAATGAGGAAAAAGAGGAGGAAGGAGAGGAGGCAAGGGTGGTTAGGAGACAACCGAGACAGCTGCTTTCTTCCCAGGTTGCCTGTGAAGACTTCATCCAACTGTGATGGCAGGCACTTCAACTCTAATACCTCGGACACCAACAATGGCATACCTCAGCTTCCCAGCTGTTATTGACCATCTATATACAAACAAAGTTACTCAAGTTCCTAGGGAGCTACTCGAAGTGTGACTGTCCTACTTTCCGTCCTACTACCAACTGCCAAGTTGAGTCAGTTACGTGATGCATGTCTGGTGCCACCTACTGGCAGGAGGTCATGCCTATGATTGCAAATATTGATAGACAGCTTTATACATTTATACAGCTATATGCAGATATGCATGTATGCATATCACCACAAATCCCAGGCCTGTTTTGAGGGTGAGGGGAGGGGTGTGGGTCTATGTGATTTGACTCCTCCTGTCTCTTGCCTGCCAACCAATTGGCAACACACACACAACTAAAGTAATCAATAAAGGTTTTGCAGTGACATTTCAAATGGAAAATTGCATTGGACATATGCACTTTGATCATATTTTATCATTCATGGTTATTGATAAATTAATGATCTTGGAAATTATTTTATGGTGCTCTGTTACGTGTGAAAAAGATGACAGAATGTTGCTGGATGACTATTTGCATCACTATGATGATTCAGCTCAAAGGTGAGTTACGGCCTGGGGATTGCACATCTAAAAACGAAGTTAATCAACTTACTGCTGAATGGATATTCTCATTAATCTCCTTTTGTTATCATTGTCAAATGTAAGTAATAACAAGTGACCTTATTTTCTGCACCACCTTCCTGGCCCTTAACTAAATTTTATTAGTGGCTTTTAACATTTTGAGCTTGGGCATCAGGCCCTAAGTGAAATCAGTCATCATACACCCAGGCAGCTTGCTGGCACTTTGGTTCACTGTGGTAAAATTTAGTCATGATCTTCTTTATTTTTGTAGTCTCTGCTTATCTAATGAGTCAAGGTGTGTGTCTGTCTCTGTCTGTAGATGTGCATAACACAGATAGGTGTGGTTATACACAGCATGGGTGGAATTATCCAATAATTTGTCAGTGTCAGGTTCTGACTGAAAACCGGCGTGTTTCTCGAGAGATGCACAGTCAAGTTTTCAGACCCGGCTTTCTGGCACATATGCAAAGCAAATCTGGGTACGTGGTTTACTCCATCACTCTGACAGGGCGGAGCCTGATAAAATCAGCAAGGTCGTCTCCACAGAGACCAGGGCACTGTCATTAAAGAGTGCCCTGATCAACACTAAACTTAATCTCCACCCAATACCCCAGTCACACAGAGTCTCCCCCCCCCCGCTTCTCCCACAAGCATAGGGGCACCCCACCCACCCCCCACAAGCATAGGGGCACCCCACCCTCCCCCCACAAGCATAGCGGCACCCCACCCACCCTCACAGCAAGGCAGTTTTGGGTGATCACCTTGCTCCCCCGCACCCCCCCCCCCCCCCCCCCCCCGCCCCCCGCTCCCGACAAACAAAGTATTGTAGGCTCTGTTCCCATGCATACAACCAGACAAGTATCAGGGACTCTCACCTCCCCCCCCACCAACCATGGAAGCTTCATGGACACTCCCAACCTCCATGCAAACATCAGGCTTACCCCAAAGCCATCGCCCCCCTGCCCCCTGTTCACAGACATGTTACCGCCCCCCCCTTTCACTGGAATCTGCATCCCCTTCACAGGCATGTGCCCCTGACCTTCATAGGCAATAGCCTTTCCCACACATCCCCCAGCACACGTAAGGGGAACACTCCGATGGGGCCCCCCAGAGGGCCTGCCCCTGGCGTTTCCCCCGGCACAGGTTGGCCTGTGTCGGGGCAGTGCCAACCTGTGCAAGGGGCAGTACAAGGGAGCAGTGCCAATGTTTACCAGATGGCAGTGCCAGTGCCCACCTGTGCCAAGGGGCAGTATCAGGGTGTAGCGCACAAAGACTCCGTGAGACGAATAGAGTGAAGTCGATGAGGCTTTATTAAGCGTGTCTGTTCCCCCGCAGCTCGATAGTAGAATGGCCTGCGGGGGAGGACTCCGGCTTCTTATACTCCGCCTTCAGGGCGGAGCTAGAGGTCAACGGCCAACCAGGACCCGGGATCTGTCAGCCAATGACATTAGGGCTTCCAGTCCCACATGACCCCTAATACATACTACCACATTCACCCCTTGTCAAAAATGAACCCGGCGGGGTGATGCTTCGCATGGTGGTAAGGGTTTACAGGGCTGGTCCTGGGAGGAAAACATTCATATGGCAATACAGTATGTACAATTTTGTCCTGTTTCAACTATTTACAGAAGGTATCGGGAGAAAAGCAAAATGTTCTTGTGAAAAGTCCATATATTGATTAGATCGACGCCACGAGTCGGTCGGGCGTTCTGGTCGTCCGTGTCGATCGCCTCGGCCCCGGTGGTGGTGGTGGTGCTTGTACCGGTGTTGTCTCCGGGAGCCTTACGGTTTCAGCTTGGGCTTTATTCTTGGTCGGGCCTGAGGGGAGGGGAACCGATCCTCCTGGGAAGGGGGCGGTCGCGGGGTGCGGCGGTGGCAGGAAGGGGGGGGGGGTTGGGTGAATGGTGTCGGGGAGGTGTGTGTGTTGCCGGCGGGCACCAGATCCCGCAGGGAGACCGTGTCCTGTCGGCCGTCGGGGTACTCTACGTAAGCGTACTGCGGGTTCGCGTGGAGGAAGCGAACCCTTTCGACCAACGGGTCCGCCTTGTGTGCCCGCACATGCTTTCGGAGCAAGATGGGTCCGGGGGCCGCCAGCCAGGTCGGCAGCGACGTTCCAGAGGAGGACCTCCTAGGGAAGACAAGGAGACGCTCATGAGGCGTTTGATTAGTGCTCGTACATAATAGCAACCGGATGGAGTGGAGAGCGTCCGGGAGGACCTCCTGCCACCGTGAAACTGGGAGGTCCCTGGACCGTAGGGCCAGTAGGACGGTCTTCCAGACCGTGCCGTTCTCCCTCTCTACTTGCCCATTCCCCCAGGGGTTGTAGCTGGTCGTCCTGCTTGAGGCTATGCCCTTGCTGAGCAGGAACTGGCGCAGCTCGTCACTCATGAAAGAGGACCCCCTGTCGCTGTGGACGTATGCGGGGCAACCGAACAGTGTGAAGATGGTGTTCAGGGCTTTAATGACTGTGGCCGCGGTCATGTCAGAGCAGGGAATGGCGAATGGGAAGCGGGAGTATTCGTCCACCACATTAAGGAAGTATGTGTTGCGGTCGGTGGAGGGGAGGGGCCCTTTGAAATCCAGACTAAGGCGTTCAAAGGGGCGGGAAGCCTTAATCAGGTGCGCACCATCCGGCCTGAAAAAATGCGGTTTGCATTCCGCGCAGATGTGGCAGTCCCTTATGACTGTACGGACCTCCTCTAAAGAGTATGGGAGATTGCGGGACTTGATAAAGTGGAAAAACCGAGTGACCCCCGGGTGGCAGAGGTCCTCGTGGAGGGTTTGGAGGCGGTTAATTTGTGCGTTGGCACATGTGCCGCAGGATAGGGCATCGGACGGCTCGTTCAGCTTTCCGGGACGATACAAGATCTCGTAATTGAAGGTGGAGAGCTCGATCCTCCACCTTAAGATCTTGTCGTTTTTGATTTTGCCCCGCAGTGCATTATCGAACATGAAGGCTACCGACCGTTGGTCGGTGAGGAGAGTGAATCTCCTGCCGGCCAGGTAATGCCTCCAATGTCGCACAGCTTCCACTATGGCTTGGGCTTCCTTCAGCCGCATCAAAGCGGATATCGCAAAGGCCACGATGCGCGCCATCGACGAGTCCCTCCCCTTCCAGGTCGAGGGCGACGCCTCCGACGTAGCTCTAGCGGCCACCCTTAACCAAGCGGGCAGACCCGTGGCCTTTTTCTCTCGAACCCTCCACGCTTCGATGAGGGAGAAAATCTCCGTGCTTAACCTCGAGTGCAGGACCTGTAGTTTTTGGTCTTCTGTGACCCGGCCGGTGGCCGTTCTGGGGTAGGCCTCAAAACAAGTCTGCCAGTGCTTGAAGGCTGCTGCCGCGTTCACTGCGTGGGGGCTGATCCTCAGGCATTCCGGGATGATCCTGAGCTCCATAGTCCTTTTTAGGCACGCTTAATAAATTGTAGCGCACAAACACTCTGTGAGACGAATAGAGTGAAGTCGATGAGGCTTTATTATGCGTGTCTGTTCCCCCGCAGCTCGATAGTAGAATGGCCTGCGGGGGAGGACTCCGGCTTCTTATACTCCGCCTTCAGGGCGGAGCTAGAGGTCAACGGCCAACCAGGACCCGGGATCTGTCAGCCAATGACATTAGGGCTTCCAGTCCCACATGACCCCTAATACATACTACCACACAGGGGAACGTTTCAAGGGGCAGTGTCCCCCTCCTATCGTCTCCCATGGCAGCTCGGTGGCACAGTGGTTAGCACTGCTGCCTCACAGCACCAGGGATCCTGTTCAATTCCGGCCCCGGGTGACTGTCTGTGTCACGTTTGCACGTTCTCCCCGTGTCTGCATGGGTTTCCTCCGGGTGCCCCGGTTTCCTCCCACAGTCCAAAGGTGTGCAGGTTAGGAGGAATGGGCATGATAAATTGCTCCTTAATGTCCAGAGATGTGCAGGTTAGCTGGGGTCATGAGGATAAGATGGGGCAGTGGGCTTAGGTAGGGCACTCTTTCAGAGGGCTAGAGCAGACTCAATGGGCCGAATGGTGTTTTTCTGCATTGTAGGAATTCTATGGTGGGAATTCAATGGTTCTACCGGGAACAGCACTTACCTTGGAGTCCCCAAAGGGACTCAAAGGCTGAATCTTGCTCTCATAAAGCTTTTGTAAACCTCACCGATGTGACTTGAATCATGTTCTTGAATCATGACTAGGACCCGGGGGCACAGCCTTAGAATAAAAGGGAGTCATTTTAGAACAGAGATGAGGAGAAATTTCTTCAGCCAGAGAGTGGTGGGTCTGTGGAATTCATTGCCACAGAGGGCGGTGGAGGCCGGGACACTGAGTGTCTTTAAGACAGAAGTTGATAAATTCTTGATTTCTCGAGGAATTAAGGGCTATGGAGAGAGAGCGGGTAAATGGAGTTGAAATCAGCCATGATTGAATGGTGGAGTGGACTCGATGGGCCGAATGGCCTTACTTCCGCTCCTATGTCTTATGGTCTTATGTTAGCATAGTATGAATATTCGGTGAGGGAGGATCATGTGGTGAGGTGGTCTATTAATAATTTCTAAATATATTAAAATATATTTAAATGAGGTTCCCGCCCTTTGTGGACATGAACCTCGTTATATTACCGGTGAGGGGCGGGGAAAATCAGGAAATGAGCTTTATTAGTGTCGCAAGTAGGCCTACATTTACACTGCAATGAAGTTACTGTGAAAATCCCCTAGTCGTCACATTCCGGTGCCTGTTCGGGTACACAGAGGGAGAATTCAGAATATCCAATTCACCTAACAGCTTGTCTTTCAGGATTTGCGGGAGGAAACCGGAGTACCCGGAGGAACCCCACGCAGACATGGGAAGAACATGTAGGCTACGCACAGAAAGTGACCCAAGCCGCTAAACGAACCCTGGTCCCTGACGCTATGAAGCAACAGTGCTGACCACTGTATTACTGTTCTGCCCGGGAGATCTTGATTTCCGACTCCTGTGGGATTTTGCATCCGCGTCACTATTTACTCTCGCAGACCCTCTATCTCTCGTACAGTATAATTATCTCCATTGGTCTTTTTTTTCTTCCTCCAAAACAGCTTGCTCTCTGTCACATAAGAAATTTACTTCATATGGTGCTGTCTCTCCAAGCTTGCTTTAAAAAGTGTCATATTAGCTGAGTGATGTCGTGTTGTTCACCCTGGGGTAACACGGATTGCACACGATGCAATTAACTGATCAAGTATACACCAAACGAAGGTGTTGGTTCAATATAAGATTTATTGAACCGTTAACAGTTCTCCTACTTGAGTTTGACTCTCTTGCTAATCTAACTATAGTAACTCAACTAACTAACCAATCTGCAGAAGAGATTTACCAGAATGTTGCCTGGTATGGAGCAGAAGAGATTTACCAGAATGTTGCCTGGTATGGAGGGCATAAGCTATGAGGAGCGATTGAATAAACTCGGCTTGTTCTCACTGGAACGAAGGAGGTTGAGGGGCGACCTGATAGAGGTATACAAAATCATGAGGGGCATAGACAGAGTGGATAGTCAGAGGCTTTTCCCCAGGGTAGAGGGGTCAATTACTAGGGGGCATAGGTTTAAGGTGAGAGGGGCAAAGTTTAGAGTAGATGTACGAGGCAAGTTTTTTACGCAGAGGGTAGTGGGTGCCTGGAACTCACTACCGGAGGAGGTAGTGGAGGCAGGGACGATAGGGACATTTAAGGGGCATCTTGACAAATATATGAATAGGATGGGAATAGAAGGATACGGACCCAGGAAGTGTAGAAGATTGTAGTTTAGTCGGGCAGTATGGTCGGCACGGGCTTGGAGGGCCGAAGGGCCTGTTCCTGTGCTGTACATTTCTTTGTTCTTTGTTCTTTGTTATCTGCTCTAATCCATGCGGTGGGTGTGATGCTTCCCTGATCTGCTCCTGTCTCTCTGAGTGTCGCCTATGGAAAAAGAGAGAGCATGTGTGCCCTGTCCTTTTATCTGGGTAGCCCCCTTGTGGTAGTGTCACCTCTGTGTGTGTCTTGACTGCCCATTAGTCGTGTCCTATCTTACTGACCTATTGGTTGAATGTCTGTGTGTCATGATGTCTCTGGTGCTCCCTCTAGTGTTTCTTCAGTAAAGTGTCGAGGGACTATTCCATTGTCAGAGATGGTTGTTTTCACTGGGAGAGTGGTTCTCTGGACTAAAAAGAAGATAGATGGTATAGAACTAGTGAATATCTTTCTGGCTTTTTTGCCATCAGTGGAGAATCGCATCTCCTATGAGTGCATGTCAAAATATCACTGGCAGTGCTTTTGGCTCACATCAAATGACAAACAGCAATGCATCCTCTGCAAACTCAAAGTCAGAAATAGGTGCAAAATTGATGTTATTAATTGTCAATTGATGTTACACTGTTTCATTCCTCTTCCACTTCTTCTAAGTGCTGACTACCCTGCCCCAATTTGTTTTACAGGCAAGAGACCGGGAGGGATAGAGAAGGACTGTACCTCTGAGTAGTTTAAATGGTCGCTCACGCTCCAAATCTTCTGGGGGGCTTGGAGGGGCAAGGACTGGTCTCCCTCCCCCTAATAAATGGCTGTTCAAGGAGACATCACTCTCTGACATGGGTGCCATGAGCGAGAGGCCTCCCACTCCACAAGACAATAAACCCATAAAACAGAGGAGCAGAATTAGGCCATTCGGCCCAACGATTCTGCTCCGCCATTCAATCATGGCTGATATTTTCCTCACCCCCATTCTCCTGCTCTCTCCCCATAACCTCTGATCCCCTTATTAATCAAGAACCTATCTATCCCTGTCTTAAAGACACCCAATGATTTGGCCTCCACAACCTTCTGCAGCAAAGAGTTCCACAGATTCACCAACCTCTGGCTGAAGAAATTCCTCTTCAACTCACCGTTAAAGGATCATCCCTTTAGTCTGAGGTGGTGTCCTCTGGTTCTAGTTCGTCCAACAAGTGGAAACATCCTCTCCATGTTCACTCTATCCAAACCTCACAGTATTCTGTAAGTTTCAATAAGATCCTCCCTCCTCCTTCTAAACTTCAATGAGTACATGCCCAGAGTCCTCAACCGCTCCTCATATGACAAGCTCTTCATTCCATGGATCATTCTTGCAATGTAAGCCTACTTGTGACAATAAAGATTATATTTTTTTTAAAATGTATATTGTGAAAAGTTGTGGTCCAACACCGACCCCTGAGTCACACCACAAGTCACCGGCTGCCATCCTGAAAAAGACCCTTTATCCTCAGTCTCTTTCTTCTGCCAGTCAGCCAATCCTCTATCCATGCCAGGATCTTACCCTTAACACCATGGGCTCTTAATGTATTTAACAGCCTCCTGTCAAAGGCCTTCTGGCAATCTAAATAAATCATGTCCACTGGTTCTCCTTTGTCTAACTTCCTTGTTAACTCTTCAAAGAATTCTAACAGATTTTTCAGACATGACCTCCCCTTGATGAAGCCGTGCTGACTCAGTCCTATTTTATCATGCACTTCCAAGTACTCCGCGAACTCATCTTTAATAATGGACTACAAAATCTTACCAATGGCAGAAGTCAAGCTAACCGGCCTATAATTTCCCGTTTTTTGCCTCCCTCCCTTCTTAAACAGGGGTGTTGCATTCACCATTTTCCAGTCTCTCTGAGGCCCTCCCTGCCTCCAGTGATTCCTGAAAGATCATCACCAATGCTTCCACAATCTTCCTCGGCTATTTCCTTCAGAACCCTGGGGTGTAGTCCATCCAGTCCAGGTGATTTATCAACATTCAGGCCTTTCAGTTTTCCCAGAACGTTCTCCTTAGTGATGGCCAGTACACTCACCTTTCCCCCTGATTCTCCTGGAGTCCTGGTATCCCATTGGTGTCTTCCACTGTGAAGACTAATGCAAAGTATCTATTCAGTTCCTCTGCCATTTCTTTGTTTCCTAGTACTGTAGCCAGTTAAAATGTCTAACTCCCGATTTAGAATGGCTAACTCCCGATTTAAAATGGCGAACGGCAAAGGCTGATGGGAAAGTCAGCCAACAGGACACAAACAAGCAGTTGCGGGTTGAGTGTGTATTTACCTCTGGAAAGGCCAGACAAGATCGATACCGGCAACCATCAGCATAACAAAACACCAGCCATCTGCATATTAATTAGCAATCCCCGGGAACAATGAGCAACATTTAGATACATAAAGCCAACCCAAACTCGTCGGCGCCAGCAGAAGCCTACACAAAGTGAGGTGAACGATCACCTCAAGACCGCCCATCGATCAAGGAATCGCTCCAGATTTGGAGAAAATCGAACCAAGTGATTGGGACAAAGTCCAATCCCTTGGAACAAGGTACAGGGTCCACCCCAAAAGGCGGGAAGCCCCTGGGGACTATAAGAATAGAGTCCAAGTTCAAATCGTTCTTCTTGACCGGGTCACTCAGCAGCGCGAACCAACCCTTGACAGTGACCGGTCCAGCCATCGCTGAAATCGAGTAAGTCTTACTTCAACGCTCGCTACGAGATAGGCGCTCCGAGCTACCAATCTGTACCAACTTCGAATCCCGCAGGCTCAGAACCCGAACGAAAGGCCATTCGTTTCCCTGACCTGGTGGGCCAGTTCCGAGTTAAGTATTGGCCTGTTAGTCGTAGAAGTAGCTTAGACGTAGAATTTATGCATGAGTAGTGATTACTGTGTATAATAAATGTGCTTTCATTTAAATCTTACTAAGCGGTGTATTGGATTATTGATCATTACTCAGACTTGAACCACGTGGCGGTATCAGAAAGATACCTAGCGACTCAAGAGCAAAGGTGATAAAACAGAGCAATTAAATTAAGGCAAAAGTTAGCAACAGTACCTCTTCTCCAGACTCATTTTCCAGTAGTCCAATGCCTATTCTTGCCTCTCCCTCATCTTTTGCATATTGAAAAAAACTCTTCCTATCTTCTTTTATATTACTAGCTAGCTTACATTTTAATTTCATCTTCTCCCCCCTTATTACTTTTTTAGTTGTCCTCTGCTCACTTTTAAAGGATTCCCAACCTTCTGGCTTCCCACTAAACTCGCCACTTTGTAATCTTTTTCTTTTTCTTTTATCCTGTCTTGACTTCCCTCGTCAGCCATGAATGCCTTGTCCTCTCCTTAGCATGTTTCCTCCTCCTTGGGATGAATTTATGTTGTGCCTCCCGAATAATCCCCCAAACCCCTGCCATTGCTGTTCCACTGTCTTCCGTGCTAGGCTCCCCTTCCAATCAACTCTGGCCAGCTCTTCCCTCAAGTCTTTGTAGTTACCTTTATTTAATTGTCATACCATTACATCTGATTCCAGCTTCTCTCTCTCAAACTGCAGGATCAATTCTATCATATTGTGGTCACAAAGCCCTCAGGGTTCTTTCACCTTACGTTCCCTAATCCAGCTGGCCTCATTAAACATCAGTTCCCGAATTAAGTCTGCCTCATTACACATCAGTTCTCTAATTAAGTCTGCCTCATGTTACCACACTTGCCTCCAACGCCTTCAAGACCATGGAGAGAACTGGTCACAATGGAAAGACTAAATACACGAATGCTTGACAGGCAGGTCCATTCCTCTGAGAAGATGGAGATTTACGGTCCCAATTTGAATGCCTTTCCCCTTTGTGCCCCTTATAAGCATCCCTCTCCCTTATACCTCCACTTCTTACATAACTTGCCTTGAGCCGATGGACCAGGCTGAACGACAACTCTACGTGTTGACGAGATCTCATTGTAGTGAAAACCCTCTGGGCCAGACCTGCTGCCGTGTGGTCTTCACCAGACAAAAAGGATTCGCAAAGCAAAAGAGCTCAGTTTTTGTGTTAACTGGATTTCTCTTCTATTGACCCATTGTGCTGACCTTCAGCTCCGCCTATTCAAGAGGCCCCCCCCCCACCCCGCATGCAAACCCCCCCACCACCACCACCACACCATCCACCTCAATGTTTTGCAGCTGGGCATTGACGGCGTTGCCTTGGCCTAGAGGTGCGTCTGTCTCAGGATTGTGCCTCTGTATCAAACTGTCTCCACCACCATTTACACTACACCTGTCACCCACCATGCACTATAAATTGTTGTTCTCTTCAGATTTGGCATTCAATGGTTAAACTTGACATTTTCAAGACGTGTTTGGTTACAAAAAAATCTATGCTTTTCACACTGATGCGGCACTGAACACAACAATCTCATCTATCCGGCAAGGCCCACGTGCAACCACATGCTCTTAAGAGCTCTACTCATGAGACAAGTTCATCTTTGCGCTATATTTATGACTTCAAGTGTCAGCCTGTCTCAGCGGGTGCACTTTCATTCCTAAGTCAGAAGGTTGTGAACTCGAATACAATTCTTGAAAGTTGAGCATCAAAGCTGAGATGTAAAATAATATTTAGGGAGGTATTTCGATGAACTGGTCTTGATCATTTATCAAATTTGTTCTTCGGCGGGAACCTCAACAGTGTGGTCACCTACTGGATGGACAATTGAGCCACCTAAGTGGCCAATCAAGAGTCGCATTCCACTCCTGTGGGAATTTTGAGGGTGTTTGCCGACATGTGGGCAGATGGCCAGGTAAATTTTGTTGGCTGACCAGCGGGTTCCACAGAAGGGAGGGTTGGCGGGCTTACCTGATGTGTGGTCCAAGAGGCTTGCCCCCGTGGCTAAGTGGCCTACGTCCTCCATCCTACCCCACCATCCGATTGCCTGGGTTCCCCGGATAAACCTACCAGCTTTGCAAGGGTGCCGAGCCAATGATTTGCCCTCTTGGTAGAGCCCGGTGGGGGCCGGTTTAGCTCAGTTGGCTGGACAGCTGGTTGTGATGCACAGTGAGGCAAACAGCTTGGGTTCAGTTCCTGTTCAGACTGAGGTTATTCATGAAGGCCCTGCCTTCTCAACCTTGCCCCTCGTCTGAGGTGTGATGATCCTCAGGTTAAATCACCACCAAACAGCTCTCCCCCTCAAAGGGGAAAGTAGTCTATGTCATTTGGGATTATGGCGACTTCCTTAGACATCTTGTACTCCAACATTCAAAATTATCATGAGGTACATGTGAATCAACAGACAAACTGTGGTCGAACATCCTACCGTGCACATCATATTGCTGATGAGGTCAAGACAGGCCTCACAGATTTCTCAAGAACCCACCCAGATGTTAGTATTCGCTGTGAGTTACATGATCTCTTTAAAACTCTGGGCGCAATTTACTGGCCTCATCACGCCTGACTTGGTATCATGACAAGGCCGTTTAATTTTGCAAGAGGCCTCTCGTGATATTTGCGACGGTCGAAATGTCTCACGGGATCAACCAAACCTCATGATTTAATTTGATTTGGTTTGATTTATTGTCACATGTATCGAAGTACAGTGAAAAGTAATTTTCTGCAGTCAAGGGAACGTATACAGTAAGTACATCGTAGACAAAAAAAGAATAATCGACAGAGTACATTGACAAATGGTACATCGACAAACAGTGATTGGTTACAGTGCAGAACAAGGAGCCAAACAAAGCAAATACATGAGCAAGAGCAGCATAGGATGTCGTGAATAGTGTTCTTACAGGGAACAGATCAGTCCGAGGGGAAGTCGTTGAGGAGTCTTGTAGCTGTGGGGAAGAAGCTCTTCCTATGTCTGGATGTGCGGGTCTTCAGACTTCTGTACCTTCTGCCTGATGGAAGGGTCTGGAAGAAGGCAAAGCCTGGCTGGAAGACATCATGATCTGGATCTCACCCATGCTCTGCGAGATCACGATCAGCATATTTAAATGTGCCATTCGGCTCAGCAAGGCCTCGAATGGGTGCAGTTTAGTACTGGTGCACACAAACATTTATTTTATTTTTAAAATTTAGCCTACCCAATTCATTTATTCCAATTAAGCCTCAATTTAGCGTGGCCAATCCACCTAGCCTGCACATCTTTTGGGCTGTGGGGACAAAACCCACGCAAACACGGGGAGAATGTGTAAACTCCACATGGACAGTGACCCAGAGCCGGGATCGAACCTGGGAACGCAGCGCCGTGAGGCAGCAGCACTAACCACTGGGCCACCGTGCTTCTTTGGTCCACACAAATGTTGACGAGGCATAACGGCACCAGGGGGATTTCCATGGACATTGGAGACATTTGGTTGGTCAGGGGCAGCACCGGGTGGTACCCTGGCTTTCCCTCTGGAATCCGAGAACAAGGGTCAGGGCTTGAGGGCGGCAATGCCCACGGAATGAGGGATGATTGGGGTGTGAAGGGCAGAGGGGTGGTGAAGGGCAGATATAAAGGGGCCTCATAAAGGTTGCAGGGATTAAGGGGAGGGATCCTGAAAAGGGGAGCCAAAGATGGGGTGCGAAGGCCTGAAAAAGGGGAGCTCTCAGCAGGGTGCCCTCACTTGGGGTGGGGGGTAATGCCCATGTGTGCGGAGGTGGGGTGACATTACCAATGTTTAGGGGACCCTCAAGCTCACCTCCAGATCTGGGCACCCTTTCAAAATGGCGGCCCAATCCCTGAGGAGTCGGCCTCGCTGGTGAGTTCAGCACCCTAGCGTTGAAGAAAGTGTAGCCGAGACCGTGGAGACTCTCCCCTAGGCCAAGAAATAGACTGGAGGGCATGATTTGATAGCCACGTTGGGCTTAAGCACGATGAGTCCATGAGATCATGGGAGAGGCCAAAAATGAGAACCGCGCCAGGCATCGACTAGTTTGCGATTTAACTGGCCCGCTTCCGTTAGCAAAATCAGGAACCTGCCGTGGCGTGGCGAGAAGCCAATAATCATCACTTTTAGGCCAATCTCCGTACAATTGTGTGGGCAGCACGGTAGCATAGCGGTTAGCGCAATTGCTTCACAGCTCCAGGGACCCAGGTTCGATTCCCGGCTGGGTCACTGTCTGTGCGGAGTCTGTACGTTCTCCCCGTGTGTGCGTGGGTTTCCTCCGGGTGCTCCGGTTTCCTCCCACAGTCCAAGGATGTGCGGGTTAGGTGGATTGGCCATGCTAAATTGCCCTTAGTGTCCAAAATTGCCCTTAGTGGTGGTTAAATGGGGTTACTGGGTTATGGGGATAGGGTTATGAGGATAGGGTTATGGGGATAGGGTTATGGGGATAGCGTGGTGTGGGCTTGGGTAGGGTGCTCTTTCCAAGAGCCGGTGCAGACTCGATGGGCCGAATGGCCTCCTTCTGCACTGTAAAATCTATGAAATCTATGAATTAATGGGAATGATGCCCTATCTAACAGCCTGCCATGATCTAATCACCTCCCCAGCAAGTGTTCACGCAGGCGCCAATTAATGCACCTTTTAAAAACGTGTAGCTGGCGGAACGGCTGCTGTGGGGTTCCAAGGAGGTGAGTAGCCACCTTTGCTTCCGGGCAACAAACCCGGGGCACTGGGGTTTCTGCCCGGTGCTCGGAGAGGGTGGTGGGGGAGCACCCGGAGGTTGGTCTCGATTGGAGTGGCCTGCAATCGGAGGTGTGGAGTGTGCGGAGCTGGGGTGGGAAGGGTGCCTGTCCATGGTCCGGGTTGGGGGGGGGGAACGGGCGACTCAGCACCCATGGTCCGCCATGCCACCCCCTGGATTGTGTGTTCCCATTCTGGGGGCAGCCCCATCCTCTGTCTGCCTCACTGATCACCGATTGCTCCTACTGACCGCAGAGGCCGCTGGCTGCACGGCTGAAGGTGATTGCTCATAGAGAATTGGCAACGATAGTTAATTGAACACTTCACAGCTCCCAAGTGGATTCCCCCCTATTAGTGGTGGCCCATTTTTGCTTTGTCCCTTATTTTCTTTTCATTTTGTTTGCTTGATTGAGCTTCATGTGTATCTGTCGGTGGCCACAGGCTATACTTGCTATTTGCTCCTGCTGGTAGCTGCCACCGCCTGGAGACTGTGTACTTGTTTGCTGCCACCTCTTCTACCTCTGTGGCCTGGAGTGGGGAACAGTGTCACAGTGGTTAGCACTGCTACCACTGACAGCGGGGACTGTCAGATGAGGATCCTGCGGGAGAATGGACATGTGGTCAGTGGGAGGGATGAGTCATTCTGTACGGCATTAACAACTCACATTTGCCAGGTCATCTGGGTGGGGCCTGTGGATCCTCACCTCTACGTCATACGCCAACCTCTACATTGGTGACAGATCAGTCCTTGGCCACTTTCTCGACCTCCAAGGTCCATACCTCATAGCGGGCGAGGACTACGGGCAGCGCGGTAGCACAGTGGGTTGCACTGTTGCTTCACAGCTCCAGGCTCCCAGGTTTGATGCCCGGCTTGGGTCACTGTCTGTGCGGAGTCTGCACATTCTCCCTGTGTCTGCATGGGTTTCTTCCGGGTGCTCCGGTTTACTCCCGCGAAAGACGTGCTGTTAGGTAATTTGGACATTCTGAATTCTCCCTCAGTGTACCCAAACAGCCGCTGGAATGTGGCGACTCGGGGATTTTTACAGTAACTTAATTGCAGTGTTAATGTAAGCCTGCTTGTGACAATAAAGATTATTATTATTAATGCTGATGGACACCCAGCAGCGTCCTTACAGTGTAAAACGTATTTTTGAGAAGGGAAGAGAGCCAGTGTTGCCTTTTTTACCTGCTAGAAATATGGCAATCAATGAGGTTGCCCTTCTTTCTTTGGGTATCAATATTATATTGCTCAGAGTCACCAGGTATCAAATGATACCACCACAAGGTTCAACCGGATATCGATCAAAGAGCCAAACACCAGTTAGTTAGTTCACGATCAAGGGTACTTTATTTACACACACAATTAATCATTCAACATAGACACTATTAGTTAAACTACACCTATCAACTATGACAACCTATACTTAACTTCAGGCACCCGGCTTAGGTCAGAGGAACAGTGGCCTTTGCTCGAATCTGGATCTATCGGGTCTGGAGAAGTAACTGCTGCTCAGCCAGGCTCATCCGCCTGGTAGCGGGCGTTGAACTTGAACTTGCTTCTGGTGGTGCTGCAATTGGAGGTAGACGTTGTGGAGCACCAGGTCCAAGAGAGATCGAACGCATGGCGGTCTCTCTCTTTATCCTTGTGGAGTTTCGCGCTCTTTTGGGCGGTCCTTCGGTTTGGACCCCATTAATTGGGTAATTCTTGATCCCTGGATTTGATTTGAGCCAATAAAGGGGCGGGTGCCTTGATGGCCGGGTGTGTCCTAAGCGGTCATTGACCCTGTTGCTGATGCGTCCTGGGTACAGGTAGTGGCGCCGAAATGTCTGGGATTGTATCGGTGGCTCAAGTATCAGTCCTTTGTCTTACGGAGGTGGGCCATCAAAATGCTAATCGGTTGGGGGTTTTGATACTGTCTGGATTCTTCGATCACAAATATACATTCAGGCTCTGAGCCTGCCTGAACCTGACATTGTTCATTTTTCCCGTTATGCTTTGCGACCGTCCATGTTTCTTATTGTAAGTGGCCATCCCAGATGGCTATTCCAGCCATGCAACCCTGCTGTACAGCACTATCAGCACTATTCCCTCTAGGTTGCCACTGCACCCCCTCCCCACTCCTCCTCCACCCCACCCCACCCCCAACCCCCGCACCAAACTCTGGCAAATTTGCCTAATTGCCTTTGAGTCTCCCAACCTTCTTGTGCCCAAAGCCAGCAAGCTTCTTCTAGATTCCTATCGTGGATGATCTGCTATGGTTGTTGGGATATGAATGAAGCTCAGTTATTAAAATTCAACCAGAACCCCTACTACTGCACCTCAGAAAGCCATCCACATATCCTGCCTATTTCCTGCTCTGGAATTAACATGCCACTTGAGTTCTTCTGGTTGGGATCAATTGACCACTGAGAGAGTACATCTAGATCTATACTACATAGAACTAATAAAGATTATTATTATAAAATATGGGCAAACTGGGAAACTTGATAACAGTTCTGGAGTATATTCTCATCTAATACTGGTGCATATTATAACACTGAGAATAATAGCATATTGGATTGGATAGGATTTGTTTATTGTCACGAGTACCGAGGTACAGTGAAAAGTATTTTTCTGCGAGCAGCACAAACAGATCTTTAAGTACATGAAAAGAAAAGAACATAAAAAGAAAATGCATAATAGGGCAACACAAGGTCCACAATGTAAATACATTGACACCGGCATCGGGTGAAACATACAGGGGTGTAGTATATATTCCTGACATGGTACATTGGCCAGTTCTTTTAAAATTCATTCACTGGAGGCGGGCGTTGCTGGCTGGGTCAGCATTTATCGCCCTTCAGTGGCTAGATCGGTTAAGAGTCAACCACATTGCTGCGGATCTGGAGTCACATATAAGCCAGGCCAGGTGAGGATTGCAAATTTCCTTCCCTCAAGCATATGAGTGAACCGGATGGGTTTTTATGACAATCAACAATGGTTTTCATGATGCTCATTGGTCTTTAAGTTCCAGGGTTTTTTTTTTTCATTCAAAGTTCGCCATCTGCTGTGGTAGGTTCTGATCCCTCAGTCTCTGGATTACAGTGACTCTACCACCATGCTAACAGGCTCTTGCGCTAAAGGGAGCAAGGGGTTATATGGAGCCATTTGTTGACAAATGCTGATCATTCAAAAGGTTTTGCTTAAATGGCAAAATTTCGGGGAATCATTTTACTTTGATATTAAAAATCCAGTCAATGACCAGATGCATTTCTTGTGTCCTGTTGGACTTCCTTTAGATGAGAGCTACCTGGTTGCCAGGTAAACACAGAGAAATAACATACAATGGCCTTACAGATTTAAACTGCCAAACAGAATTATCTCTGTCACATTTATGCCATATTAATCTCCCTCCACTTACAAAGAAAAAAGAACAAAGAAAAGTACGTCACAGGAACAGGCCCTTCGGCCCTCCAAGCCTGTGCCGACCATGCTGCCCGTCTAAAATAAAATCTTCTACATTTCCTGGGTCCGTATCCCCCTATTCCCATCCTATTCATGTATTTGTCAAGATGCCCCTTAAATGTCACTATCGTCCCTGCTTCCACCACCTCCTCTGGCAGCGAGTTCCAGGCACCCACTACCCTCTGTGTAAAAAACTTGCCTTGTACATCTCCTCTAAACCTTGCCCATTCACACCTTAAACCTATGCCCCCTAGTAATTGACCCCTCTACCCTGGGGAAAAGCCTCTGACTATCCACTCTGTCAATGTCCTTCATAATTTTGTAGGCCTCTATCAGGTCGCCCCTCAACCTCCGTCGTTCCAGTGAGAACAAACCGAGTTTATTCAACCACTCTTCATAGCTAGTGCTCTCCATACCAGGCAACATCCTGGTAAATCTGTTTTGCACCCTCTCTAAATCCTCCACATCCTTCTGGTAGTGTGGCGACCAGAATTGAACACTATACTCCAAGTGTGGCCTAACTAAGGTTCTATACAGCTGCAACATGACTTGCCAATTCTTATACTCAATGCCCCGGCCAATGAAGGCAAGCATGCCGTATGCCTTATTGACTACCTTCTCCACCTGTGTTGCCCCTTTCAGTGACCTGTGGACCTGTACACCTAGATCTCTCTGACTTTCAATACTCTTGAGGGTTCTACCATTCACTGTATATTCCCTACCTGCATTAGACCTTCCAAAATGTATGACCTCATATTTGTCCAGATTAAACTGCATCTTCCATCTCTCCGCCCAAGTCTCCAAACAATCTAAATCCTGCTGTATCCTCTGACAGTCCTCATCGCTATCCTCAATTCCACCAACCTTTGTATCATCTGCAAACTTACTAATCAGACCAGTTACATTTTCTTCCAAATCATTTATATATACTCCGAACAGCAAAGGTCCCAGCACTGATCCCTGCGGAACACCACTAGTCACAGCCCTCCAATCAGAAAAGCACCCTTCCATTGCTACCCTCTGCCTTCTATGACCGAGTCAGTTCTGTATCCACCTTGCCAGCTCACCCCTGATCCCGTCACCTTTCGTACCAGTCTACCATGAGGGACCTTGTCAATGGCCTTACTGAAGCCCATATAGACAACATCCACTGCGCTACCTGCATCAATCATCTTTGTGACCTCTTCTAAAAACTCTATCAAGGTAGTGAGACATGACCACCTCTTCACAAAACCATGATGCCTCTCACTAATACGTCCACTTGCTTCCAAATGGGAGTAGATCCTGTCTCGAAGAATTCTCTGCAGTAATTTCCCTACCACTGACGTAAGGCACACCGGCCTGTAGTTCCTGGATTATCCTTGCTACCCTTCTTAAACAAAGGAACAACATTGGCTATTCTCCAGTCCTCCGGGGCATCACCTGAAGACAGTGAGGATCCAAAGATTTCTGTCAAGGCCTCAGCAATTTCCTCTCTCGCCTCCTTCAGTATTCTGGGGTAGATCCTATCAGGCCCTGCTGACTTATCTACCATAATATTTTTCAAGACGCCCAACACCTCATCTTTTTGGATCTCAATGTAACCCAGGCTATCTAAACACCCTTCTCCAGACTCAACATCCACCAATTCCTTCTCTTTGGTGAATACTGATGCAAAGTATTCATTTAGTACCTCGCCCATTTCCTCTGGCCCCACACATAGATTCCCTTGCCTATCCTTCAGTGGGCCAACCCTTTCCCTGGCTACCCTCTTGCTTTTTATGTACGTGTAAAAAGCCTTGGGATTTTCATGGAATTTCATAGAATTTACAGTGCAGAAGGAGGCCATTCGGCCCATCGAGTCTGCACCGGCTCTTGGAAAGAGCACCCTACCCAAGGTCCACACCTCCACCCTATCCCCATAACCCAGTAACCCCACCCAACACTAAGGGCAATTTTGGACACTGAGGGCAATTTATCATGGCCAATCCACCTAACCTGCACATCTTTGGACTGTGGGAGGAAACCGGAGCACCCGGAGGAAACCCACGCACACACGGGGAGGATGTGCAGACTCCGCACAGACAGTGACCCAAGCCGGAATCGAACCTGGGACCCTGGAGCTGTGAAGCAATTGTGCTATCCACAATGCTACCGTGCTGCCCGTAACCCTATTTGCCAATGACTTTTCGTGACCCCCTTCTAGCCCTCCTGACTCCTTGCTTAAGTTCTGTCATGATATTCAAACACACACATCATGATAGACACACCAACAGACAAATCAGAACACACAACACCACAACCAATGACAGAAAGATATAAAAGCACAGACACGACCCCCGGTGGTCAGTATTAGCTGCAGAGGAGAACCAGGACACATCTATTGCCAAACACACTCAGGGAGACAGCACGTGCAGAGTATCCAGAACGAACTGTATTATAAGAGTTATAATAAAATAGAGTTGTACCACATACAACTGTGTTGGCTCATCTGTGCACCAGAGCACCCAACACCACATGGTACAGGAGTGGATCGATACCTGCCGGCATACCTCAGTGTACACAGACAACCAGCAGTGCCCAGGCATGATGTACGAGCTCCCGGTTCCGCAGGCGCTCCAGTGCCACGGCGACCTCCGCGAAAACTGGCGGCGATTCCGGCAAATGTTCGAATTGTTCCTGGTGGCAGCTGAACTCAAAGACCTGGATGATAGGGAAAAAATTGAATTTCTCCTCACCATCGCCGGTGCAAGGGCAAGAGAAATATTCAGAAGGTTCAGGTTCTTCAGGAGGCAGCAAAGGTACGATTACCAGGCAGTCCTGGGCAAATTCTCCAAGTACTGTGAAGAAAACGCAATCCAATCGGCACAGAAAGGTAAGAAAAGCTGCAGTACTCACCTCGTGGCTGGGATCCCGGAGCCCGAATTCCCAGAGGCCGAAATCCCGGGCCTGAGAGAAGGCTGGGTCGAGGTCGGCGGCCATCTTGCTAAAGGTATAACGCTAGCACAGTTGCGCGAGAGGTGCGCAGAACCGGAAGTTTCGTTTGCGCATGCGCGAGATGCTGCGCATGCGCAGTCAAGAAAACGGCCATCGGTAAAGGAACAGCGATCTGAGCATGCGCAGTCGCTTCCTACGTGCTACATACCGAGCGTCAGGATGTCAGAGGCCCCAGACTGCACCAATTTAAAAGGGAAATGTCCCAAATCCAATTTAAAAGGGAAACGTCCCAAATCAAAAAAACAAAAATCTATTAAAGCTGTAAAACAACCTTCCCTCACCTGGAATGACAGCACAGTGCCGCAAATTGACCCAGGAGATGAATTTGACCTCCGAAGAACCCTCCGACAAGCAGTTACCTACGCACAAGCCGATGATTCCGACCTTGAATACTTCGATGACGATCTTTACAGTGTTTCCGGACCTCGCGAGCCCAATGATAGCTCCGTGGTCCTATATGACTATGACTCGGACGAACCTTTCGTGTTGCACATTGGCGGCCCCCACATTGAATCCGACGCAGATGCGGATTCATTTTTCGGATTTGAGGATCTTCAATCCAGCAGATATGACGTTCCAACTTATCAGTACCGGATGATGCTGCAGCCTGACATTAACAGACAGGGAGCGGTGCAAGCACACGGAGAGTGCCCTGCTGCCACACAGAGCGTGGTCCATGTCCCGCTCAACGTTCCCGACTCTATGAAAGAAGACATGCAAGACTCCAGAGTGCAGTCCTCGCATGAACCAGAAGTGACTCCAGTGTCACAAGCTTCCACAGCAAGCTCGTGGACAGACTCCACAATTGCAGAAATGCAAGACTCCAGAGCGCAGTCCTTGCACGAACAAGAAGTGACTCCAGTGTCACAAGCCTCCACAGAGAGCTCGTGGACGGACTCCACGATGGAAGGAACGCAAGACTCCAGAGCGCAGTCCTTGCAGGAACAAGACCATGAGGGTCTAGCAACCTCTCCTGACCAACCAGCGGCAGACGATGCAAGTCTGCCATGCTCACGTGAACAGCAAGAAGGCTATAACAGCCTACCATGCTCCACTACACAGCAGCATGAACATGACGGTCTCTCATGCTACAATGAAGGGCACAGCGCTGAAGACTGTTCAAGCCCGAAGAAAAAAGGTTTATGCGCTGACCTTCAGGATCATTATAGCCGAACAGAGATTAATAATGCTGCACGGCCACAGAAGGATGCTGAGGATTTGCTAACGAAATTAATTGAATGTTTAACTTGCAAGGAGCAGACTGAGAATTGCCAGTGTTTTAGTACGGATCGAAAAAATGGACAAGACATTGATCCTCAGGTAATGGAAATAACACAACCTGAATCATATCTACAGCAGGGACAAATGTCTCCCTTCAACACAACACCGCAAAATCCCAACTTCGGAGACCAGCAGTTAGTCAGTAATGACTCTTCAAACCTTGAGGGGAACATTAATTGCATTGAACCTATACACGCTCCACTGATTATTGAGCAGAACATTGGAGCAAGAATCCTGAGGACACCGACATCGAGTAGCCAGATAACGAATTTAAAACCCACAGCAGTGTCAAATGAACCAAGTGTGCTTTCCACTAATGGTGAAGATGCAGATAAGGTCGACCCGATTATCCATTGTACCACACTAACCCCAGTGATTAAGCAGTTATGTATGGGGAGTATAAGGTGGGCAATTGAGAACAGTAAAAGAGAGACTGTGACCATGCCAGTCCCAGCAAAATCAGACTCAGAGACCATGAAGGCATGTACATTAGACAAAGATACACATGAGGCACCTGAGAAGAAAAGTGAAACGGAATGTTCTTTGGAAAATAGTACAATGTCGATAGAAACATTGGATCCTATATTCGAGACCATACCTATGGGAGAATTTGGGGGTAATAAACAAGGTTCTGCAATGTCTGGGGGAAGATTTAAAATTCCAAAGAAGAAAAGCCCAAATGAAGGACAACGGCAAGACAATGACAGTCCACCGACATGGTGTGCACCACCAGATGAAAACTCTGACAATTTACCCAACCCTAGTGAACAGCAAGCTGCTAATGAGGATCTATCCACGGGATGTGAGACGAGTGACGACAGCATCCCACTTCCCATGCAAAAGGTGCAAGGTGACAGACCTCGCCTAGTGCGTACCGAGGCACTCGACGATCACAGTGGGACCACTGACGACTGCGGTGGCAGCGCACCGCTTCCACCCTCGATGGCTCGAGGCTCTCCACTGGTCGGTGCATTCCTGCATGTTCCGACTCCAGAAGTGCAGCTTCAGGGAATCTCGGCTGCCTCCAGTGAACCTGTTGGGACTCCGGACGGGGGGCATCGACGGAAGGCAGACCGGACTCCAGATGGGGAGCAGCCAAGCGCCGACTCTGATTCGCGCATGCCAGACCTTGCTCCGGACGGGCGGTGTCGCGGCCTCGGTGATGGCACGCTCAGGGTGACGGCGGATGCCACGGCGACAGGGAATGGATCGCGTGGCAGTCCCACTGGGTCGGCAGTGGCAACCAGCACCGGCGGTCCAAGATAGACACACCAATTCGCGCCATCGCCAGACGTTGATGCGAGCAACAATTCTCTCTCCAAGGCGACATGCTTCGACGTTTCTCTGCGGAGTCGCCCTTCCGGCACAGCAGGTGGCCGGAACCAGCGTACACGGTCTCGGCCAACTTCCACATCTGGCACAGTCATCGCCTTGCATGATATTAGTGATGGTGCTACTTCGATGGCAACGACCCATCGGCTACAAGATGCCGTCCACCACAAACATAAAAAGAAAAAGACTCCACCTTGTTCCTGGCATGCAGGGCGGATGGATTGGTGCGTAGGCGCAATCAGCGAGCTTTGCGCCGCCTTCCACGCTCGCAACTGAACCGTACGCACACGCCGGATCCTCCACTGGTTCCCAAGGATGACTTCGTGGAGATGCCACGGATCATGCCCCTTCCATCGCCACCAGAACCAAATCTCCACAGCTGAACCGGCTTGAGGACCAGCCCATTCTTGAGGCGGTCACCCATTAGACTGGACTTATAACGCTGTTCATACGTTCAAAAAGTCAAACACTTCTGTATTATAACCTGTTGTTGTTTATTGTTCCAGATATCGTCTGACCAGACCAATGTTCAAGTTTTTTTTTCTCTCGCATCCAAGTTTTGTTATGGTACAACCTTGTTAGTGTGACGCACCCAACATCGCCCCATGTAAATAGTTACGTCATATACACACGCTGTACATAACACACACACACACTCTTCGATGCACTCACGGCACAATTATATTTATAACCACGTAGGCACATATCTTTGTAAAAAGGGGGGATGTCATGATATTCAAACACACACATCATGATAGACACACCAACAGACAAATCAGAACACACAACACCACAACCAATGACAGAAAGATATAAAAGCACAGACACGACCCCCGGTGGTCAGTATTAGCTGCAGAGGAGAACCAGGACACATCTATTGCCAAACACACTCAGGGAGACAGCACGTGCAGAGTATCCAGAACGAACTGTATTATAAGAGTTATAATAAAATAGAGTTGTACCACATACAACTGTGTTGGCTCATCTGTGCACCAGAGCACCCAACACCACAAGTTCCTTCCTACTTTCCTTATATTCCACACAGGCTTCGTCTGTTCCCAGCCTTCTAGCCCTGCCAAATGCCTCCTTTTTCTTTTTGACGAGGCCTACAATATCTCTCGTTATCCAAGGTTCCCGAAAGTTGTTCACTAATTCTTCTACAAAAATTGCCCGTACTTCCATTTAAAATTCTAATTAATATAGAAGATGGTTGCTTGCATCTTCTAATGTAAACCAGTGCTGATATGTGAAAATCAGCCACAGAGGAAAGATATTTCTTCAGCCCTGGCTTGTGTACAAGTGAAAGATTAATTTGTTGGGCTTTTCACAAATTTACTTCCAAGTGCCTATAGCAACCCCAAACTATGCAGGAAGAGCTCACAGATTAGGTTAAAAAAAACATTTATTCACCTGCAAATTGGAATATTTCCACAGGAGCGTTCTCCTGGATCTCTCCCCTCCTGCCAACCCCAAATCTAGGTTTATTTATTGTGCCAACCAGGTTTCCTATCATGACTTTTTTTGCCTCTGAAACGGAACTTAGCTTTGAAATAAATCTATTTAGCAGACAGTCATATCTGTAAGCAGCAGGTCTGCGGATCTTTTCATTGCAAAATTAAAATCCAAGCTCCTGCCAATTTCCCACCAACTCCATTATTTAGACGTCTGTGCTTACTTTGAATTGTCAGCTCTAATTTGAAATACGGTGTGAAATCAGACGGCCTAAAATTAGTGACATGCGATTGAGGGTGAATCTGAGTGAAGGATAAAAAGCCTGGAATATCTAGGACACTCTGATAAGTGATAACAGCCAATGGGCTCTTTGATATTTTTTAAAGCGTAATAATTTGATTGAAAGAAACACATTCCCCAAATCTTCAATAACACAGTTCAATTTTAATCCCAAAATTCATTTATATTTCCCAGCTTAATATTTTGCTTTGCAGATAACTAAAGTGTTACCATCACTAATACTAAAATTAAAAATGACTGTCGTGCAACTTACTTTGTGCCAACTGATAGCGCCTGATTATACTGTTCTGAAGCACATTTGCAGATGTGAGCAATGCACATTATGGCCCTGTATAAACATTATTGCCATAACCCGCACGGAACTTACAAGGTGGCAATGACTAAACTCCCCGAGAGCCTCGGCCAGTACAACTCCCCTGTTAAAGGGGGCGGGGAACCCTAAGCCATGTATGGTTACCTTCTGCATAAAGTCGGCCAGTTTGGGTACCGAGAGTAGAGACCCGGCTGGGATCTTTTGTGCTGTGTGATTAATAGTTATTGTAATAAAAGTTTCTTGCCTTTTAGCAATGCAGAATGGACTCCGTCATGGTCTACAAAACTGGCAACGAGGGTGAGATTTCTCATCTAAGATGTCCAAATTTAGAGTGGAGGATGGTGTCCTGCTTTGGGGTACTCATGTCATCGTCCTGGAAAATGGTCAAAGTTTGATCTTGCAAGACCTCCACAATGGATACCAGCGGGAATCAAAAATGTTAGCACGCCACTATGTTTGGTAGCCGGGCCTGGATGCTGGCATTGAACAATTGGCCCAACAATATACCATCTGTTATGAGCACCAGAAGTTCCTGGGGCTGTGCACCTCCACCCTTGGGAATAGCAAGGCCGGCCACGGGCATGGTTGAATGCTGATTTTGCTGGTCCATTTCAGGGTTTGATGTTCCTCGCCCTAATCAACGCCCATTCCAAATAGCTGGAAGTCCACAAGATGGCAGAAACCACCTCCTGGGCATTGATTAAGAAGCTGCCTTTGTCTTTTTGTACCCATGGCATACTCGAGGTTTCAGTCATGGACAATGGCCCACTTTTCATAAGCGAAGAGTTCTCTGGGTTTCTGAAGGCTAATGGAGTATGACACATACAAACTGCTCCGTATCCCCTGGCTATGAACGGGTAGTGGAAAGGTCAGTCCAGACGTTCAAATGCAGGTTATGGTGCAGTTTTTAGGGTCGATAGACACAAGGCTGGCCCGGTTCCTGTTTTGCTACTGGACAACCCCCCAGGCCATGAACGGCTAAGATGCTGATGGAGAATTCTTGAACCAGGGAAATTAGATTCAGGATAATAATTATTATTATTGTCACAAGTAAGCTTACATTAACATTGCAATGAAGGGTTACTGTAGAAATTCCCTAGTCAACACACTCCAGCGCCTGTTCGGGTACAAAGAGGGGGAATTAAGAAAGTCCAATTCACCTAACAAGCATGTCTTTTGGGACTTGTGGGAGGAAACTGGAGCACGTGGAGTAAACCCATGTAGGCACAGGGAGAACGTGCAGACTCTGCACAGGCAATGACCCAAATGGGAATCGAACTTGGGACCCTGGCGTTGTGAGGCAACAGTGCTAACCACTGTGCTACTGTGCTGCCCTTTAAATGGCAGAAGGTGTAGAAGGGACATGAGGAAGAACGTTTTTACGCAGAGGGCAGTGGGAGTCTGGAATTCGCTGCACGGGTTGCCGGTGGAGGCAGAGACCCGAAACTCTTTTAAAAAGTACCTGGATCTACACCTCAAGTGCTGTAAGCTACAGGACTATGTGCTGGGTACAGGGAGGTGGGATAAAAAGGGCATCTGGGTGTCCTCGGTCTGGCATGGACAAGATTGGCCAAATGGCATTCTCCTGTGCTGTAACTTTTCTGTGGTTTCTATGGTTCTAGTGTATGTCCCAAACTTTGCAGATGGTGCCCAGTCAATCTCCAGGACCATCATCCGCCAGACAGGGCTGCTTTCTAAGTGACAGTCCAGGGTTGAGTAATGTGGAAGCATTAAATTTGGGGCAGCACGGTAGCATTGTGGATAGCACAATTTCTTCACAGCTCCAGGGTCCCAGGTTCGATTCCGGCTTGGGTCACTGTCTGTGTGGAGTCTGCACATCCTCCCCGTGTGTGCAGGGGTTTCCTCCGGGTGCTCCGGTTTCCTCCCACAGTCCAAAGATGTGCAGGTTAGGTGGGTTGGCCATGATAAATTGCCCTTAGTGTCCAAAATTGCCCTTAGTGTTGGGTGGGGTTACTGGGTTATGGGGATGGGGTGGGGGGGTGTCCTTGGGTGGCGTGGTCTTTCCAGGAGCCGGTGCAGACTCGGTGGGCTGGGTGGCCTCCTTCTGCACTGTAGGTTCTATGATAGTAGGTCCAGGCGATCAATTCTTCGTAAAATTCCTTGTGATGAAAAGTTCTTGTCCAGCCGAATCTGATAGCCGAGTGTGCTAGAGCAAATTCCCAAGGGGGTCATGACGCTGACATGAGTGAGGTCGTCGACACAGATTTGTCTTTGGAGACCCAACCAACAGTGCTCTCCGAGGGGAGTCCACAGCACAGCAGCCCCTAACAGTGAATCCGCCTCGGCATTCCAGTCGAAAGCGACCTTCGCCTTCCCAGTACACACCGCCCGATCCAGGTATACGATGCACATACCAGATTAAAAAACAAGTCTGGTGCCCTCCATCTCAGTAGTCCTCAGAGGATTCTTCGGAAATTGGGGGGGTGGGGGGGGGTGTCATGACCGGCATTGGACTTACAAGGTGTCAATGATGAAACTCCCTGTGACCCTGGCCGAATACGGGCTCCCCCATTAAAAGGGAGCGGCGAACCCTAAACCATGTCTAGTTATCTTCTGTAAGTTCTTCTGGCTGACAGGAGAGACCGGACTGGGATTTTTCATGCTCTGTGAATAATAGTTATTGACATAAAACTTTATTTCCGTTTAACTCAGTGTGGACTCCTTCATGGTTTACAAAAAATTATGACTTGAATAGCTCATCCTTTCAAAAAATAAAATAGAACTGACCAGATATGCAACTGGTTTTACTTTCTGTCTGCCATTTTCTTCTGTTGCGCAGTAATCTGTTTGGCTCCCGGTGTGGATGATCATTTAAACTTTTCTGTAGCAGCATTTGGAGGGAAGAGTCAAATGAGCGATTGTTCATAGTTTTTTAATGACGTTTCTAGCCCATTGATCAGAGTTCCAGACGTAGTTTCACAGTGAGGATTAATTGTGATATTTAGAATACTGTACATGGTCAAATGGGTTCAATGGGTAAGATGCTGACCCATTTATTTTGAGAACACAGTTCAAATTAAACCCAGTCTGTAATCCTTCATAGTCTACTGTACCAGCCTTTTAGAGACAGCAGCCCATAAATGAATCCATTTAAGCTAAAAAAAACTGGACTTGGTATGCACTGCTGATTTTGATGTTATGGCTATCATCACATCCAGCGTCGACCAACATACCTGCAAGGCAGATAGTGCGATCATGCTGTGCGTTTGCTGGAATCATGCAGAGCTGGTGGATTGTGATGTGAGTCAGCATCTAGCCAGGGTTTGGCGCATAAACTGCCATTTTGAATTCACTCTATCTCCTGACAACGCAAGATGGCCACCGATACTGGTCTGCGAATGTGAACTTGTCCACGCTTGTACTGAAACCGGTGAGGTTAGGTGCAGGAGGCCCAGTGCCAGCAAAAACCTGAATGACTTCGGAAATTCCTTGCAATGGTTCCAACAGTGATCGAAACATAATGCTGTGGCACTTTGCAAAAACATTTTTGTGGGTCTTTTTATACGGCTGTGACAATGCTCCAGTAAAACTGATGTGGCAGCATTTGAGAGGCCAGTTGATTACTCAGACTTATATTACTTGAAATTAGCAAATCACAAATAAAAATAAAAAGTGAGCTCAATGCTGAAAGCTTCATGAAGCTAAAAGGATAATGGTAAAATACAGAAACAATAACCTACATGACCACGAATGTGGCTTGCTGCGTATAGTCCCCTCTAAAGATGGCTGCCACTAACCTGAGCACGCCATCAGCTTGGAACTGTGCATGGACGACATTGGCAGAAAACACAGCCTTTTGGATTATTCGGTGCCTGTTAGCACCCTCTTTTGAACACAGAGGGACAGATTTTCCACCTCTCCACGGCGATGTGACTTGTGGCAGAGGTGGTGGCTCACCATTGGTCACTGGCGGGATCTTCCAGTCCCACGGATGTCTACGGTGTTTTACATGGTTAACCCGTCCAATCGCCAGGGAATATACCTGCAAAGAGAGACGTCCTTGGTGGGTCCGGAAAATACGGCAATTGGAAAGGGCCGAAAAACCCTGCCCAGAGAGTTGAACATGCATTATTCAGCTGCAAGTGGGACCCGCTCGTAGCACTATTTAAAGGCATCAGCACAGGACTTACATATGAGGTGCTCTTGATTTGAGAGGCAAGGCGGAGAAAAGATGGGCCCCAAGCTCTGCGTAAAAGCCCTTTGACAAGTTGGAGTTGGACATCTCCACATTTTGTGACAGTGATAATAGGCTCCGGGACAGGCCTGCTAATGCAGCAAGCATCCCTGTGTGCATGCCCAGCAGCATTCTTCTGTGCGCCATCTCATCTGGGTCGTCTGCCGGCGAATTCATATGCGACAGTGCCCTCTAGCGAGCTGGCATACATGTGGGCCGAACTTTTCCAGCCATTGCCTTCGACAGGATCGTCTGCTCCCACCAATGATGAACCTCCGCCATGAGTTTCCTGATGGCGAGGGTGCATACAAAGACAAATAGAAACCACAAAGTCTGTACCGATGCATAAATAACACATGATCTGTCTACCTAATAACACGTGATCTGTCTACCTAATCCCATTTGCCAACAGTTGGCCCATAGCTTTGAATGTTCTGATACAGCTAGTTCTCATAATAATAATCCTTATTATAAGAACTAGGAGCAGGAGTAGGCCACCTGGCCCCTCGAGCCTGCTCCGCCATTCAATGAGATCATGGCTGATCTTTTGTGGACTCAGCTCCACTTTCCGGCCCGAACACCATAACCCTTAATCCCTTTATTCTTCAAAAAACTATCTATCTTTATCTTAAAAACATTTAATGAAGGAGCCTCTACTGCTTCACTGGGCAAGGAATTCCATAGATTCACAACCCTTTGGGTGAAGAAGTTCCTCCTAAACTCAGTCCTAAATCTACTTCCCCTTATTTTGAGGCTATGCCCCCTAGTTCTGCTTTCACCCGCCAGTGGAAACAACCTGCCCGCATCTATCCTATCTATTCCCTTCATAATCTTATATGTGTCTATAAGATCCCCCCTCATCCTTCTAAATTCCAACGAGTACAGTCCCAGTCTACTCAACCTCTCCTCGTAATCCAACCCCTTCAGCTCTGGGATTAACCTAGTGAATCTCCTCTGCACACCCTCCAGTGCCAGTACGTCCTTTCTCAAGTAAGGAGACCAAAACTGAACACAATACTCCAGGTGTGGCCTCACTAACACCTTATACAATTGCAGCATAACCTCCCTAGTCTTAAACTCCATCCCTCTAGCAATGAAGAGCAATGAAAATTCCATTTGCCTTCTTAATCACCTGTTGCACCTGAAAACCAACTTTCTGCGACTCATGCACTAGCACACCCAGATCTCTCTGCACAGCAGCATGTTTTAATTTTTTATCATTTAAATAATAATCCCTTTTGCCGTTATTCTTACCAAAATGGATAACCTCACATTTGTCAACATTGTATTCCATCTGCCAGACCCTAGCCCATTCACTTAGCCTGTCCAAATCCCTCTGCAGACTTCCAGTATCCTCTGCACTTTTTGCTTTACCACTTATCTTGGTGTCGTCTGCAAACTTGGACACATTGCCCTTGGTCCCCAACTCCAAATCATCTATGTAAATTGTGAACAGTTGTGGGCGCAACACTGATCCCTGAGGGACACCACTAGCTACTGATTGCCAACCAGAGAAACACCCATTAATCCCCACTCTTTGCTTTCTATTAATTAACCAATCCTCTATCCATGCTCCTACTTTCCCCTTAATGCCATGCATCTTTATCTTCTGCAACAACCTTTTGTGTGGCACCTTGTCAAAGGCTTTCTGGAAATCCAGATATACCACATCCATTGGCTCCCCATTATCTACCGCACTGTTAATGTCCTTAAAGAATTCCACTAAATTAGTTAGGCACGACCTGCCCTTTATGAACCCATGCTGCGTCTGTCCAATGGGACAATTTCCATCCAGATGCCTCGCTATTTCTTCCTTGATGATAGATTCCAGCATCTTCCCTACTACCGAAGTTAAGCTCACTGGCCTATAATTACCCACTTTCTGCCTACCTCCTTTTTTAAACAGTGGTGTCATGTTTGCTAATTTCCAATCCGCCAGGACCACCCCAGGGTCTAGTGAATTTTGGTAAATTATCACTAATGCATTTGCAATTTCCCGAGCCATCTCTTTTAGCACTCTGGGATGCATTCCATCAGGGCCAGGAGACTTCTTGTCTACCTTTAGCCCCATTAGCTTGCCCATCACTACCTCCTTGGTGATATCAATCCTCTCAAGGTCCTCACCTGTCATCGCCTCATTTCCATCAGTCACTGGCATGTTATTTGTGTCTTCCACTGTGAAGAACAACCCAAAAAAACTGTTCAGTTCCTCAGCCATTTCCTCATCTCCCATTATTAAGTCTCCCTTCTCATCCTCTAAAGGACCAATATTTACCTTAGCCACTCTTTTTTGTTTTATGTATTTGTAGAAACTTTTACTATCTGTTTTTATATTCTGAGCAAGTTTACTCTCATAATCTATCTTACTCTTCTTTATTGCTTTTTTAGTAGCTTTCTGTTGCCCCCTAAAGATTTCCCAGTCCTCTAGTCTCCCACTGATATTTGCTACTTTGTATGTGTTTTCCATCAATTTGATACTCTCCCTTATTTCCTTAGATATCCACGGTCGATTTTCCCTCTTTTTACCGTCCTTCCTTTTTGTTGGTATAAACCTTTGCTGGGCACTGTGAAAAATCACTTGGAAGGTTCTCCACTGTTCCTCAACTGTTTCACCATAAAGTCTTTGCTCCCAGTCTACCTTAGCTAGTTCTTCTCTCATCCCATTGTAATCTCCTTTGTTTAAGCACAAAACACTAGTGCTTGATTTTACCTTCTCACCCTCCATCTGTATTTTAAATTCCACCATATTGTGATCGCTCCTTCCGAGAGGATCCCTCACTATGAGATCCTGAATCAATCCTGTCTCATTACACAGGACCAGATCTAGGACCGCTTGTTCCCTCGTAGGTTCCATTACATACTGTTCGAGGAAACTATCGCGGATACATTCTATAAACTCCTCCTCAAGGCTGCCTTGACCGACCTGGTTAAACCAATCAACATGTAGATTAAAATCCCCCATGATAACTGCTGTACCATTTCTACATGCATCTGTTATTTCTTTGTTTATTGCCTGCCCCACCATAATGTTACTATTTGGTGGCCTATAGATTACTCCTATCAGTGACTTTTTCGCCTTACTATTCCTGATTTCCACCCAAATGGATTCAACCTTATCCTCCATAGCACCGATGTCATCCCTTACTGTTGCCCGGATGTCATCCTTAAATAACAGAGCTACACCACCTCCCTTACCATCCACTCTGTCCTTCCGAAAAGTTTGATACCCTCGGATATTTAACTCCCAGTTGTGACCATCCTTTAACCATGTTTCAGTAATGGCCACTAAATCATAGTCATTCACGATGATTTGCACCATCAACTCATTTACCTTATTCCGAATACTACGAGCATTCAGGTAAAGTACACTTATGTTGGCTTTTTTACCTCTGTTCTGAATCTTAACACCTTGATCAGTAACCTCTCCTAAGTTATATTTCCTCTTAACCTTTCTCCTAATTTTCCTTGTCGTCGAACCCACATCTTCCTGTAACAACCTGCCGCATCGCTTACCATTAATGTTTTCACTTCCCGTTTTATTTCTTTTAGTATTCCTGGTCCTATTCACTGAGCTCCCATCAGTCACTGTACCTTTCACTGTCGCCCTTTTTGATTTTTGACTATGGCTTCTCTGCCTTACACTTTCCCCCTTACTGCCTTTTATTTCTGTCCCTGTTTTACTACCTTCCAACTTCATGCATCGGTTCCCATCCCCCTGCCACATTATTTTAAACTCTCCCCAACAGCTCTAGCAAAACCCCCCCCTAGGACATCGGTCCCAGACCTGCCCAGGTGCAGACCGTCCGGTTTGTACTGGTCCCACCTCCCCCAGAATCGGTTCCAATGTCCCAGGAATTTGAATCCCTCCCTCTTGCACCATCTCTCGAGCCACGTATGCATCCTCTCTATCCTGACATTCCTACTCTGACTAGCTCGTGGCACTGGTAGCAATCCTGAGATTACTACCTCACATTGTCACAAGTAGGCTTACATTAACAGTGCAATAAAGTTACTGTGAAAAGCCCCTAGTCACCGCATTCCGGCGCCTGTTTGGGTACACAGAGGGATAATTCAGAATGTCGCAATTACCTAACTTTTGGGACTTGTGGGAGGAAACCGGAGCACCCGGAAGAAATCCACGTAGACATGGAGAACGTGCAGGCTCCACACAGACAGTGACCCAAGCCGGGAATAGAATCTGGGACCCTGGCGCTGTGAAGCAACAGTGCTAACCACTGTGGTACCGTGTCGCCCAGGTACTTTCTTCACCGATCCATGGTCCTAGGTTCGATTCCCAGCTTGGGTCACTGTCTGTGTGGAGTCTGCACATTCTCCCCTTGTCTGCGTGGGTTTCCTCCGGATGCTCCAGTTTCCTCCTACAAGTCCAAAGATGTGCAGGTTAGGTGGATTGGCCACGCTAAATTGCCCTTTGTGTCCAAAACGGTTAGACTGTGTTATGGGGATAGGGTGGAGGTGTGGGGTGCTCTTCCCAAGGGTCAGCGCAGATTTGATGGGCCGAATAGCCTCCTTCTGCACTGTAAAGTCTGTCATGATATGCACTCATGCTCATAATGAGATACAGACAGGCAGTGACAGACACCCAGTACAGCCAATTAACACACAGGACAAAACAAAACCAATCACCAGGCAGAACACTAGAGGGTGGTCTCCCACTATAAAACACACGAGGCATCAGCACTCTGCCTCGTTCCACTGGTGACAACTGTAGTGACAGTCAGGGTGTATATATCAGTTAGCATCTTCTACACATGGCTCAGAGCTAGTCTGGTCTAGTTATAGTTAACATGCTTAGATTAGTAGGGTGTCAACCCACAGCGAACTGTATGCACTGCTTAAGAAGTTCAATAAAGCGTATTGAACTAACACCAAAGTTTGGAGTCTACTTTCAAGTACAACTGCATCCAGTTGCAGTCCGTGTTACCCCAGGGTGAATAACACGACAAAGTCTATGTCTATGTCATCCCTCAGTCTTCACTGCTCCAGCAAAAACAACCCAAGCCTATCCAACCTCTCTTCATAACTTAAATGTTCCATCCCAGGCACTATCCGGGTGAATCTCCTCAGCACCACCTTCAGTGCAATCACATCCTTCCTATAATGTGACAATCAGAACTGCACACAGTACTCCAGCTGTGGCCTCACCAAAGTTCTGTCCAATTGCAACATGACCTCCCTGGTTTTGTAATCTATGCCCTGATTGATAAAGGCAGGTGTCCCATATGCCTTTTTCACCACCCTATTAACCTGTCCTCCCGCCTTCAGAGATCTATGGACAAACACGGCAAGGTCCCTTTGTTCCTCGGAACTTCCCAGTGTCAGGCCATTCACTGAATACTTCCTTGTCACATTACTCCTTCCAAAGTGTAGCACCTTGCACTTTTCAGGGTTAAATCCCATCTGCCACTTTTCTGCCCATTTGTCCATCCAGTCTGTACCTTCCTGTAACTCGAGACACTCAACCTCACTGTGAACCAGCTGGCCAATCTTTGTGTCGTCCACAAACTTACTGATCCTACCCCCCACCCATAATAATCTACGTCATTTATATATATGACAAATAATAGGGGACACAGCACAGATACCTGTGGTATGCAATTGGATACTGGCTTCCAGTCATGGAGTTCCAAACATTGGGAAATAAAAGCAGGTCATTCCTGCCCCCGAGTCAATATTCAAGTTAAGCTTAAAACTGTTTTGAGTTGGGCCCAGCTAGTCTACTGGCTGAGGCACAACCCAGAATGAATGAAGTTCTGTGTGAGGGGGCAGGGTTGGTTGAGGGGCGGGGCGGGGCTGTGTGAGGGGAAGGGCTGTGTGAGGGTTGGGGCTGTGTGAGGGTCGGAGCCGTGTGAGGGTTGGGGCTGTGTGAGGGATGGCGGAAAGGTTGTGTGAGGGGTTGGGTTGAGGCAGGTTGAGGGGGCGGGGCTGTTTTAGGGGCAGGGCGATATTTGTGAGCGCCCCCCCCTCATTTCCCACTCTTAGGCAGAATGAGTGGCAAAGAATGGAAAATGAAATCTGGACTGTGTGAAATCTCAGAGACTTGGGCATGTCGAATGTGGAGCGAGTGACCATTTTATTGGTTGCTTAATGAATTTCCAGCAGTTAGTTGGTTAACACTCTGATGCTCTGAGTTTGATCCACTCGGTAAGGAAGATGTTGTTGCAAAATAGCCAGGAAGAGCATTTACCAGTCTGGGTCTCCATGCTCAAAATGTCAGCGGTTGTTTTGAAGCAATTAACAATAGGTTGTCTATTTTAAAAAAACGTTTAATTAACCTGCAGAAGTATCCCAAAGCACTTCACACAATAAATTACTTTTTGAAATGCAGAGACTGGTGTGAGGGCAGTGCCTCTTATGAGATAAGTGTTTCTTAATATACTGCATCAATATTTGATTAGGAATTCTTCTGTTGTATGAATACATGTGATGTCTCAGGAATATGTTAATACAGATGTCATGTCTTCGTGCCTTTGGGTCTGCTGAACAGGTTGTAAGATAGAGCTTGACAGGCTGTTTTATTTTTTTGTCATTTATTACATTATACGCTGTTCCCCATCACAATCTTAATTTCTAAAGGATGTCTTACTCAAAGCACATTGTAGCAGGGCTAATTATTAGGAAGGTCCCCAGGGCATGTAAGTGTCTGATTGCGTGGTTGTATCATGAAATTGAGCGAAATTAATTCAGACAATTACAGACTAGCCGATGACTAACAGTCCTCGTTGTGGCCAACTTCAAAAGCGACTCTTTGGATAACAGAAGGTAAGGAACACACTGGATTCCTTAACGCTCCCTTCACCAGTCTAATTAAAAGCAAACTAAACTGCAGTAGCAAATGCCTGTGATGCGACCATCAATTCACACGAGACGGAGAGTTGAAGTGAACAGTGGTTTTAATCAGCTAGAACTGTGCCTACCTGCGACTGGTCTGTACTGAGTGCCGCCTACTGGCTGCAGCTCTATATACCTCCCCTGAGGGGGCGGAGCCACAGGCGGAGCCCACAAGGACATCAACATAATACAATACAATGTAATGCAATTACAATGGGGAATGGTAGCAGTAATACCATTACCAATAACCACAGCCTGTTACATTACGTTCCTCATTTGTCTTTCCTGTTAACCTTTTCTGAACCTTTCCTACTGTGTTCCCCACGAAAGTTCACATATTTAAGTTTCCACGGTCAATTTCTTAGCTTCATTGGTTTCTCTTTCCTTTCCTCCTCCAGCGGCTGGCTTGAGTCTTTTCACAAGGGACTGAGACATCCCCCCCCCACTGCTCACTCAAAAAGCTATTCCTCATGTGTTGAGCTTGATCAGTGAGCACCTCCAGGGCTTCCCACCACAGAGTTGATTACACCCAAATCAGTCCTCATCCAATATCCATTATCTTGTTGTCCTAGTGGGCTCTGTGGACCACGAACCCTGACGGATTCTCAAGTCACTATTCTTGGAGCGCAGGAGATATTTTCACATAAAATGCTGCTCCAGCTATGCTCAGTTAATTTAACAGGGAATCAGGACTCAGCTTTAAAGCTTCACTTATCTGGATAGCTTTGTGCCTCTGTTAGACACTGGAATTACTCAAATGCTATATCAATTAAGAGCTTGTAAAAAGAAAACGCAAATTCATGTTCTGCTAGAATAGGAATGAAAGATCAAGCACATGTTGAGGGGCTGGATGAAAAAGGAACTTGCATTTCTCGATCTCAGTTTACATCATCAGGATGTTTCAAATAGCTTCATGCCAAACAAGTGACTTTCAGAGTAACAACTGTGCTTACAGAGGCAAACAGGTCAGCCAGTAACACAGGAAAACTCCCCCACCTCCCATTGCACACACATACACATCCTTTAAAACAGAGATGGGGAGGAATTTCTTCAGCCAGAGGGTGGTGAATCTGACTCTTTGCCGCAGAAGGCTGTGGAGACCAAATCACGGAGTGTCTTTAAGACAGAGATAGATAGGTTCTTGATTAATAAGGGGGACAAGGGTTACGGGGAGAAGGCAGGAGAATGGGGATGAGAAAAATATCAGCCATGATTGGCGGAGCAGACTCGATGGGCCGAGTGGCCTAATTCTGCTCCTATGTCTTATGGTCTTATGGTCTTTTGCCGCCCCCACTGGGACCTGTCACTCTGAGGTGCTTGTAATACTGTTGCTCCTTGCCGGCTCCTTTTCACGCCTGGGGCAGAGGGATTGCTGGTGTATTGTTCAGCATAATCTTTCTTGTCAGAAGTAGGCTTACATTAACACTGCAATGAAGTTTTTTCGGGTCCACAGAGTGAGAATTACCTAACACACGTCTTTCGGGACTTGTGGGAGGAAACAGGAGTGCCCGGAGGAAACCAACGCAGACACAGGGACAACGTGCAGACTCCACACATACAGTGACCCAAGCCCGGAATCGAACCTGGGACCCTGGAGCTGTTAAGCAACAATGCTACCCACTGTGCTACCATGCTGCCCAAGGGCACTTAGTGCCCGATTGAGGGACTGAGCATCGGGATGGAGGTCCCCACTGAGAGCCACACCTGCAACCTTACTTACAAACACTTTGCAACCCTCAACCCATGAAGCCACCCTGCAAAATGCCCCCCCTTCCCCCAAGTCACTAACCTTTACGTTTGTCCTTGGTCACTCTAAGGTCCTGGGACTCTAGGGGATGCTCTTCTGTGCTCTTCTGGCAACAGCCATGACCTCCTCGGATTGACTGGAAGCTCATGTTCGGGGCAACTTCCTCCAGTGACCTTTACCCAGAAGAAGACCTGCCACTTGCCTTGGCTTGTGTTTCAGTGAATGTCTGGAAAAGAGGCAGCATGGGTCTCTCTTGCCAGCTCACCAGATGCAGGCGATACAACAGAAACCTCAACAAAATTCCTCCTTAAATTGAATCTTTAATCTGTTTACTGATTTGTTGGTTTAGAGATAAATGTTGGTAGGATAGGGTCGATGCAGACTTGATGGGCCGAATGGCCTCTTTCGGCACTGTCGGGATTCTATGATGTATGATCCATGACACAGAAAATGCAATGTTTTCATCTGAAAGTACCATATTTTAGACTTAGATATGCGTGATGCCAATTGAATGTCTCCTACAATGCAGCACTCCCTTAGTCTTGAATTCCCATGCCCTTAGTGCAGAAGTCTCTGCCTGGGTTATGTGTTCAAATCCTGAAGCACCACAATGTCATGCTTCACTAAGTATCAGCTTGTCTGAGCGGCAAGTATTCTCAAGTGTGAATCAGAAGATTTACGCCGCGGGAGTGAAAAATCCTGCAAGAGGCCCAAAACGTGGCACACGCCAGCAGCATTTCCCATAGCAATTATCCTTCCCCCTGCCAATGGTGAAACTAATGTTCAAAATGGCACCATTGTGACACCATTGTGACCACGGAGGATGCGGGGTCTCCACCATCAACATGATTGATCTATGTCTGTTTTGTTTTTCATATCCCTGGAAAAACTTTATGCGCACTTAAAAAGAATAGTCTCATATTTGGACGTACATGAAATATACATAATGCTGAACTCCAAATGGTTGCTAAACCTGGTTTTAATGCATGGATTAATCATTAATGCATTGTTTCTATTGACATTGGTTATAGGAAGTCCTTGCAGTCTACAATTGCAATGCTTTAGCAACAGTGGTTCGTGGAAGCCAAGAAAAGTACATTTCCTATCCGTGTGAGAAGAATCCATCGACGGCATTATTCTATAATGAGATAATCTACATGGTTACATCAGATGCTGAAAAGACTTCATTCACTTTTTACATGTCACATGAGACTTTATCTTGCGATCTTATAATGATGCAATGCACTTATAATAGTGTAATGAGTGCCATTAGTGAAGCAGAATTGGATCCCAAAACATCACATGCAATTAACTGTCAGCTAATGAGCAGATGTTTTCATATTAATGATAGCTTTAACGTCTGTTAGCCTTCATAGCATCCAGTAAGTTGTCACACGAAATACTTGGAATTTAGAAGTTTATAGTTTTAACCTTTAGCGGCTTTTCACAATGGAATTTTGGAAATATTTTAAGCAACAGAAGGTTATTAAAGTTTGAACTGAGTGTACTATATAGATAAATAGAGGAATAGATGATAATAACTGATTATTGCTTTGATGGGTCTACTGTGGCAGGTTAACTGATCTGTATCCCGCATGGGCAATCCAATAGTCTCTGTTCTCGAGATTATTTTTCTAGCAAGCTAAGAAGAAGTAAAGGATGCTGGGTGACGTGCATGAAAGACTGTCTCAGTCTGGCTAGGAAATGACAAACGATGAGAAAAGCATCGTTAAAATATGCTGGCATGGAATTGGCAAGAAGTTGAGGAGAAAACCATGTGTGAAGTTAAAGTTGAACCATGCACCTCTGCAATATTTTCATAGGCAGAGGCGATGACAGATCAGATGTTGTTTCAAAAATGACACAAATGCTCCGCAAAGCAATACCTGCTCACTAATAGCTTGCTTACCTACTCTCAGTTTGGAGTTGACAAGGTCTGCTCGGTGCCAGCCTTCATCACCTTGGTCCATGGACCGAAGATATAAATGCCAGGTGGGATATGAGCGGTTGGCTTGAACACCAAGGCAGAATTCAATCTAGTTTTGAAGAACTGAAGTTAATAAAAGTTAAAAAGGCATAAACTTCTATCAAGGACCAGAACAGTTAACTTCACTTGTGCCCGTGCTACTGGGCCCAATATTCATTTCCTCCTTCATTAGTACATAGTGCAGATAATATGTACAATCTACAGAATGCAATCCAGCAATTCACCAAAGTCCTCCTTCTGGTACAATCGCACCACTTGGGAAAGACAAGAGAAGCCGTTTTGAGGAAACATCACCACCTCCATGTTCTTCTGCTAGTCACATCCCATCCTGACTTGGAAAGGAATTCTTTCAATCTGGGAAGGTTAATATCCTGGAATTCTCAACTGACGTTATTCTGGAAACACCAGACGGGATTTTAGAGGTTCATCCTCTGGTGGTTGGGTGGGGGGGGGGGGGGGGGGGGGGGAGGGGCATATTGGTGGGCTCGTAAAATTCAACAAATGGCCTACCCAGTGTCTACCCATGCAACCCACCACAATTATACCACTGGCAGTGGTGGCATCAGCCAGACCACCTAATTGAGGCCCCTAAGTGCCAATCAATTCTCAGAAAAAGGCCTTGGGCTGGATTCTCCATTTCAGGGACTATGTCCCCACGCCATCATGACAACTGTGGCCTCTTATGTCAGAACAACTGGTGTCAGAAAGCTACCTAGTCACAGTCTGCACAGAGCTAGCAGGGTCCCGTCGTGAAACTCGCAGCTCCAGCTGCAGATACAGGCCCCCGCACGTCTGGGCCGTGCTCCATGGCAGACTCAGACCACGGAGCTGGACCTCGTAAATAGTGCCCCCGGTCGAGCGCACGCCTGACCCGGATCACCCGCCCAAAAACAGCCCAGTCCCATATGAGACCCCTTCTGCCCTCCGATTGGCCCTCCCCTGACCATGGCGGCCGCAGACTGAGCCCACAGCCGCCACGCGAGTATCCCGAACGGCTGGGACCATGTTAGGTCCATGCAGTCGGGTCTTCGGCCGGTCATGGGTGGAGAATAACGGGGCTGGGCTCTGGCAATGGCCGCAGGTAGCCGGTGAATCGAGGAACCGGTGCTGGTGCAAATTCCATTCACGGAAATGGAATCTCCACCCCGGTGCCGGAAGCAATTTCAGCGTTGGGATGCGGAGAATCCAGTCCCTCATCTTGCCACCAGTTGGATTTAATGGGTGGTGGGAGATATGCCAAGCAGCCAGCTTAACAAGCATCTCTGCACAGGCTTGTGGCAGGCAGAGGAGATCCCTCCTTAAAAGGCTTCCAGATTCCTTCAAAATGCACCTCCCACCCCCATAAGTTCTAATGTCCACTAGATTCTTTTCCATCAATGCAGAAAGTCAACTTCAGGAGTCTGCACATGTGAAGAATGACATGGAAACCCAGGAGTTGCTGGAACTTATGCCTCTTCAGAGGGTGCAATGTTGAAGCAATCCAGTTTGCAATCAATACAAAATTTATCCATTGATGAAAACTTCTAATCTTACACCATTAGCCTTGCTGTAAAAGCCCTTGAAAAAGTTAAATGGTAAATGAGATGTAACACAATTTTTAACAGTGTACTTACACAGAAATATAGAATTGGAAGGAGTAGGCCATTGGGTCCTTCGAACCTGCTCCACCATTCATTATAATCACTGGTGATCATCCAACTCAATAGCCTATTCCCGTCTTCCCCCCCCCAAATCCTTTTACACCTTTTGACCCAAGTGCGATATCAAAATCCTTTGTGAAAACATACAATTTATTGCCCTCAGCTACTTTCTATGGTACCAAATTCCACAGGCTCAAGACTCTCTGGGTGAAGAAATCTTTCCTCAACTCTGTCCTTAATGGTTTACCCCATATTCTTAGATTGTGAACCTTGGTTCTGGACTCTCCCACCATTGAGAACATCCGTCTTGCATCTACCCTGTCTACTCCTGTTTGAATTTTATAGGTTTCTCTGAGATCCCCCTAATTCTTCTGAACTCCAACAAATATAACAAATGGAATTGGCAGCACGGTAGCATGGTGGTTAGCACAATTGCTTCACAGCTCCAGGGTCCCAGGTTCGATTCCTGGCTTGGGTCACTGTCTGTGCGGAGTCTGCACATCCTCCCCGTGTGTGCGTGGATTTCCTCCGGGTGCTCCAGTTTCCTCCCACAGTCCAAAGATGTGCGGGTTAGGTGGATTGGCCACGCTAAATTGTCCTTAGTGTCCAAAATTGCCCTTAGTGTCGGGTAGGGTTACTGGGTAATGGGGATAGGGTGGAGGTGTGGGCTTGGGTAGGGTGCTCCTTCTAAGAGCCAGTGCAGACTCGATGGGCTGAATGGTCTCCTTCTGCACTGTAAATTCTATGAAAAAAATTCTATGAAACCAACACAATCTCTCCTCATAATATCAGTCCCGCCACCCCAGGAATCAGTCTGGTAAACTTTTGCTGCACTCCCTGTACAGCAAGAACATCCTTCCTCAGATAAGGAGACCAAACCTGGACACAATATTCCAAGTGTGGTCTCACTAATGCCCTGTATAATTGCAGCACGGCATCCCTGCTCCTGCTCTCAAATCCTCTCCCAATGAAGGCCAACATGTCTTCTTTACCTCCTGTTGCACCTGCATGCTTACTTTCAGTGACTGGTGCACAAGGACACCCAGGTCTTGTTGCACATTCCCCTTTCTCAATCTGCAGCCATTCAGATAATACTCTGCCTTCCTGTATTTGCTACCAAAGTACATAACCTCACATTTATCCCCATTTTACTGCAGCTGCCATGCATTTGCCCACTCACTCAGCTTGTCCAAAGCATGAAACATGTCCACACTGAAGCATCTCTGCATCATCCTCACAGCTCACCCTCCCAACCAGATTTGTGCCATCTGCAAATCAGGAGGTATTACATTTGTTTCCCTCACCTTACTTTGTAATTACTGCTCAACATCCTCACTGCGCTGAAAAGCTACTTAATTGCATTTCAAATTTCTCCATAATAATTGGTATATATGTTTTTCTTTTCAGACAGTTTTTAAATCATTATTTTAGCTTCTATTTTAATCCAGGCAAAATCATTTATCTTGCTACTTGAACATTTAAATTAATAATAAAGGGTATTAAGTGCTTTTAACTTTTGTGGTTTGCTGTCCATGAGAATATTTCAATATGACTAGCAGCTTACATGCTTGCTAACACCGCTGCTGCATGCTTCGATATGCTCTTTGGCACAAGGTTTAAGTTTCTTTGGGGGAAGGGGAGGTCTGTGCCCCAGGGATCGCTACATGTTTGTGGGTAGCTCTTATAAAGATCAATGTGAGTGGCTAAAGGTGTGAATTGTATTGAATTGCATTCTTCTTCTGTAAATAGTGTGAGTCATCTTGTTTAGCTGAGTTCTATATAAACACAGACATAAAGCACACTCAGTAAGCTTGCGCAGGGTGAAGTTGAGACATCCTGAGTGGGGATTGGAATTTGGTAATTTGGTGCAGTGAGGTAATTCAGTGCAGAGTGGAAGGAGGTTCTTTTTCCCTATTGTTTTGTTTTGTTTCTTCTGGCTTGTAATTGTTAATCTGCAGGGGGAGATCCAGAGAGTATCCCGGGAAGGTAAGTGATTTTATTACCTTTTCAAATTGTGTGAGGGGGAAAAACTGAAGTGACATCAAAGTAAAGCTGTGACCCGGTTGGCTAGTTGGGAATTTGTTAAATTTGGAAAAAAAAAATATTGCAAAGCAAATCTAATTGGTTAACTAGATAGTGGAATAGTTAAACCTGAGGGCAGAGATCGGTATTTAGCATTTAATTTTACAGTAAAAATCTAGCGTCAGGGCCATATAGTAAATTGTAACTAAATCTAACAATAATTGAAATGTTTATTTCAAATTAGTTAACTAGGGCTTAAATGTCACTCAGCGGGGTGCAGTGCTCCAACTGTGAGATGTGGTAGATCTGTGACGCTTAAAGCGTTCCGGTTGACAACATCTGCAGCAAGTGTAACCAATGGCAGATCCTCACAGACCGCGTGGTTCGGCTGGAGCAGCAATTGGATGTACTTAGGAGCATGCAGATGGTGGAAAGCGTCATAGATAGGAGTTATAGAGATGTGGTCACACCCAAGGTGCAGGCAGAGAGATGAGTAACCACCAGAAGGGGCAGGCAGTCAGTGCAGGAATCCCCTGTGGTTGTCCCCCGCTCGAACAGACATACCTGTTGTGGGGAATAACCTATCAGGGGAAAACAGCAGCTGCCAGAGCAGTGGCACCACGGCTGGCTCTGATGCTCAGCAGGGAGGGTCAAAGTGCAGAAGAGCAATAGTCATAGGGGACTCTATAGTCAGGGGCACAGACAGGTGCTTCTGTGGACTGGAAAGAGACTCCAGGATGGCATGTTGCCTCTCTGGTGCCAGGGCCCAGGATATCTCAGAATGGGTAGTGGGCATCCTGAAGGGGGAGGGCAAGCAGGCAGAGGTCGTTATACATATTGGTACTAATGACATAGGCAGGAAGGGGCATGAGGTCCTGCAGCAGGAGTTCAAGGAGCTAGGCAGAAAGTTAAAAGGCAGGACCTCGAGGGTTGTAATCTCGCGATTCCCTGTGCCACATGCCAGTGAGTCTAGAAACAGGAAGATTGGGCTGCTAAACACGTGGCTAAACAGCTGGTGTAGGAGGGAGGGTTTCAGTTATCTGGACCACTGGGAGCTCCTCCGGGGCAGGTGTGACCTGTATAAGAAGGACGGGTTGCATCTAAACTGGAGAGGCATAAATATCCTGGCCGTGAGGTTTGCTAGTGTCACACGGGAGGGTTTAAACTAGTATGGCAGGGGGGTGGGTACCGAAGCAATAGGTCAGAAGGTGAAAACATTGAGGGAGAACTAGGGAATAGGGCCAGTATGGCTCTGAGGCAGAGCAGACAGGGAGATGTTACTGAAAACAGCGGGACTGGTGGCCTGAAGTGCATATGTTTTAATGCAAGAAGTATAACAGGTATGGCTGATGAACCTAGAGCTTGGATTAGTACTTGGAACTATGATGTTGTTGCCATGACAGAGACCTGGTTGAGGGAAGGACAGGATTGGTGGCTAAACGTTCCAGGATTTAGATATTTCAGGCGGGATAGAGGAGGATGTAAAAGGGGTGGAGAAGTTGCGCTACTGCTTAGGGAGAATATCACAGCTGTACTACCTGAGGACACCTCAGAGGGCAGCGAGGCTTTATATATGGGTAAAGATCAGGAATAAGAAGGGTGCAATCACAATGCTGGGGGTTTACTACAGGCCACCCAACAGCCAGCGGGAGATAGAAGAGCAGATAGGTAGACAGATTTTGGAATGGAGTAAAAGCAACAGGGTTGTTGTGATGGGAGACATAAACTTCCCCAATATTGACTGGAACTGACTTCTTGCTAGGGGCTTGGATGGGGCAGAGATTGTAAGGAGCACCCAAGAGGGCTTCTTAAAACAATATGTAGATAGTCCAAATAGGGAAGGGGCTGTACTGGACCTGGAATTGGGGAATGAGCCTGGCCAGGTGGTAGAAGTTTCAGTAGGGAAGCATTTCGGGAACAGTGACCACAATTCAGTAAGTTTTAAAGGGCTGGTGAACAAGGATAAATGTGGTCCCAGGGTGAATGTGCTAAATTGGGGGAAGGCTAAATATAACAATATTAGGCGAGAACTGAAGAACATAGGTTGGGGGCGGATGTTTGAGGGTAAATCAACATCTGACATGTGGGGGAGGCTTTCAAATGTCAGTTGAAAGGAATTCAGGACCGGCATGTACCTGTGAGGTAGAAGGATAAATACGGCAAATTTCGGGAACCTTGGCTAATGAGAGACATTGTAGGCCTTGTGAAAAAGAAAAATGAGGCATTTGTCAGGGCTAGAAGGCTGGGAACAGACAAAGCCTGTGTGGAATCTAAGGAAAGTAGGAAGGAACTTAAGCAAGAAGTCAGGAGGGCTAGAAGGGGTCACGAAAAGTCATTGGCAAATAGGGTTAAGGAAAATCCCAATACTTTTGACATGTACATAAAAAGCAAGAGGGTAGCCAGGGAAAGGGTTGGCCCACTGAAGGATAGGCGAGGGTATCTATGTGTGGGGCCAGAGGAAATGGGTGAGGTACTAAATGAATACTTTGCATCAGTATTCACCAAAGAGAAGAAATTGGTGGGTGTTGAGTCTGGAGAAGGGTGTGACGATAGCCTGGGTTACATTGAGATCCAAAAAGATGAGGTGTTGGGCGTCTTGAAATATATTAAGGTAGATAAGGCGAGAGAGGAAATTGCTGAGGCCTTGACAGAAATCTTTGGATCCTCACTGTCTTCAGGTGATGTCCCGGAGGACTGGAGAATAGCCAATGTTGTTCCTTTATTTAAGAAGGATAGCAAGGATAATCCAGGAACTCCAAGTCGTGACTCACTAACTTTATAGAGATTTTCGAGGAGGTCACAAAACTGATTCATGCAGGTAGGGCAGTGGATGTTGTCCATATGGACTTCAGCAAGGCCTTTGACAAGGTCCCTCATGGCAGACTGATACAAAAGGTGAAGTCACACGGGATCAGAGGTGAGCTGGCAAGATGGATACAGAACTGGCTAGGTCATAGAAGGCAGAGAGTAGCAATGGAAGGGTGCTTTTCTGATTGGATGGCTGTGACTAATGGTGGTCCGCAGGGATCAGTGCTGGGACCTTTGCTGTTCGCAGTATATATAAATGATTTGGAGGAAAATGTAACTGGTCTAATTAGTAAGTTTGCGGACGACACAAAGGTTGGTGGAATTGCGGATAGCGATGAGGACTGTCAGAGAATACAGCAGGATTTAGATTGTTTGGAGACTTGGGCGGAGAGATGGCAGATGAAGTTTAATGCGGACAAATGTGAGGTAATTAATTTTGCAAGGTCCAATACAGGTAGGGAATATACAGTGAATAGTAGAACCCTCAGCGAGGTCTAGGTGTACCGGTCCACAGGTCACTGACAGAGGCAACACAGATGGAGAAGGTAGTCAAGAAGGCATACGGCATGCTTGCCTTCATTCGCTGGGGCATTGCGTATAAAAATTGGCAAGTCATGTTGCAGCTGCATAGAACCTTAGAGTAAAGTGTTCAATTCTGGTCGCCACACTACCAGAAGGATGTGGAGGCTTTAGAGAGAGCACAGAAGATATTTACCATGTTGTTGCTGGTATGGAGGGCATTAGCTATGAGGAGAGGTTGAATAAACTCGGTTCGCTCTCACTGGAACGATGGAGGTTGAGGGACGACCTGATAGAGGTCTACAAAATTATGAGGGGCATAGTCAGAGACTTTTTCCGAGGGTAAAAGGGTCAAATACTAGGGGGCATAGGTTTAAAGTGCGAAGGGCAAGGTTTAGAGGAGATATTCGAGGCAGGTTTTTTATGCAGAGGGTAGTGGGTGCCTGGAACTCGCTGCCGGAGGGGGTGGTGGAAGGAGGGAAGATAGTGACGTTTAAGGGGTATCTTGACAAATACATGAATAGGATGGGAATAGAGGTATACGTACCCCGGAAGTGGATAAGATTTTAGTTTAGACGGGCAGCATGGTCGGCGCAGGCTTGGAGGGCCTAAGGGCCTGTTCCTGTGCTGTACTTTTCTTTGTTCTTTGTTCTTTGTGACCGCTAACTTCAATTTCCAGCCAATAACATCTCTCGCTCTTATATCAGTGTCTCTTTTACATGAGCTTTGCTCCCTGAAGCTTTTGTAAGTTTGAAGTATCCTTTAATAGTATTGCTCACAATACGTTCCATTATATTTCAAACTGTTGAGGTTTGACCCATTGGTCCCAAGCTCCTTGGATTGTATTTTCATTATGCTTTCAATAGGGAGTCTGTCTCCTTTCGTGCTATTGAACTGAATTCAATGTCAACACGTGGTTTTAAAAATCCAATCTGAAAACAGCATCAGGAAACAGTTTAGTGAAATTAAGGATACATAGGAAAAACAAACAGCTCACTTTTAAGCCAAACAAATGGCCTGACATTGTTATTTAAAAAATACTGCTTCCAGGCCTCTGTCCCTATTGCTAACGCCATGAGACTTGAGTTTTAAACCTGTTGCAAACATCTAGTTCATAATTCAAATGTCTCAGAAAATAATTCTTAGTTCCTGGAATTAAAGTTCTAACTGTAGGACCTAGTGCCTGCTGTTTGAGAAACTGGTGAAAGCAACCTTGAAGTAAACGTTTGAATTCCAGCAAACTTGGCGTTTATTACTCTTAAAATGTGGGCATTAGCAGTTCATGGCTAAAAAGGTAAAATTGTAAAATGGTAGATGGGCTTATTTGGCTAAAGAGCTGGAGACATGACATTTGCAATTATCCCAGTAATGCATAACATATTTATGTGGTTTCCCAGAATTAAGGACCACTTCGGAATTAAAACATAATTAATTTGCATCCTTATCTGGGAACAGGCCATTTGTGTCACATTGCCAGGTAGATGGGTGGAGGATAGTAAGATTCTTTGATTGGGTTTATTTTTGTGAATTCAGTTCGGGCACAGCCAGCAGTCACGACTAAGTGGACTAGTTTGGAAGAGCAGTTAAGAGACTGTGAGAAACCTATATGGCTGCTTGAATGTCGAGGGATCAAGCCAGACCTACACCTGAAGAAGAGCAAATAACTTGCAGCCTACAATTGGGAGTTGGTATTCAGTGTAAGACAAAGTTGGAAGAGAGGAAAATGGCTTTTTCGTATGGAAGCTCAAGGACAAAAAAATCTACAGTAATCCTGTTAATAAAACCTTTATAGAAATAATCGGGTTGGTTGCAGTTTGAAACCATAACAGCAGGCCATTGAAAACCAAAGGTATTTCCAGATGCTTTTAGCCACTGCACAGGGGGTGAGGGAGGACCGTGCTTGAATCCAGAGTTGTGAAGTATTAAAGGAAAGTTGGACAGTGGCTTAGCCAAAAGCTAATGGAAGGACCCCCAATGAAATCTTGGCAAATAACTGGAGCAGACTGAAGAGAAATCAGGGTGAAATCCAGAGAATGTTGATATATATTTCGAGTTAGCCCCAGAGAAAATTGAATGAAACTTTTTGCATGATTTTGTGAGGTAAGGGACCACTTGAGCGGGAATAGAAAGTAGAACTGAGTTTATAGATTCATTTTTAAAGAGCTATTGTGTTACGTTAATAGGGCTCACTTAATTTTGATGGCCAATAGAGTTTGTTTTATTCAAATAAACATGAAATCTTGTGGCGTAAATCTGCAGGTTAATTGTTGGTTGTTCAGATTCCTTCTTTCAACCTTAATGACCCCGAACTGGATCGTAACAATTTAATTTTCCCTTCCAGTTCTAAAATGTTATTGGAAAAGCTGTATTGTAATCTTCTGAGGCCTTTCAGTCTTAAAATGAATGGTCAATATGTCGACCCTTGAACCAAATTGCCGAGTCAATGTTATTTTAATTGGATATTGCCTTTAGAAGTGATTGTAAAAATAGATTGCATTTTCTTTTGGATGTGACAGTGCTTTGAAACTTGACAGCCATTTATTCATTGTAACATTCCCGCTGTCTGTGAACATTTTACATGATACAAGTTTGAACCAAAGTAAAGGAAAGGGTTTCACATCTGGTGAGGTTATAAATATGAAGGGAGATTTTCAACTGCTTGAAAAGTGGAGAACTAGAAATTGAAAATTGGGGAAGGGAAGTGAAGGGGAGTTTGGCGTCACCTTTCATAGAATTTACAGTGCAGAAGGAGGCCATTCGGCCCATCGAGTCTGCACCGGCTCTTGGAAAGAGCACCCTACCGAGGCCCACACCACCCTATCCCCATAACCCAGTAACCCCACTCAACCAAGGCCAATTTTGGACACTAAGGGCAATTTAGCATGGCCAATCCACCTAACCTGCACGTCTTTGGACTGTGGGAGGAAACCGGAGCACCCGGAGGAAACCCACGCACACACGGGGAGAACGTGCAGACTCCGCACAGACAGTGACCCAAGCCGGGAATCGAACCTGGGACCCTGGAGCTGTGAAGCAATTATGCTAACCACTATGCTACCGTGCTGCCCAAAATGGTCACCTTGGTGACCATATTGGCACACAAAGTTTACATGCGGCCTTTGAATGGGAAAATGACCTGCCCACCTGATGCAACTGGGGAGGTGGTGGTGCACTGTTTTGTTTGGAACACAAAGGCAATTTTGTGTTCCCGCTGCCTGGAACAGAAGTGCCTGTCATTGCCGCTGCCACTTCCGCTTGTGAGGTCAGTGACCGGGTGGAAGCAATATTGAGCTGGCCAGCCAATTAACAGCCGGCTGATCCACCCCCCATCAGCGGATTGACCAGTCAGGAAACAGAGGTGAGCACCAAGGCAGCGTATGTGGCATCAAGTGACACCGCAGAATATGCTGGACATATTTTTAAAGGGATGACAGCCCTCTTTCAATGACAATTTTAGCTCTTCTTGTCACTGGTGGCTGGAAAAACCCAGGTCGACTTCTTCAGCAGTTCCTCAAGATCGCGGATGACTTACCTCCCCTCCAGGCTTGGGTCAAAAAGTCATAGGTGTGCACTGTGCGGCCGATGAGAGCCCAGTCTCAGACTGTTATATACCGGGCCCACATGGACATTGCTGCGGTGCTCCAGAAATTGGCCCAGTCACAAAGGGTTATGGCTGCAGGTGTAGAGAGCATTGGCCAGGTGCTGACTGACCTGGGCCAGTCACAGAGGACCATGACTGAGGCACAGACGGACATGACTCACTCGCTGAGGGATGTGGCCCAGTCTCTGTGCCCATGGCCGAGGACATCGAGACCCTGGTTGAGACAAGAGCGGGCCTCCAGGACTGGAAGCACCAGGTGATGGTGCAGCCTCCGGAGCTCCCTCCGGCCTCACCTCCATCCCATGGCGTAGCCCGGGGACCATCGAGCACCCTGAGGGAGGCTGAAGTGATGGGGCCAGTACCAGTGCTTTCCGCAGGGGAGGTGCTGGAACAACTCAACACTTCTGAATCCAACCCCCAACCTGACACTGGTGAATCTGTTGGGCAGAACAGGGTGGCACCTTGTCAGCTGGGACACCCGAAAGTCGGCCGGGCCCATCTGTCCAGGCCCTCCGGGGGATGGCTGCCAAAGGCACCTCAGGTCAATGGGCGCGATACGCGGCAGGCCGCCTTCACATCCGATGTGCTGTTTGGGCTCACACTACATGGAGCGGTAGGCCACATATAATAAGGAACTTAGACAATAATTAAGTTGGAAGAGGTGCACCGCATAGATTAGAGGCAGGGATCAGGGCACAATAATTGTACATAGTCACTATCAAACACCTTTTCACCAAGATTCCAACTTGCTTCAATCCTCTGTCTGAGGGTGTGAAGGTTGAGCTGGGCTGGGTGTAGAGGCTGTAGAGGGTGGGAGGTGATACACCATCAATAACACACAACGAGTGATGAACGTAACTGAGGCTTTAATACACTAAACAGCAAGCCTCCTGCCTCTGGACCTGAACTGGGTCCGGAGGCGGTGACTTGCCACTTTTATACAGAAGCCTGAGGGGAGGAGCCACAGGCGGAGCCTGCCTGGACAAACCCAGGCATGCACAATACAATACAATACATGTCATGCAATAACGTGGTTTACCACATTCACCCACTGTTTAAAAAAAGAGACCGGCGGGGGTGAACTGGTCTTAAACGTTAAGTCTGTCGGGAGCCTTGACCTTCTGCCGTGATCGCCTCAGTCCCGGCTGTGATGTGGGTGCCGGCGTCAAGACCTGCGCGTCTGGGAGCGTGTTGTTTTCTTCTTCTTCACCCAGATGTTGAGTCGGTGAAGGGGGGGGGGGTGATTTAAGGGCGGAGGTGGTGGTGCTTGTCGCCGGTGGGCTTGCGGGTGTCAGTTCGTGAGGGAGGTGGGCAGGGGTGGGGGAAGATGGTGTCGGGTTGGGGGTGGTCGTGATGGTCGCCGGGGAGCGTGCCGGAGTCAAATCCCGAAGGGAGACCATGTCCTGTCGCTCGTCCTGAGGTGCCACATAGGCATATTGGGGGTTTGCATGGAGGAGCAGGACTTTCTCGATGAGGGGATCTGATTTATGACTCCTCGCATGCTTCCGGAGAAGGACAGGCCCTGGGACTGTCAGCCAGGACGGAAGCGAGACCCCAGAGGTGGACTTCCTGAGGAAGGCAAACATATGTTCATGAGGAGTCTCGTTAGTGGCTGTACATAAGAGCGACCGGATGGAATGGAGCGCAGTGGGGAGGATCATAGGGCCAGATGGGCGGCCTTCCAGACCGTCGCGTTCTCCCTCTCCATCTGTCCGTTTCCCCGGGGGTTATAGCTGGTCGTCCTGCTGGAGGCGATGCCTTTGCTGAGCAGGAACTGACGCAACTCGTCGCTCATAAAGGAGGAGCCCGGATCACTGTGGAACCCGGACAGAGTGAAAAGACTGCATGGTCTTGATAATGGAGGCAGAGGTCATGTCAGAGCAGGGGATGGCGAAGAGGAATCTGGAGTACTCGTCAACAATGTTGAGGAAGTACACGTAACGATCAGTGGAGGGGAGGGGCCCTTTGAAGTCCATGCTGAGGCGCTCAAAGGGGCGGGAGGCCTTTACCAGATGTGCTCTGTCTGGCTGATGGAAGTGCAGTTTGCACTCAGCTCAGACCTTGCAGTCCCTGGTCACGGTCCTGACCTCCTCGATGGAGTAAGGCAGGTTGCAAGCCTTGATGAAGTGGAAAACAGGTGACCCCCGGGTGACAGATGTCGTTGTGGAGGGATCGGAGTCGGTCTACCTGTGCGCTGGCACATGTACCGCGGGAGAGGGCATCTGGGGGTTTGCTGAGCTTCCCGGGTCGATACAAGATATCATAGCTGTAGGTGGCGAGCTCGATCCTCCACCTCAGAATCTTGTCATTCTTGATCTTGCCCCGCTGTGTATTATTGAACATGAAGGCAACCGACCGTTGGTCACTGAGGAGAGTGAATCGCCTGCCGGCCAGGTAATGCCTCCAATGTCTCACAGTTTTTATGATGTCTTGGGCTTCCTTTTCGACGGAGGAGTGTTGAATATTGGAGGCATGGAGGGTATGGGAGAAGAAAGCACGGGCCGATCCGCCTGGCTGAGTGTAGCGGCCAGAGCGAAGTCCGACGCATCGATCTCCACTTGGAATGGGATGGACTCATCCACAGCGTGCATCGTGGCTTTGGCAATATCTGCCTTGATGCGATTGAAGGCCAGTCGGCCTCAGCCGTCAGGGGGAAAATGGTGAATTTGATCAGTGGACGGGCCGTGTCCGCATAGTTGGGGACCCACTGGACATAGTAAGAGAAGAACCCCAGGCATATCATCAGGGCCTTGGGGCAGTGGGGAAGGGGGAGTTCCAGGAGGTCGGGGTCGGGCCCTAGGACTCCGTGTTCCACGACGTAGCCAAGGATGGCTAGGCGGGTTGAGCGGAAGACGCATTTCTCTCTATTTTCGGTTAGATTCAGGAGTTTAGCAGCGTGGAGGAAGCGCCGGAGTTTCTCGTCATGGTCCTGCTGGTCATGGCCATAGATGGTGACATTGTCTAGGTACGGGAATTTGGCCCGCAGCCCGTACTGGTCGACCATTTGGTCCATTTCCCTTTGGAAGACCGAGACCCCGTTGGTGATGCCGAAGGGGACTCTGAGGAAGTGGTAGAGGCGTCCATCTGCCTCAAAGGCAGTGTATTGGCGGTCCTCTGGGCAGATAGGGAGCTGGTGGTACGCGGACTTCAAGTCGACTGCAGAGAAGACTCGATACTGCGCAATCTGATTGACCATGTCAGGTAATCGGGGGAGGGGGTACGCATCGAGCTGCGTGTACCGGTTAATGGTCTGGCTGTAATCGATGACCATCCGGTGCTTCTTCCCAGTCTTGGCGACCACCACTTGGGCTCTCCAGGTGCTGTTACTAGCCTCAATGATCCCCTCTCGCAGGAGTCTCTGGACCTCCGACCTGATAAAGGCCCTGGCCTGGGTACTGTAGCGTCTGCTTCTGGTAGCAATAGGCTTACAGTCCGGGGTGAGGTTTGCGAAGAGGTGGGGGGGCGGTGGTGCAGGGGTCCGTCGAACTTTAAGGTAAGGCTCTGGAGATGGCACTGGAAGTCGAGCCCCAGTAATAGGGCAACGTAGAGATGGGGAGGACGTAGAGCCTAAAATTAGTGTACGCTACGCCTTCTACAGTAAGGGTCACGAAACAGTACCTCCAGATTTCTACTGCGTGGGATCCGGAAGCCGGAAGCCAGGGAGATTTTCTGGGTTGCGGGTAGGATGGGGAGGGAGCAGCGCCCCACCGTATCTGAAGCTGTCTGTACTCCCGGAGTCGAAAAGGCAAGCCATTTCGTGCTCGTTGATCCGGACGGTCATCGTGGACTTCGCGAGGTGGTGCGGCCGGGACTGGATGAGTGTGACGGAGCCGAGTGTCAGAAGGCGGTCGGTAGGCTGGTCGGAGGTAGCGGCGGCCAGCGTACGGTCGGGTGAGCTGGGCCCACGGGAGGCTGCGGAGTGGTCCCAAGATGGCGGCCCCCATGAGTCACGCGTGGCGGGTGGCATCTGCGATGGCGTCCAAGATGGCGGCCCCCATGAGCCGCACGTGTCGGCCAAAATTAAAGATGGCGGCATCCACGGTTCGCACATGGCGGGTGGCGCGGCAGCTGGGGGCGGCCCCGACCGGTGTAGGCGGGCAGCTGCGCGGCGCAGGCTTGTGTCGCACCCGGGTCGGTTGATGGCTGCGCCCACAAGGATGCCGCGCGGTCGGAGGTGTAGGCCCCCATGTTCCAGGAGGCCACCTCCAGCGAGTTGGAGAGTTGTACTGTCTCTGGGGGCCGACTGTCCCCCTTTCTAGTAGACGGTGGTGGATATAGTTAAAGTTCATGCCTGAAGACCCTTGGGCTCACCCGTGCGTGGAGGACCTGCTTCTTCTGGTGGTCTGTGAGGTCTTCATTGAAGGATGCGAGGTACGCCTCGAAGCAGCTTAGCCAGTGTTCAAACGTCTCTGTAGCGTCGGCTGCTTGTGGATCCAGTTCCAAGCAATCAGGCTTGAGTGATGTGTTCATCTTTAGGAGTTTAGTGTATTAAATTGATACACCATCAATAACACACGATGAGTGATGAACGTAACTGAGGCTTTAATACACTAAACAGCAAGCCTCCTGCCTCTGGACCCGAACTGGGTCCGGAGGTGGAGACTTGCCACTTTTATACAGAAGCCCGAGGGGAGGAGCCACAGGCAGAGCCTGCCTGGACAAGCCCAGGCATGCACAATACAATACATTGCATGTAATGCAATAATGTGGTTTACCACAGGAGGTTAATGGTGTGGGTTGCTGAGGGACGACATGGATCAGGGCCCCCAGGACAATTGAATGTTTCACCTGGGGTCACTCTCAGAGGTAGCAGGGAAAGAGGCCAAACGTGTGAGGCCGGCTTGTAGAATAGCTTACCAGTGAGTGGCTATTCACTGCACTCCCGCCCCCACACCAAAGAACATATGGGTCCATGAGACGGAATGGCCAGAACACATGCAGGGATTATCCGGACGGACAGTGGAAAGTGACCTTGAAAGCAGGAGTCAGTCTTTGTCAACCGATAAGGAGGACCAGAGCTCATCTCACAGTGAGCAGTCATTATCCTCCATCCCGTGGACAAGATCCGCTGACACTGTCTGCTCAGGCCCAACACTTTGTAGTGATGCTGACAGGACCCTGGTAGGAGAGGGGAAGAGTAGTTGGGGTGGTGGGATGAAGTGAAGGGAGGAGGGACGGGGGAGGATGTGAGCAGCTATGGGGAAGGGGGCACAATTTGGAGGGGGTGGGGGGGGGAGAGTCTGGAGAGGTGGGAGAGGGTTGCGAAGCTGCCAGAGGCCAAGCCTCTTATTTAGTAAATCTGTATGAGCTGAGGTTGTCCCATGTACGGTGGTTCTGGAGCCCACATCTGCCGTGCTAGCCCGGATCCATGCCCGGTTGTTCCTGGCCATCCTCCTCAACGCCCTCGTCAGATGAGACCTGACATTCTTCCTCCTCCTCCAGGATGTCCCCCCTCTGCTGTGTGATGTTGTGGAGGACGCAGCAGGCCAGCACAATGTTAGTGACCCCCCTGGGGCTTTATTGGACAGGCCCCACCGGAGCGGTCCAGGCATCGGATGCGCATCTTGAGGTCGTCGATGCACCGCTCAAGGACGCTCCTGGTTGCTGAATGGGCGTCGTTATAGCGGTTCCCCGCATCAGTCTGGGACCTCCAGAGTGGCATTATAAGCCAAGTCCCCAACAGGTAACCCTTGTCGCCCAAAAGCCAACTCTCCACCTGAAGGAGTGCCTCAGAAGTGCCGGGACAGCGAATGCTCCAGGATATATGCGTCGCGCGGGCTGCCTGGGTATCGGGCGCAGACGTGTATAATGTGCAGCTGGTGGGCTCACACCAACGAAACATTAAGGAAGTGGAAGCCCTTTCAATTGATGAAGGGAAGCCCCTGATGAGCCAGTGCTCAGAGGGGGACATGTGTGCCATCGATCACCCCCTGGACTTGGGGCGTGCCAGCAATGCGTGCTCCAGACTAAAGTGTATATAGTATACTGCCCGAGAGCATAGGGCATCCAGGGCTGCACCTGTGCACAGACGTCTGAGAGATCCCAGCCAGGTCGCCGCTCGGCCCATGGAAAGACCAAGAGGCATAAATGTTCCGGGCGACCATCAGCTTGAGGGCTACCAGGAGAGGGTATCGTACTTCAAACCCCCACGGTTACAGGTGCGCCATCATCTGGCACAGGTGGTGTGCGTTCTCCTTGGTTAGCCAAAGTCATTGGCAGCACAGGCGGTCTGGCATCTCCTCGATGGAAAGACGCTGACGGTATACACTTGGGCAGGGGCGGCACGGTAGCACAGTGGTTAGCACAGTTGCTTCACAGCTCCAGGGTCCCAGGTTCGATTCCCGGCTTGGGCCACTGTCTGTGTGAAGTCTGCATGTTCTCCCCGTGTCTGCGTGGGTTTCCTCCGGGTGCTCCGGTTTTCCCCCACAGTCCAACGATGTGCAGGTTAGGTGGATTGGCTATGCTAAATTGCCCTTGCTGTTCAAAAAAAAAAGGTTAGTTTGGGCTATGGGGATAGGGTGGAGGTGTGGGCTTGGGTAGGATTCTCTTTCCAAGGGCCAGTGCAGACATGATGGGCTGAATGGTCTCCTTCTGCACTGCAGATTCTATGATATCGATGAGGTGCGGGGTCTCCTTCGCACCTCCTCCTCGGCCTGCTGGACAACCAGCACTTAAGCCCTAGCGGCTGATCCGTGCTCTTCTGGGGCAGACTCCTCTTGTGTAAGGTCCTCCCCAAGAAGGCACTGTATCTCCAGCCTCCGTAATGCCCGCCACAGCCAGGCAGCAAGAATTCCTGGCTGCACTCTGAAATTCATTCTCTGCAGGGAAGACAACGGGCGTCATTCTCTGACCCCCCGCCGGGTCGGAGAATCGCCGGGGGCTGCCGTGAATCCCGCTCCCGCCGGTTGCCGAAGTCTCCGGCACCGGAGATTCGGCGGGGGCGGGAATCGGGCCGCGCCGGTTGGTGGGCCCCGCTGCCGGATTCTCCGGCCCGGATGGGCCGAAGTCCCGCCGATAAATTGCCTGTCCCGCCGGCGTGGATTAAACCACCTTTTGAACGGCGGGACAAGGCGGCATGGGCGGGCTCCGGGGTCCTGGGGGGGGGCGCGGGGCGATCTGGCCCCGGGGGGTGCCCCCACGGTGGCCTGGCCCGCGATCGGGGCCCACCGATCCGCGGGCGGGCCTGTGCTGTGGGGGCACTCTTTCCCTTCTGCCTCCGCCACGGTCTCCACCATGGCGGAGGCGGAAGAGACTCCCTCCACTGCGCATGCGTGGGAAACTGTCAGCGGCCGCTGACGCTCCCGCGCATGCGCCGCCCGGGGATGTCATTTCCGCGCCAGCTGGCAGGGCAACAAAGGCCGTTTCCGCCAGCTGGCGGGACGGAAATTCCTTCAGCCCCGGCCTAGCCCCTCAATGTTGGGGCTCGGCCCCCAAAGATGCAGAGCATTCCGCACCTTTGGAGCGGCGCGATGCCCGTCTGATTGGCGCTGTTTTGGGCGCCAGTCGGCGGACATCGCGCCGGTTCGGGAGAATTTCGCCCAAGTTGAGTATTCCCTTCCCCATCCAGATCCAACAGGCTACATGGTGACCCTGGGTTGTACTGCAACTTCACCCTTCACATGTTCCTCCCAAACCCACCCGCACCCTCAGCCGCTTCCCTCCGGATATGTTGCTTACCACACTGCGCCCCTGTCCCCAGCAGTGAGTGGAACCGGGGAGCCTCTGTTCTCACCACCCGTTCCTGTCCAAGGGGTACCGGTTGCTGCTGCAACCCATGTCAGTGATACACTTTGCAACCCCTGTCCTCTCTCCCCAGTGGAGTCTATTGTGGGTGTCCTCATTTGGTGGGCCGTGTGTTATCCTGCCAGCAGGTGGCAGCTGGTTGAGCGGTGCAGAGGGTCACAGTGTGCCAATAGTCACCTCCATGCTTAGAGGTGTGTGTGGGCAGGTCCCACAGATGGGGGTGAGGCAGGGAAGTGTACACCTGCTGAGAATTTACTTGCGGTGTGATGTGGGTCCTGGGTGTGAGACACAGGTTGTGATAAGCTGACCGGGAACAGGATGGATGGGAGCAGTGGCCGGTGGTCAGGCAAGGTTTGGAGACAGTTGGTGGTCCTGCAGAGTTGGTGTTTGATATTGTCACTGGTGAGGCCTCTGCCCTGAGAGGGGCAGGTCTCGCGACTGGTTTCGCACAGTAGCTGGCTTGTAAAGCAGACCAAGGCCAGCTACACGGGTTCAATTCCCGTACCAGCCTCCCCCAACAGGTGCCGGAATGTGGCGACTAGGGGCTTTTCACAGTAACTTTATTTGAAGCCTACTTGTGACAATAAGCGATTTCCATTTTCATTTCAGTGTGGCAGGGAGGGTACCAATTTCCACGGTGCATGAGTCCTTTGTTTGGGATGAGCTCTGCTATTCCCCTGCTTCCCCTGTATTGGGGCTGGGCTTCTGATGAGTGCACTGTGAAACCCAGCACCTGGTGTGCCACTGATTGAGCTGGGCCCCACCCATCCCGTTGATGGGTTAGCTGGGGTCTGAGGCTTTCCAAAGGGGTGGCCTGAGGGGACGTCCAAATGACCAGATGCCCTGTCAACATTTACAAGACACATGGAGTAGTCAGCAGAGTGCGCAGTCAAAGGCCGGTAATTTGTACCAAATAGGTGCGTTTATAACAAACACTGCAGCAATGGCGGTCTGAGCCAGGCCACTCCGATCCTGAGGAGGACACCTCGAATCCACTGAGCTGTCAGAAAATCGCTGCCTACTACTCCCCCCCACCCCCCACCCGACCTTGGCAGCCAGCCCCCAGCAAGCGGTACAATTTTTAACAGTTTCTCAAATTTTGTTTGCTTTCTCTCTCCCCCTCAGCAACCATGGTGTCCCCTTTTGTAAATATCTCCAGTAAATTGTAACCTTGTGACTTCCACTTGAGAGGGGTGGCGTATCGGTGGGGCCTGGAGCATACAGGGTCAAACACGCGAACCACATTTAAATGCATGCAAATGCCAGTTCTGCCTGTCGCCACCGGCGCGTGGCTCAAACGTCGTTATTGCCACCACCGAGGGACCGGAGCATGCCGCCTGAATTGGGGCCATGCGCAGACCTCGATTTTGGTGAGATGCCTGATCACAGTTCGTGTTTGCGGTGTCGTGAGGTGGAGAATTTCCCCCGTTGTCTTCTCAGAGGATGCTGCTGTTAGATCATCTTTTTTGCCACTAGACGTGAAGGAAAGGCACAGTTGGTGGTACTTTTCCAGTGCTTTGAGGAGCCTGGTGTAGGTTGCCCAAGTGGCAGCTGGGCATTCTCAGTTTCCAATGCCTAAAACCCCAACACCTCCAGCACCCACACCTCACCCTCTTCCCCCTTGTTTAAACCACACAAGTGTCCATTTCCAGATAGCACTTTGGCAGACACCCCCTGTTATGCTGGCTCTTTAGCCTCCATGCTTGGCAGAGATACCTATTGCCCTTGCAGCTCTTTCCTCCCTTCAAAGAGACATTGGCTCATTTGATGGTGGTTGAGTGAAGCCAGACCTCACTCAGGCTTGCCTTCATTACCGGCCAGGGCTCTGATGGCTCATGGACCCTGTGCACTTCCAAGAAAATTATTTTTCAAATCTTTAAATTGCTTTCAATCGCCAAATTCATTGCCTCAGTGACCTGTTTGAAGCACCAAAGTCTGTCCGCAAACAAGAAACTGCTTTTCCATGGTTGCTGATGCAATCTACCATTCCAAACTAACTTATCAAACTAACATATCAATCAGTCAGTCAGATGAAGGTTTTAGGGTTTGATGCCTTTTTCATAGGTCCCAATATGCCTTTTCACAATGCTTTAGAGATCAGCATAAAAAATGATTTTATTGCTGGAAGTTCAGAGAGCCCTTATCGTGATGAATGTTTGGCATAATGAGTCCAGTGGGGTAATGGTGATTAAATATTTGGGCTGTTCAAGACACAGTTGAATGCTGTAATGTGAGACTTAAGGTACTGGAGAGATGAGATTCAATGGGACCGATAGCATTTTCTGAGCCATAATTTTTTTTTGTGTGTTCAATAAGGTTTCAGTGTAGTGTCTCATGAAGCATTCTATTTATCAGAAAGTCTGTTTAGTAGGCATAGTTAACTCTTATTTCCTTGTAATAAAATCACCAATATTCCCACACAACAGTAACTGCTTAATCTCTGTAGCACAATATTTCTTCCTTATTTATACTTGCTCTCTTTAATTGAAAGAAAACCTTGTTTTTTGTTTGTCAGCACGGAGAACAATAACGTTTTCATCTCACTGCTATTTTACGTCATTTTTTTGTCATGATTTGAGCAGTGGTTACTGTTTGTGATACAGAGGGCGGAATTTTCCATTCTCCGCACAGAATGCTGGCTGAGGCGAGAAAACCGGCGGGCAGCTCGCCAGGCTGCACAGCCGACATTCCTTTCCAGTTAACAGTCTGCAGAAAGTATTTCACCATAGTACACCAACACGTTGGCAATGCGGAGCTGGGCTGGGAAAAGCTGGCAACGCCAGAAATCCTGAGATTAGAGCACTGTTTTTAAATGGCAGCCCGATCTCCGATAGGCTACAGAGGAACCCCTCGCCCTCCCCACAAGCACACGGAGGCCGCCCTCCCCATGGGTGCAGGGGACCCCCACTCCGCATGGTCACAAGAAATGCCCCCACACTGCCACACACACAAGTGGAAGCCTCCCCGCACACAGCCGATAAGGGGCAGCCAGTAGGGGAACTCCCACAGTGGAGCTCTCCCGAGGGCCCCGCTGCATTGCCAGTGCCAAGGTGCCAGGGACAAGTGCTTGGGGGCAATGCCAAGGTAATGCCCGGGCATGTCCTTCTCCCCCCAGGAGCAATACTTACCTGTACGTCCCCAGAGGTTTCTCTTCGCCTGGTTCCCATTTTTATAAAGCAGTTGTAACCCTTGCTGATGTGACGTTACACACCAATGGAGCAATTCTTAATGTGGGGAGAATGGTACGATGAGGAAGCCCATTAATTATACTTAAAAGTTTTAAAATGAGGCGTCCTGGGTGGAAACCTCATTACATTATTGGCAGAGGGTGGGGAGAATCAGAAAATGAGATCTCGTTGGCGAGATCCTCCTTTACCGAGTCTCGCGATCTTTTGTGCCCACATTGCTGATTGCACTCATGCGAACATGGGCCAAAACCGCGGCAAATGACTTCTGTGCTGAAGGAGGTTGGTAGTGATTATGATGTGATGAAGACTCACAAGACAAGGTAGCTGATCGGTAGCCTTTCTGCCACTTTCAAGTGTGTGTAATGACATGCCAGTGCAAGCATGGAGATATTACACATAATAAAGAACTGTATTCATTTTAAAATTCACCCTGATGAATTATATGATGGATGACAAGAGGGTCAACTGACTTTTGAAACTTCAACAGCCTAACCAGCTTCATGGGGATTTCCAATTTGGACAATAATGAGCAGGGGTTTCACTTGAATGGGTTAAGGAGAAAAGCTAAAGGCTACCATTGTGGGGCCTGGTAGATCAGTCCAGCTCCTCCTGAACCACCCGGGCACCGAAATAAAGGCTGGGATTTTCCAATCCCGCGGCAGAACAGAAAATTTGATGGACTAGCTAAAGGTCCGTTGACTTTGGGCAAGAATTTCAAAGTTTTATGACACACTGGCCTGGGCCGTCTCCAGGTTGCAATTTGCCTTCCTGTCAGGTCTAGCCTGACGTGTAAGCCAACACTGCTTCCCTGATCAGATCACTAATATAAATTGCAGGCTGCATCCTGTTGTTATCATCAGGCCCCGATCTGTATAATTATAAAAGACCTGACCACGTGGAACGTTTTCTCCAGGGAATTATCTGCTTCAATTAGAGATGGAATTCGCAGGGCAAAAGGACCTGACCACTCACTAGCAATTAACAGTCCATTAAGCTTCTTCAAGAACTTGTTAAGGGGTGGGTGACCTGCACATTCACAATTGCAATTTTGAATCTTTAATTTGGTGAATCCAAAAGTTTGCCAAACCTTAGTGCACAGCAGCTGTGTTTCCACCACGCCAAATCATTTTTTTTTTCTCTTAAAACTGTTTTATCCATTTGTGACCATGCAAGCACTGGCGCATCATTTTCCTGTGGGGCCTTTCACTGCCATGGACATTACTGGATCGCTGAGGAGATGTCAGCTTTCTTCAGCAGGACAGCCGTAACCTCCAACATGGCTACCGCCTGCCTCTGCCGCTGGTACTAGGAAGGCAACATCTGCCACTAGGAGGCGCTCAACACCTCTGATGGGACACCAAGCTCGCCTCCTGGTCAGTCCAGGTTAGTTGAATATAAAAATGGTCATAGTGTGCTAGTGAGGCGTGAGGCCAGATCCATAAGACCATAAAACCATAAGACATCGAGGCAGAATTAGGCCACTCGGCCCATTGAGTCTACTCCGCCATTCAATCATGGCTGATATGTTTCTCATCCCCATTCTCCTGCCTTCTCCCCATAACCCTTAATCCACTTTTTGATCAAGAACCTATCAAGAATTCATCGTGGTGTCAGGTTCCTGACCCTGTTTTGAAAAGCCACCCCAAAATATCTAACCAACTCTTTTCACAGTCACTGACATTGCCATTGCCAAGTTCCCAAACATCCTGGTTCCCCATTGACCAGCCGCATAAATTCTGTAGCCATTAGAGGAGTTGGCAGCTTCTGACTCACTTCTCTCATCTGCCCAAAGCCTTTCCGCTACTTCTAAGGAACATGTCAATTGTGTGAAATGTCATGGCCAGTGCAATCATGAAGATAATAAAGAACTGTACTCGTTTTAAAATTCACCCTGATGAACTATATGATGGATGACAAGAGGGTCAACTAACTTTTGAAACTTCAACAGCCTAACAAACTTTATGGGGATTTCCAAATTGAACAATAATGAGCGGGGGTTTCCCTTGAATGGACATGTCGATCAGCATTTTCTGTGGAATTGTCCATGTGCTATTGTCAAGGCGTATTCCAAAATACAGAAACAATAGACTCCTAAGTACTCTGACTCTGGGTCTACCATATAACAAGGGAGGGTTACTGAGATTGGATATCCACAATTAAGTGCTAAACGTCACGATCTACCTTCTACTATATAACAATAGCTTTTGATCATGTGACTGAAATTCTTTCTTCACCATGAAAGGTCATAATTTGCCTTGCATTGTATATCATTGGCCAATCATCTTGTGATTGAAACTGCCTTCTGATTTTTCAAAGCTTTTATCGAAAAACTGAGTGAGAGAGACTGGGCAATCTGCACAACACCAATAACAGCAGCACAGTTGCAAAGAAAGGCATCTTGCTGTGAAGTTTAAAATCTTTTAAAAGCCTCCATCAATCGGTTTCAAACAACTCCAGGTCTAGAAATTGGACCTTCAGTTACAACAGCCATCAAGGGCTGTCTACAGGACATGCTGTACAGTCTTTGCTTCAAAGTTAATCCAGTATTGACCCCAACCATCTGAATTTACCGAAACTACAACTCTGGGTTGGGAAAAAGCTGCCTCTTGCTCTGGACTTTCAAAGCATGTGGACTGGTAACTGTTCTGCTTGGTTTTAATATTTGTCGACGTGCACTACTGACTTTAATTGCATCTTTCTTGAGTTCATGTTGTCTGAGTGATGTTGCGATAGACTTTCCTAGGGCGAGTATGCAAATGAATAATATATTCCTTGGTTAAGCCTTGAAAGTCATCTGTTGATTTTTAAATTGACCGCATATTAACGGGGGAGGGGCAGGAGGGTGGTTTGGGAAGACACATCAACCTTATCAAAATCGAACTACATTAATTATGGATAGAGGGAAAAGGGAATTGGCAATATCTCTCTCCCCTGCTGTAACAATACAAATAATCTTCATCTGACTTACTGGATAAAAACAGCTTCAACAATGCTCAAAATGTTCTATTCTTTTGCACGATGTGGCATCACTGACAAGGCCAGCAGTTGTTGGCCAAGCCTAATTACTCTTGAACTGAGTGACTTGCTGGGCCATTTAAGAGGACAATTAAGAGTCAGCTACATTGCTGTAAGTCTGGAATCACAAGTAGGACGGCAGATTTCCCTCCCTAAAGGACATTCGTGAACCAGATGTTTTTTACCAACAACAAAATTGATAGTTTCATGGATTATTAAGAGTCGCCTTATAATCCAGATTCATGAAATGAATTTAAATTCCACCATAGAATGATAATAAACTAACAATATTTATTAGTGTCACGAGTCGGCTCACATCAATAATGCAATGAAGTTACCATTGTGGGATTATGGGCAGCAAAGTAGCACAGTGGTTAGCACTGTTGCTTCACAGCTCCGGGGTCCCAGGTTCGATTTCCAGCTTGGGTCACTGTCTGTGCAGAGGCTGCACGTTCTCCCTGTGTCTGCGTGGATTTCCTCCGGGCGCTCCGGTTCCCTCCTACATGTTCCAAAAGATGTGCTGTTTGGTAATTTGGACATTCTGAATTTTCCCTCAGTGTACCCAAACAGGCGCTGGAGTGTGGTGACTCGGGGATTTTCACAGTAACCTCATTGCAGTGTTACTGTCAGCCTACTTGCGACAATAATAAAGATGATTATTATTATATGAACTATGTCCCCAGATAATTAGCGTGAGTCATCGGAGTACTCGTCCAGTGATATTGCTACTATACCACCATCACCTCTTATGATATTTTACACTTTGTAGAACAAAGCAATTGTTTGATGTGTACTTCATCCAATTGGCTGAATGTCCATCTGCTGGTGTATTTCATCTGAAGGATACATCGCAGCAAATCACTAATACGTATTTGTAGCGACTCCTAAATCCATCCCCTCCACTACTTACAAATACAAGGACAGCAAGAGATACCAAAGAATTCAAGATCCTCTCCAAATCACATATCATCCTGACTTAAATACGCATCACTATCTTTTCAGTATCTCAGGGTTACAAGATTATGGGAGAATCTTTATCACATGGACTGCAGAGGATCATTAAAAAAAAACAGCTCCTGAAAAATATTTTTTAAGATGTGTAATCGATTATTCTGGAGGTCTTCTACATGGTGTCAGATTGAATCACAGTCACGTTGAAGGTTTAGCAGCAAATCGGATCTTTATGACTGTGCATAACTGCGCAAATGAGCTAAATAGGGCTGGAAGGATTGATCCTTGTTTTTTGTTTATCTTGAAAGTGATGATAGTTAAGTGCACCAGAGCCCCTGGGGCAGGAAAGAAGCAGCTAGGGTTTCCATTACTCATCGATACCAGCGATTTCTACGAGGAAATGTACATGTGTAGGCCTCAGATAGGATTCAGTTTAGCCATTAGCCCAGAGATTACTGACACTAAAGGAATAAAGTACTCTTTGTTGCCAACGGATGCCTCATCTGCTTGCTGTGCACGTCTGTCTCAATAGTGTTACGTTCTGGTGCTTGGCCGGTCGGAATAAGTGCATTCAAGAATGTCTAGTTCGTGACTAGTTAAATGTTTATTGTTGAACAATAACAAGGGTTGGATAACCATAAAAAAATAATCAAAAACTACTAACCATTATAAATTATCCAAGAACGACTACAAATGTGACTATCCACTATAACGACTATCTCCAGAGTCCCTGAGATAACAGTGTCATGTGGTTGTTCTCTTCTGGCACCTGCTGGTTGGAGGTCGTATACATTACTATTTACATGATTGCTTATGCATATCATCACAAATAGTGGTCACCATTCCCGGTGGCGCTGCTGAGACAACAGAGTTTCTTGATATTTGCCTGTCTCTCAGAGGTAGAGCCACCGCTCCAATGGAGCCAGGGAGAAGTGGGGGAGAACAACTCAAGCCAATTAGTGGCTAAATGTCAACACTGTGGCTGCAGGATGATCAATCCAAATGCTGGCAGGCTTGTTATTGACTCCTACATCAGGGATACCATCCGTTTGCTCCCATCCCACTACCGCTGTGCAAAAGCTCAGCCCATAGACAACTACAATGACCCCTTTAGATGCGAGACGCAACCATGAAAATGAGTGGCATTTGTAGAACCGTAACCCAACAGTATTTTCGGAAAAGTGTTGGTGTAAACTTTCTGCTTTGATAATATGCTGCTTATTTTCTGCTGCGACAGTGAACTTTGGACTAAGAGTTACTCAGATGTGTCCTCCAAAGGCAATGAGTCAAGTGAGGACCAGTGCTCCATGGACTGCAGGTCCTCTTGTTCTAAGCTGTCAAGACAGCTGCGAGAGGAAGAGTGGCCTCTAAATCCACATCTTGGACTGGCAACTCATGACCTTATGACAGGCAACTCATGACCTTATGACCTTATGTAATCACGGGCGCAACATATGGATTGGACAAATGTAAGCTACTAAGAGAATATGAATTGATAGTTATATATTGAATGAACTGCGGTACTAAGACAATTGATTGGCTGTATGTAAATGAGAATGCAAACTAATTCTGCTTTTGAAAGGGTATATTAACCCACTTTAAGCCAGAGCTCAATGGGAAAGTGTACCGACTTTGCCGAGGGGTCCAGGACTTTCTCCCAGAGCTCGGTAAATAATAAATTGCTTCTTTTGCTCATGTTAAGGTCTACTTGTGACTATTTTACCCAACGATAAGCATAGAGTAAAACAAAAGAAACACAAGACCTTCACAAAATTGACAAAACAATTCACGAGGCATATAACAAGATATTAGATTCGATGGTGAAAAATGTGGTCACCAAAATGTAACTCCATTTAATAATAATAATAATCTTTATTAGTGTCACAAGTAGGCTGACATTAACATTGCAATGAAGTTACTACGAAAATCCCCTGGTTGCCACACTCTGCCGCCTGTTCGGGTACACTGAGGGAGAATTCAGAATGTCCAAATCACCTAATAAGCATGTCTTTCGGGACTTGTGAGAGGTCACCGGAGCTCCCGGAGGAAACCCATGCAGACACGGGGAGGACGTGCAGACTCCGCACAGACAGTGACCCAAACTGGGAATCGAACCCGGGACCTTGGCGCTAAGAAGCAACAGTGCTAACCACCATGCTGCCTACTGAACTGAATAGAAATTTTGGGAAGGAGTTCAATATAAATAGGAGTCCACACTAAATGCAAATACTGAGAGAAAGTTCCCTCTGTGTGCCAAAAGTATAAACTATTTGCAATAAACAGGTTTTGATACTGTGTAGACAGAGGACATATTCCCTCAAAATGTCTTGCAATACCAGGTTAAAGTCCAACAGGTTTATTTGGAATCACAAGCTTTCGGAGCGCTGCTCCTTCATCAGGTGAGTGAAGAGGTAGGTTACACAAACACCCACCTCTTCACTCACCTGATGAAGGAGCGATGCTCCGAAAGCTCGTGATTCCAAATAAACCTGTTGGACTTTAACCTGGCGTTGTAAGACTTCTTACTGTGCCCACCCCAGTCCAAAGCCAGCATTCCACATCATCCCTCAACATGTGCATCTCCGATCAAGTTGAAGAGATGAGATGCAGAATTTAAGCATCGAAGAATGTTCAGTTATAAATAACTGCAAGTAGGACATGAGCAGGAATCAATTAAATGCTCCAACTGGCACAACTAAGGGGCAGCTTGATCTATTATTTAAATTGCATTCAATTTAAAGTGAACTGAATAATTTAGTTTGAGAAGGTAAGCAAATAGTGACTCCTGTTATTATCATTCTTCTGTTTATAGATCCAGAATGATTTATGCATGAACCTTGTTGGAATGAAATTATAATACAAAAGGTCAGTTCTGCCCGTCATTACTTTTATAATCTTAAACTGGTTTCAATTCTGTGGGCAGCTTGGAAGGTAAGGTATGGGGCAAAACTTTCAGGACCTGTCCTCTGGGGGTGCAAATCTCGTTATGGCCACTAACTCTTGTGAGAGGACTACAATGGGTTTTGTGATGGCTGGTTTGCACTTTGAGATTTTCACCACCCCCCGCGGGCGACCTAATCGGATTCATGCCAAACGAGGGCATGAACCCGATTACCATGAATTTGAATTCAATTCAATGTTCAAAAATAGCTTTACGACGTTACCTCTGGGTCATCAGATGTTCCCCCTCCACCCCGCTGACATGACGTAATGTCGGCCGGAATCACTACTCATTTCCGAAAACAGAAACCAGTTGTGATGACCATGCCAGGGTATACTTTGGCTTTTGTTTGTCCCCTTGTTCCACACTTTAACCAATCACTGTGAGTCGATGTACCATTTGTCAATGTTCTCTGTTGATTGAATCAAATCAAATCAAAATCAAATCAAATACGTAGATGAATGTAGCACCAGGTGGTGATTGACAAGGCCGGGCAGTACCCTGGCACAGTCCTCTAGCACCCTGGAAACACCCATCTGGCAGGGGAACCCCACTGAGGTGTTCCCATTATCCTTCTTTTTTGGCGATCACTTGCTACCGAGTATGATTGTTCATTGGGTAATGAACCAGGCCAGGTGTTGGATTTGGAGGTAGGAGAGCACTTTGGGGACAGTGACCACAATTCGGTGATGTTTACGTTAATGATGGAAAGGGATAAGTATACACCGCAGGGCAAGAGTTATAGCTGGGGGAAGGGCAATTATGATGCCATTAGACGTGACTTGGGGGGGATAAGGTGGAGAAGTAGGCTGCAAGTGTTGGGCACACTGGATAAGTGGGGCTTGTTCAAGGATCAGCTACTGCGTGTTCTTGATAAGTATGTACCGGTCAGACAGGGAGGAAGGCGTCGAGCGAGGGAACCGTGGTTTACCAAGGAAGTGGAATCTCTTGTTAAGAGGAAGAAGGAGGCCTATGTGAAGATGAAGTGTGAAGTTTCGGTTGGGGCGATAGATAGTTACAAGGTAGCGAGGAAGGATCTAAAGAGAGAGCTAAGACGAGCAAGGAGGGGACATGAGAAGTATTTGACAGGAAGGATCAAGGAAAACCCAAAAGCTTTCTATAGGTATGTAAGGAATAAGCGAATGACTAGGGAAAGAGTAGGACCAGTCAAGGACAGGGATGGGAAATTGTGTGTGGAGTCTGAAGAGATAGGCGAGATACTAAATGAATATTTTTCGTCAGTATTCACTCAGGAAAAAGATAATGTTGTGGAGGAGAATGCTGAGCCCCAGGCTAATAGAATAGATGGCATTGAGGTACGTAGGAAAGAGGTGTTGGCAATTCTGGACAGGCTGAAAATAGATAAGTCCCCGGGACCTGATGGGATTTATCCTAGGATTCTCTGGGAGGCCAGGGAAGAGATTGCTGGACCTTTGGCTTTGATTTTTATGTCATCATTGGCTACAGGAATAGTGCCAGAGGACTGGAGGACAGCAAATGTGGTCCCTTTGTTCAAAAAGGGGAGCAGAGACAACCCCGGCAACTATAGACCGGTGAGCCTCACGCCTGTAGTGGGTAAAGTCTTGGAGGGGATTATAAGAGACAAGATTTATAATCATCTAGATAGGAATAATATGATCAGGGATAGTCAGCATGGCTTTGTGAAGGGTAGGTCATGCCTCACAAACCTTATTGAGTTCTTTGAGAAGGTGACTGAACAGGTAGACGAGGGTAGAGCAGTTGAAGTGGTGTATATGGATTTCAGCAAAGCGTTTGATAAGGTTCCCCATGGTAGGCTATTGCAAAAAATACGGAGGCTGGGGATTGAGGGTGATTTAGAGATGTGGATCAGAAATTGGCTAGCTGAAAGAAGACAGAGGGTGGTGGTTGATGGGAAATGTTCAGAATGGAGTACAGTCACAAGTGGAGTACCACAAGGATCTGTTCTGGGGCCGTTGCTGTTTGTCATTTTTATCAATGACCTAGAGGAAGGCGCAGAAGGGTGGGTGAGTAAATTTGCAGACGATACTAAAGTCGGTGGTGTTGTCGATAGTGTGGAAGGATGTAGCAGGTTACAGAGGGATATAGATAAGCTGCAGAGCTGGGCTGAGAGGTGGCAAATGGAGTTTAATGTAGAGAAGTGTGAGGTGATTCACTTTGGAAGGAATAACAGGAATGCGGAATATTTGGCTAATGGTAAAGTTCTTGAAAGTGTGGATGAGCAGAGGGATCTAGGTGTCCATGTACATAGATCCCTGAAAGTTGCCACCCAGGTTGATAGGGTTGTGAAGAAGGCCTATGGAGTGTTGGCCTTTATTGGTAGAGGGATTGAGTTCCGGAGTCGGGAGGTCATGTTGCAGCTGTACAGAACTCTGGTAAGGCCGCATTTGGAGTATTGCGTACAGTTCTGGTCACCGCATTATAGGAAGGACGTGGAGGCTTTGGAGCGGGTGCAGAGGAGATTTACCAGGATGTTGCCTGGTATGGAGGGAAAATCTTATGAGGAAAGGCTGATGGACTTGAGGTTGTTTTCGTTGGAGAGAAGAAGGTTAAGAGGAGACTTAATAGAGGCATACAAAATGATCAGGGGGTTGGCTAGGGTGGACAGTGAGAGCCTTCTCCCGCGGATGGATATGGCTGGCACGAGGGGACATAACTTTAAACTGAGGGGTAATAGATATAGGACAGAGGTCAGAGGTAGGTTCTTTACGCAAAGAGTAGTGAGGCCGTGGAATGCCCTACCTGCTACAGTAGTGAACTCGCCAACATTGAGGGCATTTAAAAGTTTATTGGATAAACATATGGATGATAATGGCATAGTGTAGGTTAGATGGCTTTTGTTTCGGTGCAACATCGTGTGCCGAAGAGCCTGTACTGCGCTGTATTGTTCTATGTTCTATGTTCTAAATCAGAAATTCTGATTTACGGGCTCTGTGGATCCTTGCATGGCTGATGAACCCAATCCTTGAGTCTCATTCTTTGACCGCACACTTGTGAGGTGTTTAAAAGGAGGTGGGATCGGTCCTTGGATTCGAGAAGGCGTTTATTCCTTTCTCAACCTCATTTTCCAGGCCTTCTCTTGCCATCTCATATCCTCGAAGAACTGTGTCCCTTACTGTGAAAACTCCCTAGTCACCACACTCCGGCGCCTGTTCAGATAGAGGGAGAATTCAGAATGTCCAATTCACCTAACAAGCACATCTTTCGGGACATGTGGGAGGACCCGGAAGGAAACCCACACAGACACAGGGGGAATGTGCAAACTCTGCACAGACAGTGAACGGATGGTGTCGATGATGATTAAAACTCTAGGTAGATGCCTGGTGCGGGACACCTTTTCAGGTGGGTATGCTGTAGCACATCAGCAGTCACATGGGGCGGGATCCTCCTCGACCCGGCGAGGCGGGCCATACCGGCGCCGAGGAATGGCGTGAACCACTCCGGTGTTGGGCCGCCCGGAAGGTGCGGAATCCTCTACACCTTTAGGGGCTAGGCCGGCGCCGGTGGGGTTGGCGCCATGCCAGCAGGCGTGGAAGGGCTTGGCGCAGCGCCAACCGGTGCCAACGGGCCTCTGCCGGCCGGTGCGAGTTGGCACATGTGCAGGAGTGCCAACATGTACTGGCATCATCCCAGCGCATGCGCAGGGGGGTTCATCTCCGCGCCGGCCATGGCGGAGGTTGACAGCAGTTGGCGTGGAGGGAAAGAGTGCCCCCAACGCACAGGCACGCCCGCGGATCGGTGGGCCATGATCGCGGGCCAGGCCACCGTGTGGACACCCCCCCAGGGGCCAGTTATCCCCCCCCCCATCCCCCGCGAGGACTCTGCAGGCCGCCCGCAGAGCCATGTCCCGCCAGTACGGACCTGGTTTGATTTACGCCGGGGGGACCGGCCGGAAACAGGCGGCCGCTCAGCCCACCGTGGGGCGGAGAATCGCCGGGGGGGGGGGGGGGGGCGCTGCCAGCGGCCGCCGACCAGCGCGGCGCGATTCCCGCCCCTGCCAAAACCCCAGCACTGGAGAATTCGGCAGCTGCCGTCAGGGCGGGATTCACGCCGCCCCCTCCCCCCGCCGATTCTCCGTCCCGGCCGGGGGGAGGGTTGGAGAATCCCGCCCCCATGGTCCTTGAGAGAGGCTGGTCCAGTTTCAGTGGCAAAGGAACCTCGATGATTGGGGATCTCCCGACTGCTGCAGCCATCATCCACCGTCGCAGCCGTTGGTATCACAGTGGGTAGCACTGTTGCTTTTGCCTGATCCACTCTTGAGGATTTACTTTGGATTATGCTTTGCCTGGTTCTTCCCCTCCAACCTTACCATCATGGGTGACCCTGTGAGGAGTTTAAGACTCCCAACTGTATTTCGCTCGGGGTCAACAGAACATTCAAACCTCTCCGCTATGGAAAATAGCAATCCAAGAAAGAAGTTCCCATTATGGGTGTGGGGAGTGGTGGAGGGGGGAGTTGTGCTTGTGTGATGATGGGGAAGACACTTAGAATAGGTAATGCCCTGATGCTGCGAGGTTTGGGGTAGGATCCATTCACCCTGATGGCTGCTGGTATGGGGCATGGTGACCCGACAATTGACTGGTGGTGGGTAGGGTTTGACCCTCTGTGTTGGAAGGCTGGGGGTTCCCCAGTTCCCCATGTTTCCAAGGGTCCTAATGTCCGGGGTGGGGTGCGGGGTGACCCTTAGAATCATCAAATTTACAGTGCAGAAGGAGGCCATTCGGCCCATCGAGTCTGCACCGGCTCTTGGAAAGAGCACCCTACCCAAGGTCAACACCTCCACCCTATCCCCACAACCCAGCAACCCCACCCAACACCAAGGCCAATTTTGGACACTAAGGGCAATTTATCATGGCAAATCCACCTAACCTGCACATCTTTTGACTGTGGGTGGAAACCAGAGCACCCGGAGGAAACCCAGGCAGACACGGGGAGAACGTGTAGACTCTGCACAGAAAGTGACCCAAGCCAGGAATCAAACCTGGAGCTGTGAAGCAATTGTGCTAGCCACTGTGCTACCGTGCTGCCCATTGTGCTACTGTGCAGTCCGAAAAGGCGTCCTGCCTATCACACAATTAAGCAATGTGGTGCCTGAATTTCAGAGCCTGGTGTGATGCCAAGTATAATTGGCTGATGGAATTATAAAGCCAATTCCTTCAATTGTTTATAACCAGCAGAGCACAGGCTGTACTTAACTAGCCCACACTTGCAATACCCAAAATAAAAAGTATACTGTTGATGTGATTCCAGTGATAGAGCAGCACTTACTGACCAATCCTGAGTGTGCTAATAGCTGCACTTAGAACCTATTAAAATAGTCATTTTGAGCTTGCAATGTGTGTCATTTACACTTGCTGGAAGCAACATACATTCATACCTGTTCTCTGAAAACAAAAGGGATCTGTTCAAGTTTTAAAACTTTTTGGAATAATTCAGGAACTTGGGGAGCCTATAGTTCCCTGTTGATTTCGCTATGGCAATGCCTTAGCCAATCAGTGAACTTTTCCCAATCAATCAGCACTCTTTTAACCTGCTATATAAATTGTTGTCATTAATTTAAATTTGGCATTCTTGCATTTGTCCTGAGGAGTGCAAGGTGAAAGGTTTCGGCAACCTTTCTCTCTTTTCAGCAATGTTCAAATCCCCAGAAAATGCTTCTACTTTGTTAGCCTTATCTACACTTTCTCTTACTTTTTCACTGATTTCTTTGGAATTTCTATGGAGCTTCCAGGATAATCAGAAGAATTCCTGTAAAAATTCGACCTATTATGTATTTTTAAAAAATGGTGGAAACGCTCAGTAGTGCAGGCAGGGCGGTAAAAGATAAAAAGAGTTAACGGGCGGAATTTTACGGCTTGTTCCCCCGGCCGGATATTCCTGTCCCACCAAAGTCAATGGACTTTTGAATGGCTCAACACATCTTCCAACAGGGCAGTAAAATTCCGCCTGATTATTTCAGGTTGATGACCTTTTGTCAGAGGAATACCCAAACCTTTCCTCCATGTTTGAACATTGTTCTGAAGATGGCACATCAACGTGAAAAATTAATTTTGGTTCTCTCTCCACAGATGCTGCCTGATCCGCTGAGTACTTAGAACATAGAACATACAGTGCAGAAGGAAGCCATTTGGCCCATCGAGTCTGCACCGACCCACTTAAGCCCTCACTTCCACCCTTTCCCCGTAACCCAATAACCCCTCCTAACCTCTTTTGGTCACTAAGGGCGATTTATCATGGCCAATCCACCTAACCTGCACGCCTTTGGACTGTGGGAGGAAACCGGAGCACCCGGAGGAAACCCACGCAGACACGGGGGGAATGTGCAAATTCCGCACAGATAGTGATCTAGTGGGGTATCGAACCTGGGATTTTGGTGCTGTGAATCCACTTGTGCTGCTGTGCTGCCCCAAACCAAGTTGCACTTTTCTATCGACATTTTCTGTTTTCATTGCAGATTTCTAGCACCTGCAATCTTTTGCTTTTGTACTCATGCTCTTTGAGGTTTTAAAAATTCTTTTGTGGGGTTTGGGGACCATTGGCTGGGCCAGCATTTATTGCCCACCCTGAATTACCCTAAAGAAGGTGGTGGCGAGCTGCCTTCTTGAACCACTGCAGTACATGTGATGTAGGTACATTCACATTGCTGTTTGGAAGGGTGTTCCAGGATTTTGACCCAGCGACAATGAGAGAATGGTGAATAGTTCTAAATCAGGATGGTGTGTGGCTTTAAGGGGTATCAGCAGGTGGCGCTGTGCCCAGGCCTGCTGCCCTTGCCCTTCAGTCGCTGACTCTCAGATGTTTTTAAGGACCCTCACAGTAGCAGCTATTAAACTTACTGGTTCATAGCTTCTAAATATGTATCTTAATCAAGTTTTTTAAAATGGAAACATGGTGGGCATTCTTAAATAGAACAAAGAAGAAAGAACAAAGAAAAATTACAGCACAGGAACAGGCCCTTCGGCCCTCCAAGCCTGCGCCGATCCAGATCCACTATCTTAAACTGTCGACTATTTTCTAAGGATCTGTATCTCTCTGCTCCCTGCCCATTCATGTATCTGTCTAGATACATCTTAAATTACGCTATTGTGCCCGCCTCTACTACCTCCGCCGGCAATGTGTCCCAGGCACCCACCACCCTCTGATAAAGAACTTTCCAAGCACATCTCCCTTCAACGTTTCCCCTCTCACCTTGAACTTGTGACCCCTTGTAATTGAGTCCCCCACTCTGGGAAAAGGCTTCTTGCTATCCACCCTGTCTATACCTCTCATGATTTTGTGGACCTCAATGAGGTCCCCCCTCAACCTCCGTTTTTCTAATGAAAATAATCCTAATCTACTTAACCTCTCTTCATAGCTAGCATCCTCCACACCAGGCAACATCCTGGTGAACCTCCTCTGCACCTTCTCCAAAGCATCCACATCCTTTTGGTAATGTGGTGACCAGAACTGTACGCAGTATTCCAAATGTGGCCGAACCAAAGTCTTATACAACTGTAACATGACCTGCAAACTCTTGTACTCGATACCCCTTCCGATGAAGGAAAGCATGACTTATGCCTTCTTGACCACTCTATCAACCTGTGTAGCCACCTTCAGGGTACAATGGACCTGAACACCCAGATCTCTCTGTACATCAATTTTCCCCAGGGCTTTTTCATTTACCGTATAGTTCGCTCTTTAATTGGATCTTCCAAAATGCATCACCTCGCATTTGCCCGGATTGAACTCCATCTGCCATTTCTCCGCCCCACTCTCCAATCTATCTATATTCTGTTGTATTCTCTGACAGTCCCCTTCACTATCTGCTACTCCACCAACATTAGTGTCATCTGCAAACTAGCTAATCAGACAACCTTCCACCAGATCATTTATGTATATCATAAACAACAGTGGTCCCAGCACAGATCCCTGTGGAACACCACTGGTCACAGTTCTCCATTTTGAGAAATTCCCTTCCACTACTACTCTCTGTCTCCTGTTGCCCAGCCAGTTCTTTATCCATCTAGCTAGTACACCCTGGACCCCATGAGGTTTCACTTTCTCCATCAGCCTACCATGGGGAACCTTATCAAATGCCTTACTGAGGTCCATGTATATGACATCTACAGCCCTTCCCTCATCAATCAACTTTGTCACTTCCTCAAAGAATTCTATTAAGTTGGTAAGACATGACCTTCCCTGCACAAAACCATGTTGCCAATCACTGATAAGCCCATTTTCTTCCACATGGGAATAGATCCTATCCCTCAGTATCTTCTCCAGCAGCTTCCCTACCACTGACGTCAGGCTCACCGGTCTATAATTACCTGGATTATCCCTGCTACCCTTCTTAAACAAGGGGACAACATTAGCAATTCTCCATTCCTCCGGTACCTCACCCGTGTTCAAGGATGCTGCAAAGATATCTGTTAAGGCCCCAGCCATTTCCTCTCTCACTTCCCTCAGTAACCTGGGATAGGTCCTAACCAGACCTGGGAACTTGTCCACCTTAATGCGTTTTAGAATACCCAACACATCCTCCCTCCTTATGCCGACTTGACCGAGAGTAACCAAACATCTATCCCTAACCTCAACATCTGTCATGTCCCTCTCCTCGGTGAATACCGATGCAAAGTCTCACCCATTTTCTCTGACTCCACGCATAACTTTCCTCCTTTGTCCTTGAGTGGGCCAACCCTTTCTCTAGTTACCCTCTTGCTCCTTATATATGAATAAAAGGCTTTGGGATTTTCCTTAACCCTGTTTGCTAAAAATATTTCATGACCCCTTTTAGTCCTCTCTTGATTCCTCATTTCAGATTGGTCCTACATTCCCGATATTCTTCCAAAGCGTCGTCTGTCTTCAATCGCCTAGACTTTATGTATGCTTCCTTTTTCCTCTTAGCTCGTCTCACAATTTCACCTGTCATCCATGGTTCCCTAATTTTGCCATTTCTATCCCTCATTTTCACAGGGACATGTCTGTCCTGCACTCTAATCAACCTCTCTTTAAAAGCCTCCCACATATCAAATATGGATTTACCTTCAAACAGCTGCTCCCAATCCACATTCCCCAGCTCCTGCTGAATTTTGGTATAGTTGGCCTTCCCCCAATTTAGCACTCTTCCTTTAGGACCACTCTCGTCTTTGTCCATGAGTATTCTAAAACTTACGGAATTGTGATCACTATTCCCAAAGTAATCCCCTACTGAAACTTCAACCACCTGGCCGGGCTCATTCCCCAATACCAGGTCCAGTATGGCCCCTTCCCGAGTTGGACTATTTACATACTGCTCTAGAAAACCCTCATGGATGCTCCTTACAAATTCTGCTCCATCTAGACCTCTAACACTAAATGTATCCCAGTCAATGTTGGGAAAATTAAAATCTCCTATCACCACCCTGTTTCTCCTACATCTTTCCATAATCTGTTTACATATTTGTACCTCTATCTCACGCTCGCTGTTGGGAGGTCTGTAGTACAGCCCCAACATTGTTACCGCACCCTTCCTATTTCTGAGCTCTGCCCATATCGCTCACTGCTCGAGTCCTCCATAGTGCCCTCCTTCAGCACAGCTGTGATATCCTCTCTGACCAGTAATGCAATTCCTCCACCCCTTTTACCTCCCTCTCTATCCCGCCTGTAGCATCGATATCCTGGGATATTTAGTTGCCAATCATGCCCTTCCCTCAAACAAGTCTCAGTAATAGCAATAACATCATACTCCCAGGTACTAATCCAAGCCCCAAATTCATCTGCCTTACCTACTACACTTCTTGCATTAAAACAAATGCACCTCAGACCACCAGTCCCTTTGCGTTTATCATCTGCTCCCTGCCTACTCTTCCCCTTCGTCACGCTGACTTCATGACCTAGTTCCTTCCAGGCTTTAGTTACTATTTCCTTACTGTCTACTAACCTCCTCATGTGGTTTCCATCCCCCTGCCACATTAGTTTAAATTTCTCACAAATATAGCAAATGCTCAGAAATGACAATCAAAAGATGGTTAATTGCAGTCTCTGGCTCCTCAAAGACAAGACTTGCAAATGACAGGAACTGTGATATTGGCTTATTTGAAGAGCGCGAGACAGACAAATGACAAGGCATGCTGACATTTTAGGCTGGTTTCATCACCATGACTTCCATCTTGATATTCTGTGTGGTTAAGATAATGCTACACAGTGAGAACATTCAAATGCCATTCAGATATATCAAAGTTAAACCACAAACACTGGTGGAGGAAGAGCACATTCGTAAGTTTAAAACCTGTCTCTCCTCACATGTGGTCGAAGTTTTACATCGCAATCTGGCGGAAAATGCTGTGAACTTTACAATGATATTTTACTTATTTTTATGTAGTGACCTGTTAACTTCCTTATATTGATCGGAGGAGCTCACCTAAAACTCAGTTGTGGCATTTGAATGTGAATGCAATGCATTGATCGTTTTTCATCATTTGTTAACATTGATAAATAGGGCATTGCAATGTAAAGTAGAAAATATGATAAACACGTTTGGACTTACACCTTCAGCTGCAGCAACGTGCCAGGGTATCAGAGGCGTGCTGGCAGGAAGCACTGAAAGAAGGCATGTTGCTCCAACATTTCATTTGTGGAAGATGAATGTTCAAAGATCTGGCTGCACTTCTGTTTGTTGTCAATGGCAGGTTAAATCACAAAATACATATGGAAAAGGCCAGTAATCTTAAATCTGGAACAATCCTATGTTGCTGTCTAGAATTGTTTTCCACTGGGAGGTTTAGGTCAAAACGTACCCTTTAGAATCTGACTGCCGACTTTCACAGTGATAGAACATAGAACATAGAACATTACAGCGCAGTACAGGCCCTTCAGCCCGCGATGTTGCGCCGACCTGTGAAACCATTCTAATGCCCATCTACACTATTCCCTTATCGTCCATATGTCTATCCAATGACCATTTGAATGCCCTTAGTGTTGACGAGTACACTACTGTTGCAGGCAGGGCATTCCACGCCCTTACTACTCTCTGAGTAAAGAACCTACCTCTGACATCTGTCCTATATCTATCTCCCCTCAATTTAAAGCTATGTCCCCTCGTGCTAGACATCACCATCCGAGGAAAAATGCTCTCACTGTCCACCCTATCTAATCCTCTGATCATCTTGTATGCCTCAATTAAGTCACCTCTTAACCTTCTTCTCTCTAAGAAAAACAGCCTCAAGTCCCTTAGCCTTCCTCACAAGATGTTCCCTCCATACCAGGCTACATTCTGGTAAATCTCCTCTGCACCCTTTCCAATGCTTTCACATCCTTCCTATAATGCGGCGACCAGAATTGCACGCAATACTCCAAGTGCGGCCACACCAGAGTTTTGTACAGCTGCAACATGACCTCATGGCTCCAAAACTCAATCCCTCTACCAATAAAAGCTAACACACTGTACACCTTCTTAATAACCCTCTCAACCTGGGTGGTGACTTTCAGGGATCTATGTACATGGACACCGAGATCTCTCTGCTCATCCACACTACCAAGAATCTTACCATTAGCCCAGTACTCTGTCTTCCTGTTATTCCTTCCAAAATGAATCACCTCACACTTTTCTGTATTAAACTCCATTTGCCACCTCTCAGCCCAGCTCTGCAGCTTATCTATGTCCCTCTGTAACCTGTAACATCCTTCCGCACTGCCCACAACTCCATCGACTTTAGTGTCATCTGCAAATTTACTCACCCATCCTTCTACGCCCTCCTCTAGGTCATTTATAAAAATGACAAACAGCAGTGGCCCCAAAACAGATCCTTGTGGTACACCACTAGTAACTGGACTCCAGTCTGAACATTTCCCATCAACCACCACCCTTTGTCTTCTTCCAGCTCGCCAATTTCTTATCCAAACTGTTAAATCACCCTGAATCCCATGCATCCGCACTTTCTGCAATAGCCTACTGTGGGGAACCTTATCAAATGCTTTACTGAAATCCATATACACCACATCAACTGCTTTACCCTCATCCACCTGTTTGGTCACCTTCTCAAAGAACTGAATAAGGTTTGTGAGGCATGACCTACCCTTCACAAAACCGTGTTGACTATCTCTAATCAAATTATTCCTTTCCAGATGATTATACATCCTATCTCTTATAAACCTTTCCAATAATTTGCCCACAACAGAAGTAAGGCTCACTGGTCTATAGTTACCGGGGTTGTCTCTACTCCCCTTCTTGAACAAGGGGACAGCATTTGCTATCCTCCAGTCTTCTGGCACTATTCCTGTAGACAAAGATGACTTAAAGATCAAAGCCAAAGGCTCAGCAATCTCCTCCCTAGCTTCCCAGAGAATCCGAGGATAAATCCCATCCGGCCCAGGGAACTTATCTATTTTCACACTTTCCAGAATTGCTAACACCTCCTCCTTATGGATCTTATGCCCTTCTAGTCTAGTAGCCTGTATCTCAGTATTCTCCTCCACAACATTGTTCTTTTCCTGTGTGAATACTGACGAAAAATATTCATTTAGCACCTCTCCTATCTCCTCGGACTCCATGCACAACTTCCCACTCCTGTCCTTGACTGGCCCTACTCTTTGCTTTAGTAAACCACGGTTCACTCGCTCGACCACATCCTCCCTGCCTGACAGGTACATACTTATCAAGGACACGCAGTAGCTGTTCCTTGAACAACCTCCATATTTCCATTGTGCCCATCCCCTGCAGTTTTCCTCTCCATCCAATGCATCCTAAGTCTTGCCTCATCGCATCATAATTGCCTTTCCCCCAGATATAACTCTTGCCTGCGGTATATACTTATCCCTTTTCATCACGATAGTAAACGTAATCGAATTGTGGTCACTATCTCCAAAGTGCTCACCTACCTCCAAATCTAACACCTGTCCTGGTTCATTGCCCTGTACCAAATCCAATACGGCCTCGCCTCTCATTGGCCTATCTACATACTGCATCAGGAAACCCTCCTGTACACATTGTACAAAATCGGACCCATCTAAAGAACTCGAACTATAGCGTTTCCAGTCAATATTTGGAAAGTTAAAGTCCCCCGTAACAACTACCCTGTTACTTTCGCTCCTGTCCAAGAATCATCTTTGCAATCCTTTCTTCTACATCTCTGGAACTTTTCAGAGGCCTATAGAAAACCCCTAACAGGGTGACCTCTCCTTTCCTGTTTCTAACCTCAGCCCATACTACCTCAGTAGACGAGTCCTCATCAAACGTCCTTTCTGCCACCGTAATACTGTCCTTGACTAACAATACCACCCCTCCCCCTCTTTTACCACCTTCCCTGAGCTTACTGAAATATCTAAACCCCGGCACCTGCAACAACCATTCCTGTCCCTGCTCTATCCATGTCTCCGAGATGGCCACAACATTGAAGTCCCAGGTACCAACCAAGTTCACCCACCTTATTCCGGATGCTCCTGGCATTGAAGTAGACACACTTTAAACCACCTTCCTGCCTGCCAGTACACTCCTGCAACCTTGAAACCTTACTCATGACCTCACTACCCTCAACCTCCTGTATACTGGAGCTACAATTCAGGTTCCCAAGCCCCTGCTGAACTAAACTAGAACTAGTGATGTATGGACGAGAGTTGTTTGATTGTGGGTAAATTCAGAATCTTCCTTTCCCTCTGCTTGAGGATGGGGCCCTGCCTGACCTTCCTTGATATCAGCCGCACCATTTGGATACCATTAAAGCATCAACAAATAGCACCATTCAACAACAGGAGGCGGAGCATTGAAATTTCCAAGCCATGTTAATTTATATATGTTTACATATGATGGCACGATTCTGATATAAAAATGACACATCCTCACAATTCTTATGTACTTGGGGAAACAATGGAATTCTCCCCTTTACCTCTTTGCATTTGATTCACTTAGGCTATGAGTTACAATGTGACCATAGCAGCATGTTTTCATCAGCTTGATGAAGGATTTGACAGAATTGTGCAGGTTTGAAAATACGTTTCTGTCAGAGATAAATGCAGGTCCCACCTACCCACCAGATCTTCCAATTAAGAAAATGCCTTTGGGAGCCCTGTGCATACAAAGGCCTTCAGCTTTGGAAGGCCCGAAGCCACACGGGCGAGGTGGCTGCCCTCAGGCAAGAATGGAAGCGTGAAGGACACCTCAAAATAGAGGTTCCCTTGGATGTATCCATAAAACTCAACCTGAGGAAAGAGCAGTGCTCCAAATGCTAGTGATACGAAACAAACCTGTTGGACTTTAACCTGGTGTTGTAAGACTTCTCACTATGCTCACCCCAGTCCAACGCCAGCATCTCCATAAAATTCAAAAGCAGTGATGGATAAAACATGTTGACCCATTAGAATGGAGGGGAAACCCCTTCATAGGGACAATTTTGGCATTGCTAACCTGTGGCCCCATCATTGATGTATTGTGCCTCAGCTCAGATTATCCCCAGAGTCTACCACTGGAATACTGCCTCCGCTGTTGACCACGGCACTCACCAGGAAGCTATTCCGATGCCTGGAAGATCAAGGCGGGGTCCTTTGCTTTCTAATTGACAAACCTTGGCTGCCTGTCATTGCTGGACAGGTAACATCTTCCATTGTCCACTTGCCTCTGGAAGGATCGCCCACAGGTAGGAACACATTAACTCTCTGATCCAACACCCCGATCGGAAAGTTTGCTCCCAGTTCTGACATTAAATCTGCTTGCGAACGACTGGGAAGATTGCACCCTCAGGAGGAAGCAATCATCCAACAGGAGATCAAAGAAATAAAAGAAGTGATTGCCAAAGATTTGCTTCAGCCATTAATGCAGAGTGTAAAATAAACAAAATTCTTGACAGCAGCTGTTTTTAAAGTTCAGTTCTTAGGTGCCTCTAACTATAAACCTTTAAAATGAACCCAGCTGATGTTATTACTGGAATAGTCAGATGCCAAGGTGGAACCTGGCTTGATAGATCTTAACTTTGTTCAGAGATATCGAAGAACAGAGTCACAGGACTTGCTGATGAATTTTTAACAAAACAATAAATCTTTGAGAGAAAAGATTAGCTATAATACACTACTCCATCACTCTGATATACCGTTACTTATATGTACTGCTCTGTAAGGATAACAGAAGTTACAAAAATACCTAATACTCTAATGTTTGCTGTAAACACATAGTCCATGTAAACCAATGGGCAAAGTGTGTTCAGACACACCACATTTTGAAATCAAGTGATAGATGCCACCCAATACAACCTCTGTTGACCGCTCATCAAATCCCTCCAGATGCTTGTAGCACTGTGAGCCAACCGGCTTCACTGGAATACTGGCTTTCACACAAATGTTTCCAAATTTCACTCTCAAGGAACATGCCGGGGAATCTTCTTCCACACGACGCTTTCTCTCAATGTCCGCCAAGAATCCATTTCCAGGATTTTAATCTTTCCTTTCAGGGATACTCTGTTCTGGATCACCACATGCATTCAAACTGCCCCAGAATCTCTCAGGTACCCAGCCACACCAACAGAACACCAGCGCTTCACAGGCTGTTTTAAGGTGTCACCAACATTTTGATTACCTCGGATGGCTAGGCTTCTCACCGAGCCATCTTTAAGGCTGCAGCTGTCTTTTAATTCAGCGCTTTTTATTTAAATTTCCCTGGCCAGGACCTTGTTCAACTTCCTGTTCTTTATTCCTTTGACTCAACTATCTTCCTGGGATATTCTTTTCTCCCCATTCCCTGGTTTCTGGGATTTTCTCTTTGTGGGGGGGGGGGGGGGGGGGGGGGGGAACCTGAGGGCGTGACCACCCCTTCCCCACCACCACATGCTTTGTGGTGACAGAGGGGGACCACCATTGGTTGGTGACAGGATCTTCTGGTTCTGCCATTGTCAATGGGGTTTCCCATTTAACGCACCTTCCGCCACCCAGGAACCCACGGCGGGGTGCTCCGTTGACAGGGCCAGAAGATCCCACCGGAGTGAGGGGCTGGAAAATTCCATCCCTGCTCTCCACAGTTCACTGCATTTTGTACAGCTTCTCCTTGCACTAACAGACAACTAATTCAAAAGCTCTTCCAAATCCAGGATGACCCCCGGTTGCTAAGCAACAGCCTTTTAATCTTTAAATCCTGTTTGCTTTCACATCGTAAAACCTCATTACTAGACAGGTATCTGAACCAAACTGAAGTTAACCCTTTCAAATACAAAAATACAAAATTAAACTTATTTAAAGCTATGCCTTATTTCTAATACCCACAAAATACAAATATAAATTACTTAAAACTACCATTGTTTCCGGACATAGTCAGTTATAATAGCCTGGCAGAAAAAAGATAATCCTATTGCATCTCAGATTAATCAATCATCCAAAAACAATTAGCTATTTTAAGTTGGAAACCATTGACTAAAATGTTAAGGACGAATAATTGCAGTGTTGGAAGTGTACATACTCATTTATTTTTAAATGGAAAATACACAGAATATTAACTGCAAGCATTAATGAGTTAATTTTATTCGCACATGACATTAAGGAACAGATCACTAAACAAGTCATAGCCATCTTCATTTGTTTAATTCCACACAAATGTATGGGCTCTGGGGATGGTCCAGATTAGAAATGTTAATAATGTGTTTAAATTATTGATTGAATTAGCTTGGTGAAGACAGGTAGTAAATTCTGAACAATAATCTGGAAATGTAGGAAACCCTTATAAATAGAGTTTGATTAAGGCAGAGATTTTTTTATTACCACATGTCACTCCTGCTGCGTGAAGCAGTGGGATATCGTAAAGAAGAGCGAACATGTAATGTTTTATTTAATAAATGCATAAAACTATTGCCGAACAGTAATACGAGAATCAGAAGCTGTGTTTTTAGTGGACCTCTGTTCTGTCAAGCTTGATAAGTCCCAGTAGTTTAATATTCAGCTTTCAACAGAGTGTTGTGTGAATCAGTAGTACCAGTACAATACAAAAGCAGCACTTAGCCTTCTCATAAACCTCAATCATTTTAGTACGAATGCCAAGGCTGCAAAAGTTACACAGAAACAAACCTCAACAATGAGTTAACCCTTGAACCCCAAATAGTGGAAATCTCTTCTCTCGTTAACACCTTGTTCTCATTGATCACACCTCGAACAAGGCTGTCAGCATTTGGATGACGAGTCAGGCTAAGATTTAAGATTACTATTCAAACCAGGAAGGTTGGTGGACGGACTTTTCTCAAAATGACCAATGGGGAACGGCTGGACCTAGATTCCACCATTCATTACTTGCATGATTTATTCAAGGTGAGTGCAGGAGAGTGGCTACCAGATATAATGAAATGTGATAAATTAAACTAAACATGGTCCTAAAATTGATGGAAGGTTTCATCGACGGTGCTATTAAGTGGCACTTACTCAGCAAAAACCTGCCCACTGATGCCCAGTTTGGGTTCTGCCACCGTGCTCCAGACCACATTACAACTCCGTTCCAAACATGGACATAAAAGCTAAATTTAGCCAATGAATTGAGTGTGCCTGCCCTTGATATCAAGGCAGCATTTGACAGCAATTTGCTCCAGCAAAATTGAAGTCAATGGGAAACAATGGAAACTCCATACTGGTTTGAGTCATACCTAACACAAAGGATGAAGCTAGGTGAAACATTTCAGCACCAGTACATTGCGACAGGATTTCCTCAGGACAGTGTCCCCAACCCAACAATAATCAGCTGCTCCATCAATAACCTTGCCTCTATCATAAAGTCAGAAGTGGGAATAATCGCTGATGATTGCACAGTGTTTAGTGCCATTTCTGATTCCTGGGGTATTGGCATAGTCCATGACCATATGCACTAAAGCCTGCACAACATTCAGGCTTGGTTTGATAAATGACAATTAACATTCACATTACCCAAGTGACAGGCAATGAACATCTCCAATAAGAAATAACCTAACCAACTCCCCTTGACACTCAAGGGCATTAGCATCACTGAGTTCCCCATTACTAACACCCTGGGGTTACCATTGACCAGAAACTGAACGTGACCGTCCATATAAACACTGTGGCTACACGTGCAGATCAGAGACTAGGAATCCTGCCGTGTGTAATTCATCTCTTGACTCCTCAAAGCCTGCCCATTATCTACAAGGGACATGCCAGGAGTAAGTTAGCTAGATGAGCATGAACCCCATTCACTACCTTAAACATTCGACCGCTCTACCACTAACATGCAAGGGCATCAGTGTGTGCCATCAACAAGATACCCCACAGCAACTTGCCCAGACTCCTTCAACAACACCTTCCAAACCCGTGACCGCTACCACCTAGAATAGTGGTGGGCAACCTAGGCTAGTTACTGGGACAAATGCGTGCCCCTCCTTCACCTCAGTGGCCACAACATTAGAATCGGGCTTGTTCACTAACCATGACACCATGAATAAAATTTAATACATTTAATACATGCTGAATATTTCACAAGTTATAGATAATGCTTAATCATTCATATGTTAATAGAACTTTCATCAATTTCAAGTGGCTAAACACAAATAAATACCTAAGCTTGATTGGGCACAGCTCTGACAGTCAATGTTGTGTGCAATCAGCATGCACCACACTTCACTTACACTTGCTTTATGCGCATATCACTTCAGTCATACCAACAGGAAAGAAGTTTCGCGGATGGAAATCAGCAGAATATAGTAACACTGTGCATGGATAACAGTCAACAAAATGTCTTGTGGTCCACACTCAGAACCCTGATGGACCGCATGTGGTCCCCCGGCCACATGTTGCCCACCACTGCCCCAGAAGGACGAGGGCAGCAGATGTATGGGAACATCACCATCTGCAAGTTCCCCTCCAAGGGCAGCACGGTAGCATTGTGGATAGCACAATTGCTTCACAGCTCCAGGGTCCCAGGTTCGATTCCGGCTTGGGTCACTGTCTGTGCGGAGTCTGCACATCCTCCCCGTGTGTGCGTGGGTTTCCTCCGGGTGCTACGGTTTCCTCCAAAGATGTGCAGGTTAGGTGGATTGGCCATGATAAATTGCCCTTAGTGTCCAGAATTGCCCTTAGTGTTGGGTGGAGTTACTGGGTTATGTGGGTGGAGGTGTGGATTTTGGGTAAGGTGCTCTTTCCAAAAGCCGGTGCAGACCCGATGGGCCGAAAGGCCTCCTTCTGCACTGTAAATTCTATGAAATTCTATAAGCCACACACCATCCTGACTTGATTATTTCCATTCCTTCACTGTCACTGGGCCAAAATCCTGGAACTCTCTTCCTAACAGCACTGTTGCTGTACCTACACAAATAAACTGCAGCAGTTCAAAGCTGGCCTGCACTGTCATCTTCTCAAAGGTAATTAGGAATGGGTAACAAATGGAGGCCTAGCCAGCGATGTCCACATCCCACGTAAGAATAAAAAATAAATGTTGCAGCTCACAAATTACAATTAAATGAATAATTCAGATCAATTTTGGTTGTGGGATTTGCATTCAGCTTGAATTTTCTCATGTGAATGAATATGACCATTAGGAACCATTAAATTAAACTCCATTTATAAAGTTAAGTGAGACTGATAAATGCAATAACTGTGGTTCCTTTAATTGTGTGTTGCACCCATGGATACCAAAGGCACTAAAATAAAGTAGGCCTCATTTTCACATATGTAAAATGTAATAACCAGCACAGGACTCATCCACCTGGGGATGATTGTTCCCCGTGTTCAATTGGACTCAGTTAACCCAGCACTAGCATAAAAGGCAGGCAGCTGTAGAGCCAGCTAAAAAGAAATGAGAACCCAGTGAAAGGGAACCGGGCCCTGTGTATGTATGATGCTGTTGCTGAAATAAAGGACTTTTCAGAAGCTTGTTGGACTCCCCTGGCTTTATCACATTGGTGACGATGCTGAATTGGAGCTGTCGGCGTGCTACTTGTTTGGCTGAGCTGCCTCCCGGGAATTATTTTTTAAAAAAAGAGTGGAATACGGTACCGAGTTTGTTTTTGTGGGTTTTTTTTCGAGCCTCTAATGTTATGGAAGACGAGAGCTGGGTCGAGTTTTTTTTTTTCCGCCGGCTTGTGAAGTATGTCCGCTGGGAGTGATCTGGGGCGAAATTCTCCCGAAACGGCGTGATGTCCGCCGACTGGCGCCCAAATCGGCGCCAATCAGACGGGCATCGCGCTGCCCCAAAGGTGCGGAATGCTCCGCATCTTTGGGGGCCGAGCCCCAACATTGAGGGGCTAGGCCGGCGCCGGAGGAATTTCCGCCCCGCCAGCTGGCGGAAATGGCCTTTGTTGCCCCGCCACCTGGCGCGGAAATGACATCCCCGGGCGGCGCATGCGCGGGAGCGTCAGCGGCCGCTGACAGTTTCCCACGCATGCGCAGTGGAGGGAGTCTCTTCTGCCACCACCATGGTGGAGACCGTGGCGGAGGCGGAAGGGAAAGAGTGCCCCCACGGCACAGGCCCACCCGCGGATCGGTGGGCCCCGATCGCGGGCCAGGCAACCGTGGGGGCACCCCCCGGGGCCAGATCGCCCCGCGCCCCCCCCCAGGACCCCGGAGCCCACCCACGCCGCCTTGTCCCGCCGTTCAAAAGGTGGTTTAATCCACGCCGGCGGGACAGGCAATTTATCGGCGGGACTTCGGCCCATCCGGGCCGGAGAATCGAGCGGGGGGGCCCGCCAACCGGCGCAGGGCGATTCCCGCCCCCGCCGAATCTCCGGTGCCGGAGACTTCGGCAACCGGTGGGGGCGGGATTCACGCCAGCCCCCGGCGATTCTCCGACCCGGCGGGGGGTCGGAGAATGACGCCCCAGGAGTCTGATGTGTCCGGCAGTACCAGATGCGGTATCATTCTGGTGTGGGTCGCGTAGCGTTTCGTCCATCTCTGTCTGCTGTTGTTTCCTGATGCTGGCAGAGCGGTCCACCGGGGAGTCTGTTCTCGAGTTGCCACCGCCGTTTTGGAACATCATTCTGGTCGTGGAGTTCAGCGTTGTGTTTGGAAGACTGTTCTATGGCAGCTTGGACTGTAACAGTGATGTTTTGCCTGCGACCTGACAGTCATTGTACGACTGCAGGTTTTGTGCCTGAAGACTCTGGTGTGGAGTTGACTGGACATTCCACATGTGACTTCTGGTCCTGTGGAAGCTGGCACGGAACCCTGCTGTTTTTTTCAAATTTGCGTTGTGTGTTTATTTGCCTGGTGTACTGTAAGAATGTCGGGGCAACAGCTCTCTGGGCATTTTGGTAGGTGTTTTATTTTTTTGGGTAGAATTTAGAGTGCCCAATATTAAAAATTAAAGGGACGTTGATTTGGACGTTGTCTGATGTTTTCCCCCCTCTCTGTCCCCTCTGTGGCTGGAAGGCATGCCATGCTGATTAGGCCTTGGGTTGATGGGTCCAATGCTGTGGCGTGCGCCGTCCCCGGGTTTGGCTGTTGGCAGCTTCGCCCCCTGTGTGACTGATGAGGGTGTTGGGCTGGACGTAATGATTGGTGGAATACACGCCTGCCCGTCCTGCTTCCCCGTTCGGTGGAGCCTTATCCAAACCAATTTTTTTTTAGGTTTGTTGTCTGGTCACTGTGGGGTTTGCACCCGTTTGGTCCTCTCCTATCCACTCCTCCGAACTGGCCGTCCTTGTGAGGGGCTTCGGGCTTTGGAGGACGGACGGGTGTAATAAACTGCACAGGACTCATCCACCTGAGGATGACTGTTCCCCGTGTTCAATTGGACTGAGTTAACCCAGCACCAGCATAAAAGGCAGGCAGCTGTAGAGCCAGCTAAAAAGGAATGAGGATCCGGTGAAAGGGAACCGGGCCCTGTGTATGTATGATGCTATTGCTGAAATGAGCTTTTCAGAAGCTCATTGGACTCCCCTGGCTTTATCACATAAAATAATTGGCTTCCTGATGCACTAAGCGTCAAGAACCACAAAGACATGTGAGACTTTAACCAAGGCTTTAATACACTACATAGGAAGCTTACCCGACACAGACGGCCCCAGACAAAATGGGTCAGGTCTCAGAAGCGGGGTCTTATACCTACACCCGGGGGAGTGGCCAAGGCGGAGCTCTCCCCGTGGCCAGGTCAGGTTACATCCAGGTGACCGAACCTCTACAGAGCTACAGTACAATACACAGTACAATACACAGGATTACAGGGCCACGTTACACATAACTATTATATAACTATGTACAATGCTAGGGAAGTACAGTGGTATATCACCACATTCACCCCTTGTTTAGAAGGAGGTCCGGGGTGAAAATATGGAGTAGCAAACACAGTGAACAAACAGGGAGTAACGAACAGAGTCCATCAGGAGGTTCCGTGTCGTCAGAGGTCGAGACGAACGATGGGTTTGGTCGATCTCTTTGAACGTCGGAGCTGCGGCGCTGAGGTAGTGTCCGGCGGTATCCGTGCGGTCGGTGGTGCTGGGTCACGAGGCGGCATGACGTTCCCCACCGCTTCGGCTGGCTCGAGGCGAGACTGCGGGATGACAGCGGCTGGCACGGAGTAGTAACAGGCCGAGGGATCGCTTTGATGATGGTGGCGGAGGTCGTGTCGGGGCAGGGAATGGCGAAGGGGAACCGCGAGTACTCATCGATGACATTGAGGAAGTACGTGTTGCGGTTGTGGGTGGGGAGGGGCCCTTTGAAGTCAATGCTGAGACGTTCAAAGGGGCGGGTAGCCTTGATTAGGTGCACCTTGTCTGGCTTGTAGAATTGCGGCTTGCACTCCGCACAGACTTGGCAGTCACTAGTCATGGCCTTGACCTCCTCGACTGAGAAGGGCAGATTGTGGCCCTTGGTGTAGTGGTAGAACTGCCTGACGCCCGGGTGACAGAGGTCATTATGTAGTGCCCGCAGTCGGTCATCCTGTGCGTTGGCACAAGTACTACGGGACAGGGCATCAGGAGGATCATTGAGCTTACCTGGCCGGTATAAGATAGTAGGTGGAGAGTTCGATCCTCCACCGTAATATCTTATCATTTTTGATTTTACCTCGTTGTTTGTTGTCGAACATGAACGCAACTAATCGTTGGTCAGTAACGCGGGTAAATGGTTTTCCGGCCAGGTAGTGCCTCCAGTGCCGGACGGCTTCCACTATGGCCTGTGCCTCCTTCTCAACAGAGGAATGGCGGATCTCGGGGCCTTGGAGTGTGCGGGAAAAGAAGGCGATGGGCCTGCCTGCCTGGTTGAGGGTGGCACCCAGGGCAAAGTCGGAGGCATCGCTCTCGACTTGGAATGGTGCAGACTCGTCTACCGCATGCATGGCGGCTTTGGCGATAGCGGCTTTTAGGAGGTGGAAGGCCTGGCAGGCCTCGGGCGGGAGGGGGAATGAGGGGGAACGGAGGAGGGGTCGGGCCTTGTCAGCGTACTAGGGCACCCACTGGGCATAGTAGGCAAAGAACCCGAGGCATCGCCTCAGTTCTTTGGGGCAGGTGGGAATGGGGAGTTCGAGAAGGGGGCGCAGACGGTCGGGATCGGGGCCGAGGACACCGTTCTCCACCACGTAGCCGAGTATGGCGAGGCGGGTGGTGCCGAAAACACATTTTGCCTCGTTGTACGTGAGATTGAGGCGTTTGGCAGTTTGGAGGAGTTTAGTGAGGTTGATGTCATGGTCCTGCTGGTTGTGGCCGCAGATGGTGACGTTGTCCAGATACGGGAAGGTAGCCCGCAGTCTGTTCTGGTCCACCATTCGGTCCATCTCCCGTTGGAAGACCGAGACTCCATTGGTGACGCCAAAGGGTACCCTAAGAAAGTGGTAGAGGCGGCCGTCCGCCTCGAAGGCCGTGAAGTTACGGTCCTCCGGGCGGATAGGGAGCTGGTGGTAGGCGGATTTCAAGTCTATGGTGGAGAACACCCGGTACTGTGCAATCCGGTTGACCATGTCAGATATGTGGGGGAGGAGATACGCATCAAGCAGCGTGTACCGGTTGATGGTCTGACTGTAGTCAATGACCATGCGGTGTTTCTCGCTAGACTTGACTACCACCACTTGGGCTCGCCAGGGGCTGGTGCTGTGAGCAATGATCTTTTCCGAGAGAAGGCGCTTAATCTCCGCTCGAATGAATTGGCGGTCCCCAAAACTGTAACGCCGACTTTTAGTAGCCACGGGCTTGCAGTCGGGGGTGAGATTAGCAAACAGTGAAGGTGGGGGGGATCCTGAGCGTGGAGAGACTACAGGTGGGACCCGGGGGGGGATCAGGGAAGAACTGGGGGTTAGAGACTGTGAGGGGGGAGGGGGCCGTTAAAATGCAAGGTGAGGCTGCGCAGGTGGCATTGGAAGTCCAGGCCGAGGATCGCGGCGGCGCAGAGGTGAGGGATGACCATGAATTTGAAATCCTGGAACACCGCGCCGTTCACTGAGAGGGTGACGACGCAGTAGCCCGAAACCTCGGCCGACTGGGAGTTGGAGGCCATGGAAATATGCCTGCGCGTGGATAGTACCTTGAGGGAGCAGCGGCGCACAGTGTCCGGGTGGAGGAAGCTCTCCGTGCTGCCGCTGTCGAAGAGGCAGGTAACAGTGAAACAATTTACCTGAACCTCCATGGTGGATCTGGCGAGCTGATGCGGTCGGTCCTAGTCGAGGACGATGGATGCGATGGTGGAGCTGTTGGAGAAGGGTGCCGGATCCGGGGAGCGGCCTACGGAAGAAGGTGGCAGCGCAAAGGCGTTGTAGGCTGCTGTTGGAGGCCAGGTTGCTGTCGGTGGCTGCATCTCAGTTGTTTGCAGCATTTCGGTCGAGTGCGCAGGTCCGAAAGTGACGATCGGCGGCGGGGTGGGTCCGGAAGCAACGATCGGCAGCGGACCGGAAGTGACATGCGGCGGACCGGACGTGAAGGAAGCCGGGCCGGGGATAATCAAAGATGGTGGCGCCCCTGCGTCGCACATGTCGAATAGCGAGCCGGGAACGGAGGATGGCGGCACCCCGGAGTAGCAGGCCGTAGTGTTGGACCCCAAGTCAGCGGTGGAACGGCAGACGCTTGCAAAATGGCCTTTCTTGCCACAGGCTGAACAGGTAGCATCTCTAGCAGGGCAGCGTTTCCTGGGGTGTTTTGCCTGGCCACAAAAGTAACACTGGGGCCCAGGCATTATTTTTACTGCTGGTGTGGCTGGGTGGGCCGTGACTTGCAGGGGTTATTGCTGGGCAGGCGGCAGGGAGGTAGCGGCCACGTAGGGAACGTGGGCAGGCGCATAGGAAGTTTGGGCAGGCGTGTAGGACGCATTATTGTCATAGGCTGCCTGTTGGGCCTCTGCCATAGTGACTGCCGTGTCCAGAGTCAGGGTAGTTTGTGCCAGTAGGAGTTGGCGAATTGGGACGGAAGCGATGCCGGCTACAAAGGCATCGAGCGCCAGGGCCTCAGTGTTCTGCTCAGCGGAGACTGCTGGCGCGTTGCAGGTGAGCGCGAGGGCACGGAGGTCCCGAACGAACACGGATAGGGGTTCACCCGGCTGCTGGTGCCGGGGGGCGAGGCGGTGGCGGGCGTAAATAGAATTAACAGTTCGTGCATACCGGCTTTTGAGCTTCACGATGGCATCGGCGTAGGTCGTTGTTCCCGTGATGAGGTCGAAAAGCCCGTCGTCGAGCCGTGAGCACAGGAGGTTAAGTCGGTCAGCGTCCGTTTTGGCGAAGGCGGAGGATGCTTCCAGGTAGGCCTCGAAACACCGGAGCCAGCAGTTGAAAAGGTGATCCGCGGGTGGAGCGTGGGGGTCGAGCGAGAGCTTGTCGGGTTTCAGAGCAGCCTCCATTATAACTGTAGTGTATTAAATTGATGCACTAAGCGTCAAGAACCACAAAGACAAGTGAGACTTTAATCAAGGCTTTAATACACTACATAGGAAGCTTACCCGACACAGACGACCTCAGACAAAATGGGTCCGGTCTCAGAAGCTGGGTCTTATACCTACTCCCGGGGGAGTGGCCAAGGCGGAGCTCTCCGTGGCCAGGTCAGGTTACATACAGGTGACCGAACCTCGACAGAGCTACAGTACAATACACAGTACAATACACAGGATTACAGGGCCACGTTACACACAATTATTATATAACTATGTACAATGCTAGGGAAGTACAGTGGTGTATCACCACACTTCCATTGACTTACCAGAAGTCAAGGCTCTAATGCTGAACATTTAAGTTAGCTAAACTTATATTATATCTTGTGAGCGAACTTATCCACAAGAAGTATGTTTTTCAGTTCTGTACTATTAACAGAGAATAAGAAATTCAGATATCCAATTTATTCGTTCTTTTGCCAGAAATTGTGGAATTAACAATTGAATAACTGCTCTCACCTCTATGTTTTGTGATGTTGATTGGAGAACAAATATCAGTTTGGACACCCAGTGTTATCCCTTACTTCCCTTCAAAATAGTGCATCCGATCTGTTTGGTCCACTTGTAATGGGGATAGGTTTTCCCTGGCATCTATCCATGCATCATACCCTCAGTACTGCACTGAACTGTCAGCCTAGATTATTGTGCCCAAGTCTTGCAGTGGGACTTGACCCCACAACCTACCAACTCAGAGGTGCGAGCGTTACCATCTGACCACCAACACCACACGGTCATTATGAAAATACGTTTTATAATTCTTGCACCGCCCAATTCCTCTAACGGCGGGGGGGGGGGGGGGTTCCGCACAGCTGTACCATTCAATTAGATCAAAGCTGATTTGTATATTGACTCTCCCTGATAAATGGCTGTCAGTTCCCCCAGGGATTTTCTAATACTGTAACATTGGGGTGGCATGTGTCTTTAACTGTGTCACAAAATGGCCACATTTTATTCTTGCCTGATTTATTTAACCATTGACTTTGGATTGCTGACCTGCTCACTATCACCTACTTTAAACTATTATCAAGGACCAATTTTGCCTCATGGTTGTTTACTCCCTCACAAACTGGAACGCATGCGTCGCCATCCATATTTAATAATTAGATTAAAATTTAATTTGCCTGCTCAGTTTTTTTCCTTCAAGCCTGAGTAAATTTTGTTTCCTGACCACCTGATGACATTTCCCATTGAGAAGTGCCCTCTTCACTGAGTTATTAACAATACATACCACATGTACCATGAAAAGAGGGCAGATATCTTTTCTCAGGAAATTTATTCATGGGTGAGTTTCTCTGGCCTCCCCGCGGGTGGTTTCTTGGCAGCGGGAGGCGGCCCGCCAATGGCCATTGGTGGGATTTTCTGGTCCCACCAGTGTCAGTGGTATTAACCATTGAATCCACCCCAGGCCATCGGGAAATCCATGGCAGGGGTGAACCCTCGGTGAGATCGAAAGATCCCGCCGACGTGAACAGCGTAAGATCTCGCCTATTATAATGGGATTGTTTCACAAAATACCATACTCTAGATGCAAGATTGTCAAAGACACCGCAGAAACTTTGTGCAGTGCTGAGAGCATGGTGACAGGTGGACTTTTGCCTCCGGTCATGATATGCAAACATGCAGCTAATGAACACATAGAATAGGACACGACCAATGAGCAGTCAGGACACTCAGGGGTGGTATCTCACTATAAAAGGGATGAGGCACTCACACCCCGCCTCTTTCCACAGACCAACATCTACAGAGTAAGACAGGGTTTATCCTCAGCATCACACCCCAGCACGTGTGGCTTAGAGCAAGGCTGGTTCAGTTGGACTGAGTTACTCCATTTAGATTAACAGAGAATCGAACTCATTGAGAACTGTGCTAATAGTTCAATAAAACACATTGAACTCACTTCAAAGTCTGGAGCATCTTTTACTCAAAACTGCATCAAGTGGCAGCTTGTGTTATTCCAAATTACATAACACAGCACCTCCTACCTAATAATTGACATTGTCCTAATATTCCTTGTGCCGCCATAGGAAGTATCCATTCAGGGAGGCGGTGACATAGTGGTATTGTCACGAGACTAGCAATGCAGAGATACAGGCTAATTCTCTGGGGATCCAGGATCGAACCTCACCATGACACATCAAAATAAAATTCAGTAAAATTCTGGAATTGGAGATCTCATGGTGGCAGTGAAATGATTGTTGTAAAAACCCACCTGGTTCACTAATGTCCTTTAAGGAAGGAATCTGCCGTCCTTACCTGGCCTGTCCGACATGTCTCTCCTGATCTACAGTGATGTGGCTGACTCTTCAATGCCCTCTGAAATGGTCTCGCAAGTCACTCAGGTCAATGATAATCAGCGATGGGCAATGGCCAGCAACACTCTCATCCTGGGAATGAATGGAAATAAAAGATTTGGAGCTCTGGTGCTGAATGGGAAAGACGGTAACAAAATAAAGAATACAAACATTGGTGTCACCGTCCCTTCCAAGGTCACTCTTACACCACATTACTTGTATTGAGTCTCATGTTGTGCTGTTGTTGGCGTTAGCACGGGTTTCACACTTCAGTCCACAGAATGGAGCACATTAGAAGGAAAACAAGGGGGGCAATAAGTCTGTGAATTTAGCTGAAACTGTTTCATATTTGAGTTTACCATCATCTATCTGCATTAAATTATATGCCCAAGAAAGGTAGCCAATGGCAGATTATGCTTTCTTTGAAAGATTTCATTCCCCCAACCGCAGGAGATATACTGTGCAACATTGGTTACCCCTCCGTGATCATACGCTCATGAGCAATATAACATCATAAAATTAAGTACTAATTGGCGGCAGATTGGATCCGCGTTCAATTATTATGTAGTTGGCTAAACCTTAATGGTACTTGTTGGTAGCCCTTATTCTTCTCTGTGTTAGATTAATTAAGATGCATAAATTATTGTCATTTCCAAGTGCTTACTTGTAATGGGCTCCATTAAGTTTAGTTACGATGCAAAAAATATTGTAATGGCTCCCTGTCAATTCTGAAAGGAAATGTTGCCGACAGGAGTGTTTTATGTAACCTGGACAGGGAAATAAATCCCGTTGAGTTGTTCAAGGTGGGTTCAAAAAGTGTCACAGCCAAACTGAGCTATGTGCCCTTACATTTGTGGAGGGTGTTTAGCTGCCCTCACAATATTATACAAGGCAGGACAAACTCTTATCACTCTATAACTGGTCCACCTGTTGGGCAGGATTCTCCAACCCCCGCCGGGTCAGAGAATCTCCGGGGGGCAGCGTGAATTCCGCCCCCGCCAGCTGCCGAATTCTCCGGTGCCGGGGTTTTGGCGGGGGCGGGAATCGGGGGGCGGGGGGGTCTGGCTCTGGGGAGTGCCCCCGCGGTGGCCTGGCCCGTGATCGGGGCCCACCGATCCGCGGGCAGGCCTGTGCCGTGGGGGCACCCTTTCGCTCCGCACCAGCCGCTGTCAACCTCCGCTATGGCCGGTGCGGAGAAGAACCCCCCTGCGCATGCGCTGGGATGACGCCGGCACATGCTGGCGCTCCCCCGCATGCGCCAATCCCGCCGGCCGGCGGAGGCCCTTCGGTGCCGGTTAGCGTGGCGCCAAGCCCCTTCCGCGCCTGCTGGTGCGGCACCAAACACTCTGGCTCCAGCCTAGCCCCTGAAGATGCGGAGGATTCCGCACCTTCGGGGCGGCCCGACGCCAGAGTGGTTCACGCCACTCCTCGGTGCCGGAGTGGCCCGCCCTGCCGGTGCGTGGAGAATCCCGCCCCTTATCTCTGAACCTCACCCATTGTTGTTAGTGTCTTCCATCAATGTTACTGTGGTCAATGCTCCCCTTATTTCTCTGAAGTTGAAAATAACGCCAAGGCACCAAAACCTGAAACCTACTTCCTCCCTTTGTCTTTCCTTCATCCTGTAAACTTCAAGCTGACAAAACTTAAGCTTGGCAGCAGTTAATCACCACTTCCTGATTTAGCTTGTCTAGAGCCACAGATTCATGGAGGTCTACAGCACATAAAAGACCCTCTGGCCATCGTGTCCACGTCGGTCAAAAACAACCACTTAACTATTTTCATCCCATTTCCCAGCACTTGGCCATAGCCTTGTATGCCTAAGTATCACAAGTGCACATCTGAATACTCCTTAAATGTTATGAGGGTCTCTATTATAGGAGTGTTCATCACTGCTATTGTCCCCATCGCATATACTCCAATTTGCTGAATCCATCTGATCAAAGGTAGGTTAAGACACTGCATGGCTTGATCGGGTCAAATGAGCTAGTGTCCGTATTGTAACTTCTTTTAAGCTCTTACGTATTTTGTCACAACCAGGCCAACAGAGGTAAACTGAGGGTGGTGGAGGCAGAGACCTCATAACATTTAAGAAGTATTTAGATGTGCACTTGTGATACCAAAGCGAACAGGTTTTATAAGCTGGAAGCTTGCAGGATGAAGGAAAGTCAAAGGGAGGAAGTAGGTTTGGCAGTTTTGGTGCCAGACAATGAGCTCCAGACTCCCACCACCTTCTGGGTGAAAGTACTTTCCTCACAACCCCTCTAAACCTCCTGCCCCTTACCTTAAAAGGTCTATTGTTTTATTTTTTTGAAATATCTAAGAACAGAAGATGTAGGAGCAGGATTAGGCAACTCAGCCCCTCGAGCCTGCTCCTCCATGCAACACGATCATGGTTAATCTCTGGGTGTCAACTCCACCTTGCTGCCCATTCTCCATAACTCTCCAACCCATTACTAATTACAAATCTGTCCATCTCCTCCTTAAATTTTCCCGGCATCCACTGCACTCAGTGCAAGTGTTGGCCCGGAGCTGTGTTTGTCAGGTTATAAACAGGCCTTCTTTGAGCCAGCTAAGTTACAGGAATACAATTGCAATTGTCAACTTGTTGTTAAAGATCTTCTGGCATGTCAGTCATTAAAGTACTTCAGCAGGGTTCAAAGTACTAGAAAATGGACCAAGGGAATGAGGTCAATTCAGCTTTGCCAACTGGGCAGTAAACTGGCCAAGCAGATTGATATCCATACATAGAACCTGCCCAATTTTCATTCCATTGAAATCAATCAAATCAAATCCAGCGGCCAGACTTACACTCCCAACGTAGGGCCGTAATGTCTTGGGAAGGCTTTAAGAAAGCTGCCCATGCCTGCTCTTTCCTTTTCTGGGATTTTTACCCTCATTTCCAGTGTCAGCAATTTGCATCGGTGTGGGAAAGGCGGCAGGATGTGTGCCCACACATTACTGCCGCGATATTGTCGGCACCATGCAGAAAGAAGTATTTTGGAATTTCATACTTTTTATGGAGTTGGACTGGTTTTGGAAGGCAATGTAAATCACTCCAGCATAGAGGTGCCGTGAGTGATGGGTGAACCATGGTTTGGAGACAGGAACAGTATGAGAGGGAAAATGATGCCTACTTCACATGGAAAGTTTTTTTTATATATTGAGAGTACCTAATTGTTTTTTTTCTAATTAAGGGGCAATTTTGCATGGCCAATCCACCTAACGTGCACATCTTTTGGTTGTGGGGGTGAAACCCATGCAGTCATGGGGTGAATGTGCAAACCCCACACGGACAGTGACCCACGGTCAAGATTCGGACCCGGGTCCTCAGCGCCGTAGTCCCAGTGCTAACCACTGCACCACCATGCTGCCTGGCTTCACATGAAAAGTTGAAGCCTCAGTGATAATATTGTTGTGATATGAAAAGATAAGGAATCATTAAATAATGTAGTTCCCATGTTTCCATGTTGCTACTTTTGACAACTGGCGAGCTGTTAAGAGAAAGAACAGCATTGTGAAAGTGAAAAAGTCTTCAAGTGGACTAAGGTGTTATTCTGCAAATGAAAAGGTTAGCCTAGTTTGAAATCTGGAGCTATTGTATGAAATGTCCCCAATACTTAATTTTTTTCCCTTGAGGTTTGGTTGCTTCATAACTTTGACAGATGCCTCAGCTTTTGGCTATCTTCGAAGTTTGTAATGATTTCTGCTCAGCAGTGTTCATTTGCACTGTGGTGCTTTCTGTGTCCTGGGAAAATTAATTTGAACGTTTTCCTGTCGAGAAAGTCACTCATGGGTTCAGTTTAGCAGGGTTTGTTTGCACAGCTATCTAGAATAATGCGAGATTATTTCTTTGAAAGACCTTTGAGCTTTGGAAGAGGATAATGTTTTTAAAAGACATTATTGAAGTATTTTTTGTGTATGTTGACACTTATGAGCTTTTTAAAGACTTCCAAATGCAATTATAGGGTTCATAAATTATTTTTAGAGTGTACACTGGCTGAATGGATTGCGGGGGTGAAGGTTAGTTGAGGGGTGTGCAGCAATTAAGAGGCTGACAAGGGTGGAGCAGGTCAGGAGGAGGAATTAGGCATGATAAAAAAGGATGAAGAGGGTGAGCGGACAGGCAGTAACTGGGTGAGGAGTTGGGGTGAAGGTGCAATCTTCCAAAGAGGAGTTTAGCATTTTAACCTGCTGGCTCACCATCAGTCGCATTCATCCTTGCCAGCCCACAGGCCTGATTCCAGATTGTTCCTACCCATCGACTGGCATTGCTAGGTAGCAGACGGGATCGCAAAATTTCCCAACACCTAAAGAGACCTTAACATTATTACAATCCCGGACCAGACTCCAACAGTTGCTATGATTCTGAACAAAACCCCTAATATTTTATTTAATCTGCAAGACTATAAGGAAAGGATACTTTTGTTCCAGAAGTGACGCCACGCACAAATAGGGATAAGGTAGATTAAAACAAACTTTATTACTAACACAAGATCAAACTTTAACATCATAAAATAAATAGCTTCCAACTACCTGTTGAAAAATGCTTAACAATAAAATGAAACCCTTTGGGTAGGGTTCTCCCGAATCAGCGAGGTGGCCCGACACCAGTGTACAAAACGCCGCGAACCACTCCGGCGTCGGGCCGACCAGAAGTTGCGGAATTCTCCGCACTTCCAGGGGCTAGACCAGCGGCAGAGGGGTTGGCACCGCACCAGCCAGCGCCGAAGGGACTGCGCGAGTTAGTTAACGCAGACCGGCCGGCGTATTCTGGCACATGCGCAAGGGGGTGTCCTCTCCGTGCCGGCCATGGCAGATCCCGACAGGGGCCTGCGCGGAAGGAAGAAGTGCCCCCACAGCACAGGCCCGCCGCAGATCGGTGGGCCCCGATCGCGGGCCAGGCCACCGTGAGGGCCCCCCCCCAGTGTCGGATTCCCCCCACGCCCCCCCCGAGGACCACACCAGCCAACTTACCTGCCAGGTCCCGCCGTGTGGGAGCATGTCCAATCCACGCCGGCAGGACTGGCCAGAAACCGACAGCCGCTCGGCCCTCTGGAGTCCAGAGGATTGCTGTGGGGGCCGCTGCCAACGGCCCCCGACCGGCGTGGCGTGATCCCCGCCCGAAAACCGGCGCCGGAGAATACAGAAGCCGGTGTCGGAGCGGCGGGGCGGGATTCACGACGCCCCCCCCCCCCCCCCCCGCCCCGGGAATTCTCTGATCCGGCGGGGGGTCGGATAATCTCGCCCTTTAACTCCTAACTGCTATCTTTTATCTCCAATATCAAGCAAAACGTATCTCAGGTCAAAACACACTTTAAATACAGTTAACAAACCCAGGAAAACTTGCAGTATAGCGATGTCTTGGCTAAACTGCTTTGAGAGAGAGAGATGCTTCAGGAACCAGGGGCGAAATTCTCCGTAATCGGCGTGATGTCCGCCGACCGGCGCCAAAAACGGCGCAAATCAGTCCGGCATCGCGCCGCCCTAAAGGTGCGGAATCCTCCGCATCATGAGCGGCCGAGCCCTAACCTTGAGGGGCTAGGCCCGCGCGGGTCTGATTTCCGCCCGTCCAGCTGGCGGGAAAGGCCTTTGGTGCCCCGCCAGCTGGCGCGGAAATGACATTGCCAGGCGGCGCATGCGCGGGAGCATCAGCGGCTGCTCACGGCATCTCCGCACATGCGCAGTGGAGGGGGTCTCTTCCGCCTCCGCCATGGTGGAGACCATGGTGAAGGCAGAAGGAAAAGAGTGCCCCCACGGCACAGGCCCGTCCGCGGATCGGTGGGCCCCCATCGCGGGCCAGGCCACCGTGGGGGCACCCCTCGGGGCCAGATCGCCCCGCGCCCCCCCCCCCCCAGGACCCCGGAGCCCGCCCGTGCTGCCTTGTCCCGCCGATAAGAGACGTGGTTTAATCCACGCTAGCGGAACAGGGATTCCAGCAGCGGGACTTCGGCCCATCCGGGCTGGAGAATCGCCGGGGAGGGTGCCCGCCAACCGTGCCGCGCAATTCCCGCCCCCGCCGAATCTCCGGTGCCGGAGAATCCGGCGACCGGCGGGGGCGGGATTCACGCCAGCCCCCGGCGATTCTCTGACTCGGCGGGGGGTCGGAGAATCCCGCCCCTGATTCCAGATTTCCCACCTGTGCCAAACTATCGTTCAACTTCCCAGCATTTGGAAAAAGAATGCTGTTCTGTTCACAACAAGATCTTTAACTGAACTCTCAAAACCTAACTGTTTCAGCCCCTGGCTCCTCCTATTAACTACATCATCTCTATCCCACTAGCTGGGTTATGGCATCCTCTTAAGGCTAAAACACAGTGGGCAAAATTCTCTGTTAAGCATGTTCTCCCGCAGAGGTGAAATGCACATGATTTGTGCTCCCTTCAGGAAGCAATTCCCAATGCTTTCCCATGCAAATTTATGCAGGACGGGGATTGCGAGCAATTCCCATGGGATTCGCGCTATCGGGCTGCCATTTTGAGTGGCCGGCCTAATAGCGAGGTCCTATAGCTGGATACCACCCCCACATCACAAATCAGTACCCCCAAAGAGAGTTACATGGATTCCAATCACTCCCCTTCACTCTTGAGTGATTTTGAAGTGCTCAGCTGGAAATTGACAGCACTTAGCTCTCTTTGAAGTAGTTGATGTTTGTAAACATTGTGGTCAGAGCACTTCAGAGTTACGGAACCATGAAAAGAATGAAGGAAGTAAGGCTCAGAGCTGTGTGTGTGTGAAATTAATGAATAGCTCGCAGCTCAAGGAGCTGAGGGGTTTAAACACAGGTCACTGCTTTCTCTTTCCAGGAATTGACACTTGGTGTTTTCTGTGTCTGAGCCAGCAGGTGTATTGCCCAGGTGAGTGTTACAACAGTAACATTTTTCACTGCATCTGTCTGGACTGTTCTCTAGCTTCCAGACAGGTTTCTCTTTTCTGGGGGCTTATTGACAGGAGTCTCTTTTCTGGGGGTCTATGGGGGCTCCTCTCATTTAGGGGGTCTTCATGGGGAGCCTCCCTATCCAGGGGGTCTCTCTGTGGGACTCCCTATTTAGAAGATCTCTGTGAGGGATCCCTCGATGCAGGGGGTCTCTGTGGGGAGATTCTCTATTTAGGGGGTCTCTGTGGGAGGTCGCCGTATTTAGAGGGTCTCTGGGTTTTTATTGATTTGGGGGCCTTTCATGGGTCTCTTTATATAGGAGGTCTCTGGGGCACTTGGTGGGGGGCCTCTTGGGATGATGTGGGCAGGCCTGGCATTGTGGGGGGATGGGCCTCAGATGGACTTTGTGGGCAACTTCATTAAGGGTTACCCTCTTGGCCCACTGTGAGGTCCAGTACATCAGGGCCACACATGACATAATTCTTGCCCACGTGATTCCCGGCCCGGAGGACCAGAAAATCGTGAGGTCTGGAGGAATATAGTGCCCGGCCCACTAATTGAATGCAAATGTGCCACTAAGAACCGTTTGCATCCATTTGCATTCTCCCACTGGCTTGCGGGCGCAGAGACTGATGCCAATGCCAGTGGGGTCTGAAGCATCGCAAACAGGGCTAATCCATATTTTTCCCTGAAGCACCAATCGCCGCTGCATCGGGAACTCCACAACTGAAAGCAGGTGGCAGAGAATTTTGCCCAATGTCTCCAATTATCTGCACCCCAGGGAACGTTCTTTCTATAAACAAAATTCCATTAGCCCTATTATGGTAAACAATATGCATCGTTGGAATGAATGATGATATTACTTTTACGATGCTTTAATGACCCCTTCTGTCGCCCCAGTATCTGCCAGGATTTTTAAAAACATTACTGCAGCAGATACATATAAACCCAGGCTTTTAACTCTTACTGCACCAGATAGATAAAATCATAGAATCCTTATAGTGCAGAGGAAGGCCACTCGGCCCATCAAGTCCCCACTGACCCACTGAAAGAGAAGCATACCTAGGCCCACACCCCTGACCTGTCCCCATAATTCCACCTAACCTTTGGACACTAAAGGGCAATTTACCATGTACAATCCACCTAACCTGCACATCTTTGGACTGTGGGAGAAAACTGGAGCACCCGGAGGATACCCACGTAGACAAGGTGAGACTCTACACCGACAGTCACTCAAGGTCGGAATTTAACCCAGGTCCCTGGCACAGTGAGCCAGCAGTGCAAACCACTGTGCATGTGCCATATTAAATTCCTACGTTCCTCACATGAAAATCTGGCCCCATAAGTAAATTCTTCTTCTGTTTAAAAAGCTCTAATAATTTTATCATTTGTAACTCACTTCAGCTTTCATTCATTTACGTTTTTCCTCTGTCCAAGGCATGCTGAATATATTTGCAGCCAAAGTTCCAACCTATTGCATCACTGTATGGCTAGTGTATTTACTTGTTTAGGGTCTTGCTTGGAGCAGTGACGACTGAGGGGTGACCTGATCGAGGTGTACAAGATTGTCAGGGGTGGATAGGGAGCAGCTGTTCCCCTTAGTTGAAGGGTCAGTTATGGGGGGACACAAGTTCAAAATGAGGGATGGGAGATTTAAGGGGGATTTGCGGAAAACCCTTTTTACCCAGAGGGTGGCGATGGTCTGGAATGCACTGTCTGGGAGGGTGATAGAGGCGGGTTACCTCACATCCTTTAAAATGTACCTGGATGAGCACTTGCAATGCCATAATATTCAAGTGCTGGCAAATGGGATGAGCTAGGTAGGTCAGGTGTTTTTCATGTATTGGTGCAGGTTCGATGGGCCGAATGACCTCTTCGGTACTGTATTTTCTGTGATCCTGTCTATCTCAGCTTTGTGTGATATTGTTAGCTTTTCCTACATTGCCACATGCTCGGATTAAAATCTTGGGTTGAGAGATATTCTTGAACAAGGCGGTTGTACCTCATCTAATTTGTATAATAAGTTACAGAGTATAGTACTAAAATAAATCACCTGAAACTGAGAAACATGAAAGGATGAGGTGATGGAGTGTGATAACATGTCAACCGAGCTTACTCTTCTATTGTATTAACCAGGGCCCAGGCACAGATTACATGCGTAGGGGCTGAAAATAGAGTTAGTGACACAATGGAGTAAAAGTTATATAGATGGCACATGAGCCACCTTGCTTAATCAAAATGTCTGATCATAAATACAGAAGAAACAGGAGCAGGAGTGGGCCATTCATCCCTTCCAGCTTGTTCTATCATTCACCAAGGTCACGGCTGATCTGAAACTTCAATTCCAATTTCCTGCTCTATGTTCTATGTTCATAGCTGATTATTTTATTAGCATTTAAAAATCTACTGATCTCTAGCTTGAGGGTATCTCCACAACCGGGCATCTACAGCCCTAATGGGTAGGGAATGCTAAAGAGGCATAAGGCTTTGGGTGCAGGCCTCAGTCCAACAGGGTTGACCCATTGTCATGAGATTGTGAACCCAGCTTCGAGATTCCTCAAACAGGGGAAATAGCCTCTGAGCATTTATCCTGGCAAGCCCCTTACGCATCTTTTATGCTTCACTGAGATCATCCATCATCCATTTGATAACATCCATCTTCCATTCCTTCTCAGGATTCAATATTTGATAAGATTATTATCCTGAAGCAGAAGTGCTTTGATGATAAGGTAGAAAGGACTGCCCGCCCCACAAAACTGGAATCAATTTACTCTGAAGAATCTGGCAGCATTTATTGCCCGTACTGAGAAACGTTGCAATTGCCAAAGTGCTCTATAAAAATGGACATGCTGAGTTGTGCATTTTCAAGGAGATAAAGAAGGCTGAGAGAAAATAATTTGTTTGACGGAGTTCTGGCGAAGCAGAGCAGAAATGATAGATTCTAGTGTAGAAGAGTGATATTTTGTACTGATGCATTGACAGGTTAATGACTGTCCATGCATCCCGCAGAGTAGCAATCTGATATTTAGTGTCATAATTCCCACAGTGGATATAATCTTCAACACTGAGATCAGATAGTCTGCAAATTCTCTGAGCCCCAATGAGTACAATCCCAAAACATTGTTTATCTTTGTCGCTCAATGAGCCACAGTGTCACATTGTCCTTACATAGAACATAGAACAGTACAGAACAGAACAGACCCTTCGGCCCTCGATGTTGTGCCGAGCCTTGTCCGAAACCAAGATCAAGCTATCCCATTCCCTGCCATTCTGGTGTGCTCCATGTGCCTATCCAATAACCGCTTGAAAGTTCCTAAAGTGTCCGACTCCACTATCACAGCAGGCAGTCCATTCCACACCCTAACCACTCTCTGAGTAAAGAACCTACCTCGGACATCTCTCCTATATCTCCCACCCTGAACCTTATAGTTATGCCCCCTTGTAACAGCTTCATCCACCCAGGAAATAGTCTCTGAACGTCCACTCTATCTATCCCCCTCATCATCTTTTAAACCTCAATTAAGTCGCCTCTCATCCTCCTCCACTCCAAAGAGAAAAGCCCTAGCTCCCTCAACCTTTCCTCATAAGACCTACCCTCCAAACCAGGCAGCATCCTGGTAAATCTCCTTTGCACCCTTTCCAATGCTTCCACACCCTTCCTATAGTGAGGTGACCAGAACTGCACACAATACTCCAAATGTGGTCTCACCAGGGTCATGTACAGTTGCAGCATAACCACACAGCTCTTAAACTCAAGCCCCCTGTTAATAAACGCTAACACACTATAGACTCTATCCACTTGAGTGGCAACCTTCAGAGATCTGTGGACATGAACCCCAAGATCTCTTTGTTCCTCCACATTCCTCAGAACCCTGCCGTTGACCCTAAAATCGCATTCAAATTTTTCCGACCAAAATGAATCACCTCGCGCTTATCAGGGTTAAAATCCATCTGCCATTTTTCGGCCCAGCTCTGCATCCTACCAATGTCTCTTTGCAACCTACAACAGCCCTCCACCTCATCCACTACTCTACCAATCTTGGTGTCATCAGTAAATTTACTGACTCACCCTACAGCCCCCTCCTCCAAGTCATTGATAAAAATCGCAAATAGCAGAGGACCCAGCACTGATCCCTGTGGTACACTGCTGGTAACAGGGGCGTCATTCTCCGCCGGCGGGAGTCTCCATTCTGCCGGCGCCCGGGGGTTTCCCGACGGCGTGGGGCTGCCCCACAATGGGAAACCCCATTGACCGGCCGGCGTTACGGAGACTCCCGCCGGCCGGTCAGCGCAGAAATGTGGCGGGGTGGGTAGGAGAATTTCGCCCCTGGTCTCCAGTCTGAAAATTTTCCATCCACCACCACCCTCTGTCTTCTACGTGCTAGCCAGTTACTTATCTAATTGGCCAAATTTCCCTCTATCCCACACCTCCTTACTTTCTTCATGAGCCGACCATGGGGAAACTTATCAAATGCCTTACTAAAATCCATGTATACGACATCAACCGCTCTACCTTCATCTACACACTTAGTCACCTCCTCAAAGAATTCAAACAAATTTGTAAGGCAAGACTTACCCTTCACAAATCCGTGTTGACTATCCCGGATTAAGCTGCATCTTTCCAAATGGTCATAAATCCTATCCTTCAGGAACTTTTCCATTAACTTACCGACCACCGTTCTGCAGCCGTTAAACTATCCTTAATTAACAATGCTACTCCTCCACCTCTTTTACCACCTTCTCTACTCTTACTGAAACATCTATACCCCGGAACTTCCAACAACCATTCCTGTCCCTGTTCTAACCATGTATCCTTGATGCCCACAACATTGTAGTCCCAAGTACCAATCCACGCTCCACGTTCATCTACCTTATTCCGGATGCACCTTGATTTGAAGTTGACACACTTCAACCCACCTTCATGTCTGCCGGTACACTCCTGCGACCTTGATACCCTCCTCAGTACCTCACTATTCTCAACACTGGCTTCTGGACTACAGCTCGTTTTCCCATACCCCTGACAAATTAGTTTAACCCCTCCCCCCCGAAGAGCTGTAGTAAATTTCCCTCCCAGGGTATTGGTGCAAACCGTCCTGACTCCCGCCTTCCCCAGAATGTGCTCCAATCATCCACGTAACTGAAACCCTCCCTCTTACACCATCCCTGCAGCCACATGTTTATCTGCACTCTATCCCTGTTCCTCAACTTGCTAGCACGTGGCACTGGCAACAAACCAGAGATGACAACATGGTTCCTCCTGGCTCTCAGCTTCCACCCTAGCTCCCTAAATTCCTGTTTAAAATCCCCGTCCCTTCTCTTACCTATGTCGTTGGTACCGATGTGTACCATGACTTGTGACTTTTCCCCCGCCCTTTAAGGATTCTGAAAACACGGTCTGAGACGTCACGGACCCTGGCACCCGGGAGGCAACATACCATCTGTGAACCTCTTTCGTTGCCACAGAACTGTCTATCTGTCTCTCTAACTACCGAGTCCCCAATAACTATTGCTCTCCTGCTCTCCCTCCTTCCCTTCTGAACCACAGGGACGGACTTAGTGCTGGAGATCCATTCACCATGGCTTACCCCTGGTAAGGCCCCCCCCCAACAGTATCCAAAGCGGTATACTTGTTACTGAGGGGAACGACCACAGAGGATCCCTGCACTGACTGCTTCCTCCCAGCCCCTCACACCGTCACCATCTATCTTGATTCTTCGGAGTAACTACATCCCTGAAGCTACTATCTATGACCACCTCTGCCTCCCGAATGGTCCGAAGTTCATCCAGCTCCAGCTCCAGTTCCCTAACGCGGTTTCTGAGGAGCTGGAGATGGGTGCACTTCCCACAGGCGAAATCAGCAGGGACACTGACAGCGTCCCTCACCTCAAACATTCTGCAGGAGGGACATTGCACTTCCTCCCCTGCCATCCCCTCTAGATAGCTTGCGGATAAAACAAGACAAAGAATGAAAGAAAGAAAGAGCTTGCCTGATATTCACTCAACCCCTTAGGTTAGAGGAGGTGGAAGGGTGGGTGACACTACAAGTGTAGTGTCTCGGGTATAGGAACCGCCCAACTTAAATACAGGTAAAAATAAAACACTTAACCAGCAACCACTGCGCCCCGCACGATAACAGCAATCAGCGGTTATGAGCCCGCGCAAGCAATTTAATTCTTTACTACTTACCCAGCAGTCACTCTGTCCTCACTCCGACCGGATTCAACTGGAAACTCCCAACAGTAAGTTTTTAAAAAAATTTACTCCCCTTCTCAGCAAGCACTCACTCAGCAACCACTGCGCTCCGCACGATAACAGAAATCAGCTGTTATGGGCCCACGCAAACAATTTCAATCTTTGCTACTTACCCAGCAGTCACTCTGTCCTCACTCCGACCGGATTCAGCTGGAAACCCCCAACAGTAAGTTAAAAAAAATATTTACTCCCCTTCTCAGCAAGCACTCACTCAGCACCCACTGCGCTCCGCACTATAACAGCAATCCTAAACAGCAGTCCTTCACAAGACACAAGATGGACTGAGTGGGGGGAGCGTTGGTGCGCTGGAGCGGGTGGTAGTGAGGATTTGGCTTTTGGGCTGGTTATTTGTTCCAAAGAGTGATTGACCAAAGCTATCACATCTTTTGGGAAATTACTCGAAAGATGTTAATTTCATGTGGAGTTCTGTTTACTGTACATGGGATGAAAGCTTTGTCATAATATACACCAGTATATCATGGTGCAGACACACACACACTGATGGACACACAGCGGGACCAATCAACACACACAACACCACAGCCAATCACCAGTTAGAGCACACTCACTATAAAGACAGGGGGCATCAGAGTTCCCGCTCATTCGGGATGCAGCTTCCTAGAAGGACAGAGCTTACAGCTTACAGCACAGATCTTCACCATGTGCTGCGTGCATAGACTGGTTAGGACAGGCATAGGTCTTTAGTTTAATCTAACATCGTGTTAACCCACAGTGAAAGTATGTTCAACAGTTTGTAACTTAATAAAATAATGTTGCACTATTTTAAGTGTTGGTGGCCTGTATGTGTTCCACGGATCCAGAGAACCCAACACATCATGGTACCAGTAGCTGAGGGATGTTAGAACTTCTTAGACCTACCTGCAAGTGATCTGCCTTCCACCAGCATACAGCCATTCTGCAAAATGGACAGCGTCCACCCACCGCCGCCGCTCCGCATCACCGGTAACCTAGGGGCCAACTGGAAGATATTCAAACAACGCTTCCAGCTTTACCTCGAAGCCACAGACCGAGAAGATGCCTCAGACACCAGGAAGATCTTCTGATCCACTGCCGGGGAACATGCCATCCACATTTTCAATTCTCTCACCTTTGCTGATGATGAAGATAAATCAAAATTCAAGACGGTACTCCTCAAGTTTGACACTCACTGCAATATAGAGGTGAATAAAAGCTTTGAGCGCTATGTATTCCAACAACGTTTGCAGGGTAAGGATGAACCTTTCCAGTCCTTTCTCACCCACTTCCACATCCTTGCGCAGTCCTGTAATTACGGGCCCACCTCCAACTCCATGATACGCGACCAGATCGTTTTCGGTATTCAGTCGGACCCCCTATGCCAGCAGCTCCTCAAAGTAAACCAGCTCACCCTAGTGACCGCCATCGAGACCTGCGTGCTACACGAACACGCCACTAGTCGGTATTCCCACATCCAAGCGGCTGAAATGGTGCGGCAAGGTTCCCACAAGGCAGAACGGGTCCAAGCAATCGAGCAACTCCAGGGCCTCAGCCTGGATGAGGGCAGCCATTTTGCACGCTTTTAGCGGTCTCCCGCGCTTGTGTGCACTGAACGAGGGGACGGCGATGTCGACGAACGGACTGCGTAGGCGCGCAACACGTACGACCGCACCACGCATGCGCGTTGGCGCAGCGAACGTACTGACGCTACAATGTGCGGCAACTGTGGCTCCGCCCACTTAAAGCGGCAATGCCCTGCCAAATCCTGACGATGCCTGAGATGTGGCAAACTTGGCCACTGTGCTGCTTTATGCAGATCAGCTCAGCCTGCTAACTCATATCACTTCAGTCAGCCTCGCAGGAATGTCCGGGCCATTCAACCCACGGTCACCGAGTCCGATGCGGACCTACTACCCGTTATTGACAGCGAGGACCTGAAGGCGCCTTTTCGAGTCGGTATCGTTACAAAAAACATGGGGCGGTTTTCTACCCTACACGGCGGGGCGGGGGGTTCCGGCGTAATGGAATTGCGGGAACCACTCCGGCGTCGGACCGCCCCAAAGGTGCGGAAGTCTCCGCACATTTAGGGGCCAAGCCCTCACCTTGAGGGATAGGCTCGCGCCGGAGTGGTTTGCGCTCCACCGGCTGGCGGGAACGGCCTTTGGCGCCACGCCAGCTAGGGCCGAAAGGCCTACACCGGGAGACGCGGGTCGGCACATGCGCGGGAGCGTCAGCAGCAGCTGACGTCATCCCCGCGCATGCGCAGGGGAGGGGGTCTGTTCCGCCTCTGCCATAGTGAGGACTATGGCGAAGGCGTAAGAAAAAGAGTGCCCCCACGGCACAGGCCCTCCTGCGGATCGGTGGGCACTGATCGTGGGCCAGGCCACCGTGGAGGCACCCCCAGGGGCCAGATTGATCCCCCCACCCCCCCAGGACTCGGGAGCCTGCCCACGCCGCCTTGTCCCGCCGTTCAAAAGGTGGTTTAATCCACGCTGGCGGGACATGCATTCCAGCAGCGGGACTTCGGCCCATCGCGGGCCGGAGAATCGGCGGGGTGGGTCCGCCGACCGGCGCGAAGCGATTCCCGCCCCCGCCGACCGGCGCGGCGCAATTCCCGCCCCCACCAAATCTCTTGTGGCGGGGACTTCGGGACACGGCGGGGGCAGGATTCACGCCAGCCCCCAGCGATTCTCCGACCCGGCGTGGGGTTGGAGAATCCCGCCCAGGGTGCCCCGAAGCAAAGAATGCAGCCTCTATCGGTATACAGCATTGATCCAGACGATGAGTGGTGTGCCACCCTGACGATCAACCGGTCCCAAATACGATTCCGCCTGGACACTGGTGCCTCCACCAATCTCATTGCGCGGTCTGACCTCCAAAACCTTTGTGTCAAACCAGCCATCCTGCCATCAGCCTGCCAGCTATTGGATTATAATGGCAATGCCATTGCTGCCAGCGGCTCGTGCCAACTTGAAGTGACGCACAGGTCACGCAAAGCAATCCTTTCCTTTGAAATCGTGGGCTCCTCGAAAGCCTCCCTGCTTGGCGTGCAGGCATGTAAGCTGTTGAACCTAGTCCAGAGAGTTCACTCTCTCTCTCCTGCTGACGCGTCTGCCTTTCAGGACACCGACTTCAGGGCGCAGTTCGATGCCTTTATCAACCACTACCACGATGTCTTCGAGGGCATGGGCACACTCCCATACACCGACAAGATTTTATTAAAACCAAATGCCACGGCTGCAGTGCACGTACCTCGCAGGGTCCCAGCACCCCTTAAGGACCGCCTCAAGCAACAGCTGCAGGACCTCCAGAACCAAGGAGTGATTTCCAAAGTCACGGAACCGACCGACTGGGTCAGTTCCATGGTATGTGTAAAAAAGCCTTCCGGCGAATTGAGAATTTGCATTGATCCCAAGGATCTAAATCGCAATATCATGAGGGAGCCTTATCCAATTCCCAAGCGTGAAGAGCTCACATGTGAGATGGCTCGAGCCAAGCTCTTCACCAAACTCAATGCCTCAAAAGGATTCTGGCAAATCCAGCTCGATAAATCCAGCAGGAATCTTTGCACGTTTAATACCCCCTTTGGCAGATATTGTTACAACAGGATGCCGTTTGGGATCATATCTGCATCAGAAGTGTTCCATAGGATTATGGAACAAATGATGGAAGGCATTGAAGGTGTTCGCGTCTATGTCGATGACTAATCATTTGGTCCACCACCCCGCAGGAGCATGTTAGTCACCTCCAGCACGTATTCAGAAATATATATGAGCATGGCCTCCGCCTCAACAGGGCCAAATGGTCTTTTGGTCAGACGGAACTCAAGTTCCTCGGGGACCACATCTCCCAATTGGGTGTGCAGCCAGATGCGGACAAGGTAGCTGCCATCACAGCTATGAAAACACCAGAGAACAAGAAGGCGGTCCTCCGATTTCTGGGCATGGTCAATTTTTTCGGGAAATTTATCCCTAACCTCGCCTCTCATACCACGGCTCTCAGGAACCTGGTCAGGAAGACGACAGACTTCCAATGGCCCCCTGCCCACGAGCGCGAATGGAGAGAACTCAAAACAAAACTGACCACGGCCCCGGTCTTAGCTTTCTTTGATCGAACAACGGAGACCAAAATTTTGACGGATGCCAGTCAGTCCGGCATTGGGGCAGTGTTCCCTCTTCATGGGCCCCCGTTGCATATGCGTCACGTGCGATGACACCCACGGAGCAGCGCTACGCGCAGATAGAAAAGGAATGCCTGGGCCTTCTGACCAGTGTGGTTAAGTTTCACGATTATGTCTACGGACTTCCTCAATTCACCGTCGAGACCGACCATCGCCCGCTGGTCAATATAATACAGAAAGACTTGAACAACATGACGCCTCGCCTCCAGAGTATTCTGCTCAATCTCCAGCTGTATGACTTCCAGCTGGTATACACCCCAGGCAAAGTCCTCATCATTGCTGATGTTCTGTCCAGGGCAGTCAACACTCCATGTGACCCAGCGGGATTTGTCTGCCAGGTTGACGCCCATGTGACATTCGCGGCCTCTTATCTACCTGCCACGGTTGAACGCCTCAACGAAATTCGCGGCGAGATGGCGGCTGACCCCTTGCTACAGCGTGTCATGCGCCACGGACGGGTGGCTCAATCCAGCCCGCTCCTGAACCGGTGGCTCTCGACCCACCCTTGAGGCGGCCAACCAGAATTCGTCACCCACCTTCGTCGCCCATCTCAGAGGGCTAAATCGCTGGCTTTGAAAGCAGACCAAGACAGCTCAGCAGCACGGTTCAATTCCCGTACCAGCCTCCCCGAACAGGCGCCGGAATGTAGCGACTAGGGGCTTTTCACAGTAACTTCATTTGAAGCCTACTTGCGACAATAAGCGATTTTCATTTCATTTTCATTTCAAAAGCCAATGCCCTCAGTTCTATAATGTCAGAGATGATCTGGCGGTAGTAGACGGGGTTCTTCTAAAACTGGATCGCATTGTCATCCCGCATAGCATGCGCCAGCTTGTCCTGGAACAACTACACGAGGGCCACCTTGGCGTGGAAAAATGCCGCCGACGGGACCGAGAGGCAATGTACTGGCCCGGCATTAATGAGGACATAGCCAACACAGTGCTCAACTGCCCCACTTGTCAGCGCTTCCAGCCTGCCCAACCACGTGAGACCCTGCAGCCTCATGAGTTGGTCACGTCACCATAGAACAAGGTGGGCATCGATCTGTTCCACGTTCTGGGTAGAGACTATGTCCTGATCGTGGACTACTTTTCGAATTACCCGGAGGTGATACGGTTGCACGACCTCACCTCGTCTGCAGTCATTCGTGCATGTAAAGAAACCTTTGCTCGACACGGCATCCCGCTCACGGTTATGTCGGACAATAGCCCCTGCTTCGCCAGCCAGGAATGGTCCAACCTTGCCAGGCGATACAATTTTGGCCATGTGGCATCCAGTCCCCTGTATCCCCAATCCAACGGCAAAGCGGAGAAGGGAGTACATATAGTCAAACGGCTCCTATGCAAGGCTGCCGATGCTGGGTCCGATTTCTACCTTGCCTTGCTGGCCTATTGCTCCGCCCCACTGTCCACTGGCCTGTCGCCAGCTCAGCTGCTCATGGGTCGCACCCTGAGGACGACGGTGCCGTCCATCCATGTCCCAGACCTCGACCACGTTCCGGTCCTTCGCCGGATGCAGCTGTCTTGTGCACAGCACAAGGCGGCTCATGACTCCCGTGCAGCTGATCTCCATGCTCTGGCTCCAGATGACAACGTCCGCGTCCATCTTCCGGATGGTGGCTGGTCTGCAACTGCTGTTATCCTTCGGCACGTGGCCGGCCCACTCGTTCCTGGTTCGTCTACCAGATGGCTGTATTCTGCGCCGCAATCGACATGCTCTTCGTCTCATTCCACGCTCGCCACGTGATCCTCCACCGTCGCCTCGCCCTCGTGCTGACCCTGCCATGGACTATGCAGAGCTCCCTGTCACTTGGCCTCCCCCTGACTCTCACGCAGTCCAGCCCGCTCCTGAACTGGAGGTTCTTGACCCACCCTTGAGGCGGTCAACTGTCTGTGTGGAGTCTGCACATCCTCCCCGTGTGTGCGTGGGTTTCCTCCGGGTGCTCTGGTTTCCTCCCACATTCCAAAGATGTGCAGGTTAGGTGGATTGGCCATGATAAATTGCCCTTAGTGTCCAAAATTGCCCTTAGTGTTGGGTGGGGTTACGGGGATAGGGTTGAGGTGTTGACCTTGGGTGGGGTGCTCTTTCCCAGAGCCGGTGCAGACTTAACGGGCCGAATGGCCTCCTTCTGCACTGTAAATTCTATGATACCAGAATTCGTCGCCCACCTCAGAGACTTAATTTATGAACTTTGCGGACTTCTCGACTCTCTGAATTGTTTTGTTGCTTTGTTTGATCGTTTCCCTGGTTGGTATTGTGGTAGTATGTATTGGGGGTCATGTGGGACTGGAAGCCCTAATGTCATTGGCTGACAGATCCCGGGTCCTGGTTGGCCGTTGACCTCATGCTCCGCCCTGAAGGCGAAGGATAAGAAGCCGGTGCCTTCCCCCGCAGGCCAGTTTACTATCGGGCTGCTGGGGAACAGACACGCTTAATAAAGCCTCATCGACTTCACTATATTCGTCTCATGGAGTCTTTGTGCGCTACAATTTATTAAGCGTGCCTAAAAAGGACTATGGAGCTCAGGATCATTCCAGAATGCCTGAGGATCAGCCCCCACGCAGTGAATGCGGCAGCAGCCTTCAAACACTGGCAGACTTGCTTCGAGGCCTACATCAGATCGACCACAGGCCGAGTCTCAGACGAACAAAAACTGCAGGTCCTGCACTCGAGGGTGAGCACGGAGATTTTCACCCTCATTGAAGACACCGACGATTTCCAGACGGCGTTCACAGCACTGAGAAGTCTCTACGTTCGCCCAGTTAACCAAATCTACGCTCGCTACCAGCTCGCGACAAGACGGCAAGCTCCCGGAGAATCGGTGGACGAGTTCTATGCCGCGCTGCTGATTTTGGGAAGAGCCTGCAGCTGCCCGTCGGTGAATGCAAACGAACATACGGACATGTTAATGCGCGACGCTTTTGTGGCAGGTATGCAATCCTCCCAAATCCGCCAAAGACTTCTAGAAAAAGAGTCGCTAGGACTCTCAGAGGCACGGGCCCTGGCAGCCTCCCTGGACGTAGCCGCGCGTAATACCCGCGCCTACGGCCCCGACCGCGCGGCAGGCCATTGGGCCCCGTATGTACCCGTCGCAGAAAACCCCCTACCCCCCCCCCCCCCGGACACCCACAGGCTTGCGCAGTCCAAACGCCGAGTCGCACCGGAGGCGCCCGCTGTTATTTCTGCGGCCAGGCGAAGCACCCCCGACAAAGCTGTCTGGCCCGCGCAGCCATCTGCAAAAGCTGCGGGAAAAAGGGCCACTATGCGGTGGTGTGCCGATCCCGCGAGGTCGCCGCCGTCCCGGGGCCACAGGGAGCCCTACAGGCAGTCTATGCCTCCCAACCCCCCCAGCACGCCATGTGCGACCCGCAGACGCCACCATTTTGGGTCCCGACCACCGCGGTCCCGGGAGAACTGGGAGCCCTGCACGCCGCCTACGCTCCCCAACCCCCCTCCCCGCAGTCCATGTACGACCCGCCACCGGCGCTCCCGATTTGGGTGCCGGCCAACACTCTCCACGGAGAGGAAGGGGTTTTTCGCGTCCCGAACGCCACCCTCACCCCCGTCCTGCACCCCACGCCTGACCCGCCGGCGCCGCCGACCTGGACCCCGACCACCGCTGTCCCCGGCGAGGGAGCTCCGCACCATCCCAGCGCTCGCGGCCCCACGACTGACCCGCCGGCGCCGCCGACCTGGACCCTCACCCCCGCCCCGCGCCCCACGCCTGACCCGCCGGCGCCGCCGACCTGGACCCCGACCACCGCTGTCCCTGGCGAGGGAGCTCCGCACCGGCCCAGCGCTCGCGGCCCCACAACTGACCCGCCGGCGCCGCCGACCTGGGCCCCGAACACCGCTGTCCCCGGCGAGGGAGCTCCGCGCGGTCCTGGCGCCCGCGGCCCTGGCGCTCGCAGTGCAGGAACTCCGCGCGGTCCTAGCGCTCCCCAGACCCCCCAGCACACCATGTGCGACCCGCAGACGCCGCCATTTTGGTCCCGACCACCACGAGGGGAGGAGGGGCGCCGCCATCTTGGACCGCCCCCGACCTGTACGACGCATGGGGTGGCCATTTTGTCCACCCCCGACGCCATCTTGTGACCCCTCAGCCACGTGCGATGTATGGGGGCGGCCATTTTGTCCATCTCCGACGCCATCTTGGATGGCAACAACGGACCCCACCCCACTACTACAACCACGGCTCGCTTCGGTTATGCTCGATCAGGCTCGGCCCCGGACTCTCCAGACGACGACGACAACGGTCCTAATTAATGGCCACGAGACGCCATGCCTAGTCGACTCCGGGAGCACGGAAAGCTTTATACATCCCGACACGGTAAGACGCTGTTCCTTAACTACCTACCCCAGCGCACAAAAGATTTGCCTAGCTGCAGGATCCCACTCCGTACAGATCCAGGGATTCTGCATAGTTACCCTAACGGTACAGGGGAGGGAATTCAAAAACTACAAACTTAACGTCCTTCCCCAACTCTGTGCCCCCACCTTGCTGGGCTTAGATTTTCAATGTAACCTACAGAGCCTTACGTTTAAATTCGGCGGCCCCATACCCCCACTCACTATCTGCGGCCTTGCCACCCTCAAGGTGCAACCCCCGTCCTTGTTTGCGAACCTCACCCCGGATTGCAAACCCGTCGCCACTAGGAGCAGACGGTACAGCGCCCAGGACCGGACCTTCATTCGCTCCGAAGTCCAGCGGCTACTAAAGGAGGGCATAATCCAGGCCAGCAATACCAGTTTACTATCGGGCTGCTGGGGAACAGACACGCTTAATAAAGCCTCATCGACTTCACTATAATCGTCTCATGGAGTCGTTGTGCGCTACAGGTATATAGTGTTGATCTCGTTATTCTTGTTGCATACTGCTTCCCTGCACCAGGCACCTTCCCATGTAAACGGCTTAGTTCTCATGTACGTAGTCCTGTAAATATGGGGGTTTAAACTAATGCAACAGGGGCATGGGAACCTGGATTGTAGTTTTAGGGTACGGGAGAATGAGAGTATAGAGGTCAGGAGCACAGATTTGATGTCGCAGGAGGGGGCCAGTGTTCAGGTAGGTGGTTTGAAGTGTGTCTACTTCAATGCCAGGAGTATACGAAATAAGGTAGGGGAACTGGCAGCATGGGTTGGTACCTGGGACTTCGATGTTGAGGCCATTTCGGAGACATGGATAGAGCAGGTTCCGGGGTTTAGGTGTTTTAGTAAGCTCAGAGAAGGAGGCAAAAGAGGGGGAGGTGTGGCGCTGCTAGTCAAGAGCAGTATTACGGTGGCGGAGAGGATGCTAGATGGGGACTCATCTTCCGAGGTAGTATGGGCTGAGGTTAGAAACAGGAAAGGAGAGGTCACCCTGTTGGGAGTTTTCTATAGGCCTCCAAATAGTTCTAGGGATGTAGAGGAAAGGATGGCGAGGATGATCCTGGATAAGAGCGAAAGTAACAGGGTAGTTATTATGGGAGACTTTAACTTTCCAAATATTGACTGGAAAAGATATAGTTCGAGTACATTAGATGGGTCGTTTTTTGTACAATGTGTGCAGGAGGGTTTCCTGACACAATATGCTGACAGGCCAACAAGAAGCGAGGCCACGTTGGATTTGGTTTTGGGTAATGAACCAGGCCAGGTGTTGGATTTGGAGGTAGGAGAGCACTTTGGGGACAGTGACCACAATTCGGTGACGTTTACGTTAGTGATGGAAAGGGATAAGTATACACCGCAGGGCAAGAGTTATAGCTGGGGGAAGGGCAATTATGATGCCATTAGACGTGACTTGGGGGGGATAGGTTGGAGAAGTAGGCTGCAAGTGTTGGGCACACTGGATAAGTGGAGCTTGTTCAAGGAACAGCTACTGCGTGTTCTTGATAAGTACGTACCGGTCAGGCAGGGAGGAAGGCGTAGAGCGAGGGAACCATGGTTTACCAAAGAAGTGGAATCTCTTGTTAAGAGGAAGAAGGAGGCCTATGTGAAGATGAGGTGTGAAGTTTCAGTTGGGGCGATGGATAGTTACAAGGTAGAGAGGAAGGATCTAAAGAGAGAGCTAAGATGAGCAAGGAGGGGACATGAGAAGTATTTGGCAGGTAGGATCAAGGAAAACCCAAAAGCTTTCTATAGGTATGTCAGGAATAAGCGAATGACTAGGGTAAGAGTAGGGCCAGTCAAGGACAGGGATGGGAAGTTGTGTGTGTAGTCTGAAGAGATAGGCGAGATACTAAATGAATATTTTTCGTCAGTATTCACTCAGGAAAAAGATAATGTTGTGGAGGAGAATGCTGAGACCCAGGCTATTAGAATAGATGGCATTGAAGTACGTAGGGAAGAGGTGTTGGCAATTCTGGACAGGCTGAAAATAGATAAGTCCCCGGGGCCTGATGGGATTTATCCTAGGATTCTCTGGGAGGCCAGGGAAGAGATTGCTGGGCCTTTGGCTTTGATTTGTATGTCATCATTGGCTACAGGAATAGTGCCAGAGGACTGGAGGATAGCAAATGTGGTACCTTTGTTCAAAAAGGGGAGCAGAGACAACCCCGGCAACTATAGACCGGTGAGCCTCACGTCTGTAGTGGGTAAAGTCTTGGAGGGGATTATAAGAGACAAGATTTATAATCATCTAGATAGGAATAATATGATCAGGGATAGTCAGCCTGGCTTTGTGAAGGGTAGGTCATGCCTCACAAACCTTATCGAGTTCTTTGAGAAGGTGACTGAACAGGTAGACGAGGGTAGAGCAGTTGATGTGGTGTATATGGATTTCAGTAAAGCATTTGATAAGGTTCCCCATGGTAGGCTATTGCAGAAAATACGGAGGCTGGGGATTGAGAGTGATTTAGAGATGTGGATCAGAAATTGGCTAGCTGAAAGAAGACAGAGGGTGGTGGTTGATGGGAAATGTTCAGAATGGAGTTCAGTTACAAGTGGCGTACCACAAGGATCTGTTCTGGGGCCGTTGCTGTTTGTCATTTTTATCAATGACCTAGAGGAGGGCGCAGAAGGGTGGGTGAGTAAATTTGCAGACGACACTAAAGTCGGTGGTGTTGTCGACAGTGTGGAAGGATGTAGCAGGTTAGAGAGGGACATAGATAAGCTACAGAGCTGGGCTGAGAGGTGGCAAATGGAGTTTAATGTGGAGAAGTGTGAGGTGATTCACTTTGGAAGGAATAACAGGAATGCAGAATATTTGGCTAATGGTAAAGTTCTTGGAAGTGTGGATGAGCAGAGGGATCTAGGTGTCCATGTACATAGATCCCTGAAAGTTGCCACCCAGGTTGATAGGGTTGTGAAGAAGGCCTATGGAGTGTTGGCCTTTATTGGTAGAGGGATTGAGTTCCGGAGTCAGGAGGTCATGTTGCAGCTGTATAAAACTCTGGTACGGCCGCATTTGGAGTATTGCGTACAGTTCTGGTCACCGCATTATAGGAAGGACGTGGAGGCTTTGGAGCGGGTGCAGAGGAGATTTACCAGGGTGTTGCCTGGTATGGAGGGAAAATCTTATGAGGAAAGGCTGATGGACTTGAGGTTGTTTTTGTTGGAGAGAAGAAGGTTAAGAGGAGACTTAATAGAGGCATACAAAATGATCAGGGGGTTAGATAGGGTGGACATTGAGAGCCTTCTCCCGCGGATGGAAATGGCTGGCACGAGGGGACATAGCTTTAAACTGAGGGGTAATAGATATAGGACAGAGGTCAGAGGTAGGTTCTTTACACAAAGAGTGGTGAGGCCGTGGAATGCCCTACCTGCTACAGTAGTGAACTCGCCAACATTGAGGGCATTTAAAAGTTTATTGGATAAGCATATGGATGATAAGGGCATAGTGTAGGTTAGATGGCTTTTGTTTCGGTGCAACATCGTGGGCCGAAGGGCCTGGACCGCGCTGTATCGTTCTATGTTCTATGTCTTCGCACCCCACACGTAGTTCGGAACATTCTCACCATACATGATTTATTGCCACACACATACATTCTTTTATAAAAGTGGGGATGTCATAACATACACCAGTATATCATGGTGCAGACACACACACACTGATAGACACACAGCAAGACCAATCAACACACACAACACCGCAGCCAATCACCAGTTAGAGCACACTCACTATAAAGACAGAGGGCATCAGAGTTCCCGCTCATTCGGGATGCAGCCTCTCAGAAGGACAGAGCTTACAGCATACAGCACAGTTCTTCACCATGTGCTGAGTGCATAGACTGGTTAGGACAGGCGTAGGTCTTTAGTTTAATCTAACATCGTGTTAACCCACAGTGAAAGTATGTTCAACAGTTTCTAACTTAATAAAATAGTGTTGTACTATTTTAAGTGTTGGTAGCCTGTATGTGTTCCACGGATCCAGAGCACCCAACACATCAAGCTTAACAAACATTATAGGTGTGGGAGTGGGGGTGAATCTTCCTGTGAGTTCTCCCAATCTCCCCCCATAAATTTGGTGGAGGGCCAACAGACAAAGTGGAGAAATGCTGTTGATGGCTGTTTCTCTCAGTTTTATGCTGATCTTCACAAAGGGCTTAACATCAGTTTTGCATGTTTGAAAGGACGCCTTTGCCTGGATTTTCGTTCACATATTTGGTGCTCAGAGTTCGGGAAAGACCTTGTTCCATGAACCTGACTTCTCCAAATGTCTGCCCGAACATCTGGGGCGTGATTATCCGAGCCTCCGCTCCGACATCGCGCTCGGCACGGTGGCGGAGAATGGGCGTCAAACCCGTCGTGTCCGATGCCGCTCCCGCGATTCTCCGGTCCGCGGAGAACAGCCAGCAATCGGGCGCACGCGGTCGATGCAGCGCCAGTCGGAGCCCGAACGGTGATTCTCCATGTGCAGCTGGCCGAGTTCCTGCTGGCGTGGTTCTCTCATGGTTCCATCCGGCGGGCACTCGGCGTGGAGGCTGCGGACTCAGTCCGCCGCTGCCCTGGTGGGGTGCGGGAGGATCATTCACTGGGGGGGGAGGCCGGGCCTCCAGGATATCGATCAGGGGCCACCGATCCACGGGTGCACGTGATCTGGGGGAGGCCTACCATCTTGGTGCCGGTCCGGGGCGTGGTGCGGCTGACACAGGCCACCGCCCTGCGCATGCGCAGACTCCCGACCGGAAGTGCAGGATCCTGTACCAGCAGCCGGAGCTGCGAGGAGCTGCTTGTCCCCTGCAAATCGGAGAATCACCCTGGACTTTCTCCAGGTAAGTTCAGAGTGATTTGCGTGCGTTTTCTCACGGGCGTGGGGACATAGCCCCATTATTGGAGAATCCCACCCCTGATTTTTGTCCAGGACAGTGTCGGAGGTAGGCCTGACATAGGTTGGCTGTCATGAGTGCAGATAAAATGTGAGCCTTCAGAAAGGCCCATTTGTGAAGTTAGCCATCTGTGGTAAAGTCTCTGTGCCTCAGAGGAAATGCCACTGACCAATCAGATCAGTGAGAACTTTGAAAATTTTGTCCAACTGTTAGCTGACCATGGAATGATCCATTGTGAGCTTTCCCTGGGATCAACCTGCCATTGTTGCTGCCTACTCACAGAGTGCTGTACTGAAGCATCGGTGTCATGGAGTGGATTCACAAGGCAAGCCTTGGAGATGTCAGCATCTTGTCATCACTAGATTAGTGATGTAGTTTGTTGCCATGCCTCAGTGGATGAATGATAAACAATGCTTTGGTCATTATCCCATTCACATACCCTCTTGCCCATCCATCTATCAGGATACCACACAAAGCTGACACATGACCAGGCCCTTCACATCAGCACAATGCCATGGCATAACAGTGTGACTATGAGGAATATCAATAACGCTGTCAGCGATCACAGAGTACAGCATGCTACTTCAGGGTGACAGTCAAATGAGGACCTGGCAGCAACAGCCACTATTTAGAAGAATGGGTACAAAGAGGACTTGGAGGCAGGAGCCATTGCATAGAACAGCGGGTGAAAATATGATATTGAGGTAGTAACTGTAGTGATCTCTGTATATCAATATACATGATCAATATATGAAATGTTAGTACAGGCAATTGAACACTAGAGGTCTCATTATTTGAACCTATATTAATGGTTTTCCCGCTCTTTCTGATGGCAGTGTGTATTAGGAGCGCAGAGAGAACAGTCATAGTAAAGCTAGAGAGAGAAGTTATTTGTCATCAAAGCAGTGTATTGTATAATTTAACTAGTTATCTCTGCAATTGTTTCTTTATTTACAAGTTGAGTATTGAGTTAAAGAACTCACAGGAGGGCAGCACTGTGGCACAATGGGTTAGCCCTGATGCCTCACGGCGCTGAGGTCCCAGATTCAATCCCAGCTCTGGGTCACTGTCCATGTGGAGTTTGCACATTCTCCCCGTATTTGCGTGGATTTCGCCCCCGCAACCCAAAGATGTGCAGGGTAGGTGGATTGGCCACACTAACTTGCCCTTTAATTGTAAAAATGAATTGGGTACTCTAAATTTAAAAAATGTTAAAAATTTCAAGTTAAAGAACTCACAATACTTATTGATATTACTCAATAAATTAGTTTATATTTAAAAGATTATTACTCATTACAACTCGGCTGGTTCAAGAGAGTAATATATAGATTACATAAGGTAATATAACAGTAACCACCAGCTAGAAGAGCTACCCAGTCTGTGACTCCAGAGTGAAGCAGCTGTGTGCCACTTACCCGGGAGTCGGAGAGGCGGCAGACCAGTCAGCCACTCAGAATCAACCCACGTTGAGATTGAAAGAGAGTGAAAAACAAATGGTGGCATCCCAGGAAAACGTAAGTTAACTTGTTGATAAGAAACTGCTGTTAGGGACTGTGTTTTAATTGACGTAATTTAGAAAAGTGTGTTATTTTTAAAGCTGCAGTGATACTTAGACTTACATGGGAAACAGCAGGAATAAAGGAAATGTAGGGCTATGATAATAAAATAATATATGTAAACCACAGTAACATAAAGTTAATATAAAGGGAGTAAACTTAAGTCATGGCAGGGCAGTGTGGACAAGTGGAATGTATGTCCAGTAATATGTGGGAAGTCATGGATGCTACCAGTGCCTCAGAGAACCACATGTGCAGGAAGTGCTGCCAACTGCAGAAACTTGAGGCATGATTCATACACAGCATTGTGCACGATGCCAATTCAATTTTGTATTACTGGAGTGGCCCAAATTGGATTTCATGCCAGGCACAAAACTGTGCGCGAGTCACCTGACCTGTGGTACCTGGCATGACCTGGGTCCACGTAATGATATCTAAATGATACATTAGGCCCATTGAAATATGCGCAGCCGTTTTCAGGCCCCATTCTCCCAGTTCCAGGGAGGCACTGGCCATACCGGCGAGGTATCAGCTGGGCACCAATGAATACTGGTCTCCACAAGCGGACACCAGGTGTGCTGGCCACTCCAGGGGTCTCAGAGGCCATTGAAGACCCCTGGGTGGTCAGGGACAGGGTAGAGGAGTGCTCTGGCACTCCCCCAATCACTAGGGCACCCTTCTTGTGCCATCTGGCATCCTGTCAGTGCCAACTTGGGACACTGTCTGAATGCCCAGCTGGCAATGCCAGGATGACAGGTTGACACTGCCAAGGGTCAGGACATAAGGGGGCCATGCCCATCAACGAGGAGGTATGAAGGCTGGGGTGGTGAAGGGGAGGGTCTTGAACTGTGGAGTACCTGAAAGGGAGAGGACTGAAATGGGGGGCCGTAAAGTTGGGCGGGCCCTCAGCGGCCCCATAGCGGGGTGCGTCGTCTGGGGAGGGAGGGTGATGCCCACATCTGCAGAGGGTGGCATTGTCCATTGGTAGTGGGTATGGGTGACCTTCAAGTTCACTTGGGGATCAGGGCACCCTTTCAAATGGGTGCCCCTATCTCTCAGGAGCTGATCTGGTCGATGTGTTTAGATCCCCACTGCTGAAAACATTTCCAAGTGTGGGCGGGACTGGCGAGAAACGCCCCAAGGCCCAATGAAATCACGAAGTGTGGGTGAATACAGATCTGGATCTCGCCCAAATATACGACGGGAAACACCCCACCAAACCCCTCCAAAATGACAATTAGGAGAATCGCCGCATTTCAGAGCTTAACTAGCAGCTGGAGTCCCTCTGGCGGATCCGTGAGGATGAGAGTTACACGGACAACACATTCAGAGAGGTGGTCACACCACAGCTTAAGAGCTTGAAGGTAGAGAGGTAATGGGAGACCTCCAGGCAGTCCAAGAGAACCAGGCAGGTGGAGGTAATACCTTGGGGCCCTGTTCATAAATCAGTTTTCCATTTTGGAAGCTGGTGAGGGCTTTGGGGCGTCATTCTCCGACCCCCCGCCGGGTCGGAGAATGGCCGTTGGCCGCCGTGAATCCCGCCCCCGCCCCCGCCGAAGTCTCCGCTCCCGGAGATTGGGCGGGGGCGGGAATCGGGCCGCGCCGGTTGGCGGGACCCCCCGCTGGATTCTCCGGCCCGGATGGGCCGAAGTCCCGCCCAGGAATTGCCTGTCCCGCCAACGTAAATCAAACCTGGTATTTACCGGCAGGACCAGGCGGCGTGGGAGGGCTCCGGGGTCCTGGGGGGGGGGGGGGGGGCACGGGGCGATCTGACCCCGGGGGGTGCCCCCACGGTAGCCTGGCTCGCGATCGGGGCCCACCGATCCGCGGGCGGGCCTGTGCCGTGGGGGCACTCTTTCCCTTCCGCTACGGCCTCCACCATGGCGGAGGCGGAAGAGACTCTCCCCACTGCGCATGCGCGGGAAACTGACAGCGGCCGCTGACGCTCCCGCGCATGCGCTGGGAAACTGACAGCGGCCGCTGACGCTCCCGCGCATGCGCCGCATTTCCGCGCCAGCTGGCGGGGAAACAAACGCCATTTCCGCCAGCTGGCGGGGCGGAAATCCCTCCGGCGTCGGCCTAGCCCCTCAATGTTGGGGCTAGGCCGCCAAAGATGCGGAGCCTTCCGCACCTTTGGGCCGGCGCGATGCCCGTCTGATTGGCGCCGGCTTTGGCGCCAGTCGGCGGACATCCCGCCGTTGGGGGAGAATTTCGCCCCTGGTTCCTCGGAAGAGTGCAGTCAGAGCCAGATTGGTGACACCACGTGTGGCTCGGCTGTGCAAGAGACAAGGAAGACGGAGGGAAGAGATAGATGATTCATTAATTAGGGGAACAGCCAGTCATTTCTGTGGCTTGTTGACCTGACTCCGGGAAGGTGTGTTACATCCCTGGTGCCAGATCAAGAATGTCAGAGAGTGACTGAAGGACATGGTCCTGGGACAGGGTAGACAGCCAGACGCCGTGGTCCACATTGGTACTGGTGACTTAGGGAGGAAGGGGGATGCGGTCCTGCAACTTGAATTCAGGAAACTAGGTGAAAAATTAGCTAACAAGACTTTAGACATAGTAATCTGCAGATTACTTCCAGTGCCACATGCAAATTGTGGCAATCACCACTGATGTATAAATTAGGTGCTTTACGGTAAGGCCCCTGTACTACAGGTACGGGGGTAATTCCCTGCCTGCTGGCTCCGCCCAATAGGTGGAGTATAAATATGTGTGCTCTTTGTACAGCAGCCATTTTGCCAGCTGCTGTAGGAGGCCACACATCTTAGTGTAAGAAAGCCTCGATTGTATCCAACTCTCGTCTTTGTGTAATTGATCGTGCATCAATTTATTACACTAAAGTTTTCAGAAGATGGACCTCCGCATCAAGCCGGATCACCTGCAGCTGGATCCGCAATCAGGCAACGCCAAAAAGGACTTTAAACATTGGCTAGCCTGTTTCGAAGCTTACATTAGGTCTGCACCAGACCCAATTCCGGAAGCTCAGAAGATTCAGATCCTCAACACGCGGCTGAGCTCCAACGTTTTTCCACATATCCAGGAAGCGCCGACCTACAAAGACGCCATGGCGCTACTGAAGGAAAACTACGCTCAGCGGACTAACACGCTCTATGCCAGTCACATCCTCTCCACTCGTAGTCAACTTCCTGGTGAGTCAGTGGAAGATTTCTGGCGTGCCCTAATTCCCCTCGTCAGAGACTGTGACTGTCAGGCCGTCACGGCCATGGAACACTCGAACTTGCTCACGAGAGACGCTTTTGTTATGGGTTAGGGTCGGATTACATCCGCCAGCGCATCTTAGAAGGGGCACACAACCAAAAAGCTAGTGCTCTCGCTGACGGTCGCTTCACGCAACATCCAGGCCTGCACCCACGGCTGCGCGGCCTACCCCTCCTACGCATCATGGACTCCGCAGACGCCCACTCAGCCAGCCTGTGCCGCGCGGCAGCCAACCAGCCCCAAATGTTACTTATGTGGGCAGCCAAAACACCCCCGACAATGCTGCCCGGCCTGGAGCGATCTTTGCAAGGCCTGCGGCAAGAAGGGACACTTCACTGCGATGTGCCAGGCCCGCGCAGTCGCCGCTATTGTTCCGACCCCCCCCCCACATACGGCCCATGGGTGCCGCCATCTTGTCCTACCCAGGATCATCAGGCGCCGCCGTCTTGTTTCCCCCATGACACGTGCGGCCCATGGGCACCGCCATCGTACCAGGACCCATGCCTCCCGGGCACCCCATCGTATGCCACCATCGACAACCATCGTGCCTCGGTCACGATTGACCAGTCCCGCCCACGCAACCTAGCAACGGCCTCTACCAACGTGAAAATCGATGGGCATGAGATCTCCTGCCTGCTGGACTCCAGGAGAACCGAGAGCTTCATCCAGCCTTATACGGTAAGGCGCTGCTCCCTCGCGGTACATCCCGCCAACCAGAGAATCTCCCTGGCCTCCGGATCCTACTCCGTGGCGATCCTGGGGTACTGCAGAGCCACTCTCACTGTCCAGGGCGTGGAATTTGGCGGCTTCCGCCTCTACGTCCTCCCCAACCTCTGCGCTGCCTTGCTACTCGGCCTGGACTTCCAGTGCAACCTCCAGAGCCTAACATTGAAATTCGGCGGGCCCCTACCACCCCTTACTGTGTGTGGCCTCGCGACCCTAACGGTCGACCCACCTTCCCTATTTGCAAACTTATCCCCAGATTGCAAACCCGTTGCCATCAGGAGCAGACAGTACAGCGCGAGGACATGACCTTCATCAGGTCCGAAGTCCAGCGACTGCTTCGGGAAGGCATCATCGAGGCCAGCAACAGCCCCTGGAGAGCCCAAGTGGTAGTTGTGTAAACTGGGGAGAAACACAGAATGGTCATTGACTACAGTCAGACCATCAATAGGTACACGCAGCTCGACGCGTACCCCCTCCCACACATATCTGTTATGGTCAATCAGATTGCACAGTACCGGGTCTTCTCCACTGTCGACCTAAAATCCGCCTACCACCAGCTCCCCATCCGTAAGGCGGACCGCCCATATACCAGATGGCCGCCTTTACCACTTTCCTAGGGTTCCCTTTGGCGTCACCAATGGGGTCTCGGTTTTCCAACGGGAAATGGACCGAATGGTTGACCGGTACGGGCTGCGGGCCACTTTCCCGAACCTAGACAATGTTACCATCTGGGCCACGATCAGCAGGACCATGACGCCAACCTTGCCAAATTTCTCCACACCGCCACTCTCCTCAACCTAACTTATAACAAGGAGAAGTGCGTGTTCAGCACAAACCGCTTAGCCATCCTCGGCTATGTGGTCCAGAACGGAATTCTGGGGCCCGATCCCAACCGCATGCGCCCCCTCATGGAACTCCCCCTCCCGCACTGCCCTCAAACATTGCCTGGGGTTCTTTTCTTACTACGCCCAGTGGGTCCCAAATTATGCGGACAAGGCCCGCCCACTCATTCAATCCACTCTTTTTCCCCTAACGGCCGAGGCTCACCAGGCCTTCAACCATATTAAGGCTGACATTGCCAAGGCCGCGATGCACGCAGTCGACGAGACGATACCATTTCAAGTCGAGAGCGACGCATCAAACGTCGCTCTAGTCGCCACCCTCAACCAGGCAGGCAGGCCCGTGGCATTCTTTTCACAAACCCTTCATGCCTCCGACATTCAGCATTCCTCCGTCGAAAAAGAGGCCCAAGTCATCATTGAAGCTGTGCGGCATTGGAGGCATTACCTGGCCGGCAGGAGATTCACTCTCCTCACTGACCAACGGTCGAAAGCCTTCATGTTTAACAACACACAGCGGGGCAAGTTCAAGAACGATAAAATCTTGAGGTGGAGGATCGAGCTCTCCACCTACAACTACGAGATTTTGTATCGCCCCGGTAAACTCAACGAGCCCCCCCCGATGCCCTATCCCGAGATACATGTGCCAGCGCACAGGTGGACCGACTCCAGACTCTGCACAACAACCTTTGTCACCCGGGAGTTACACGTTTGTACCATTTCATCAAGGCCTGCAATCTGCCCTACTCCGTCGAGGAAGTCGGGGCAATCACCAGAGACTGCCAGGTCTGCGTGGAGTGCAAGCCGCACTTCTACCAGCCAGACCGTGCGCGCCTGGTGAAGGCCTCCCACACCTTTGAACGCCTCAGCGTGGACTTCAAAGGGCCCCTACCCTCCACCGACCGTAACACGTACTTCCTCAGTGTGGTCGATGAATATTCTAGATTCCCCTTCGCCATCCCATGCCCCGACATGACATTGACATCAAAGCCCTCAACACCATCTTCGCTCTGTTCGGCTTCCCCGCCTATGTCCACAGCGACAGGGGATCCTCATTCATGAGCGATGAGCTGCGTCAGTTCCTGCTCAGCAGGGGTATCGCCCCGAGCAGGACGACCAGCTATAACCCCCGGCGAAACGGGCAGGGCGAGAGGGAGAATGGGACGGTCTGGAGGGCCGTCCAACTGGCCCTACGGTCCAGAAATCTCCTGGCCTCCCGCTGGCAGGAGATCCTCCCCGACGCACTGCACTCCATTCGGTCACTCCTATGCACTGCGACTAATGACACACCCCATGAACGTCTCTTTGCCTTCCCCAGGAAGTCCACCTCCGGGGTGTCGCTCCCGACTTGGCTCACAGCTCCAGGACCCGTACTCCTCCATAATCACGTACGACTCCACAAGGCGGACCCGTTGGTTGAGAGGGTACAGCTACTCCACGCCAACCCACACGACGCCTATGTAGCGTACCCCAATGGCCGCCAAGATACTGTCTCCCTCAGGGACCTGGCACCAGCTGGTTCCACACATACACACCCCTCCGGCCTGGCGCCACCCTCCCTGCCCCAGCGCACCCAGCTGCAACCTCCGCCCCAGGACAATCCGTCCTCCCCCTGCCCACGCCCGAGGATGAAGAGAATTTCGGCATGCTCCCGGAGTCACCGAAGGCCAGACCGACACCAGAATCGCCGCCATCACTGCGGCGCTCCCAACGGCAGATCAAGGCTCCGGACCGACTGAACCTGTAACTTGATCGGCACTCTTAAAAAAACACATCATCCTTCTGTATAACTCTCCTCCACCCCCGCTGGACTAAAAAATGTTTCTGTACTTTAAAACATCTACTTGTATATAGTTCTCCACCACCCCCGCCGGACTCAATTTTAACATGGGGTGAATGTGGTAGTCACCACTGATGTATATATTA